>NC_050444.1:145231739-145531739 GCF_903995425.1 Onychomys torridus
TGTAGACTAGAGAAAAGATCCAGCCACACTTCAAGAGAAAGTGACCGAAAGGGGAAGCCACAGAGGCAAACAAGGCCCAGAGCAAGATGGGAAGACCACCCAGACCAACAATGTGGATACCCAACACAGGCACCAAGCCTAGCCTGCGGCACCAGGGATCCTCTCCTCCTCTTGCCCTTGTTCCCACGACCCAACACGAGCCTCCTGGGAAATGGGAGACTATCCACCCCTTGGCTGCAGGACTCTCTCACCAGAACTAAAGGTAAGTCCTCAGAGGACAGGCCCTGAGCTGGCACTGGGAGGCCCCCAAAGTGCGAGAAGCATGAAAAAGAGGTGACTGTGCCCAGACATGAGAGAAAACATGCATTTCTGAACAGAGGAGCATATAAATGAATGAACAAATGGGATATAAACTGCAGAAAGAGAGTGCTACAGGTGTGCATGCAGAAACACAGACGAGAATCCCACATGCTGCATGGAGCCAACAAGGTGGCTCAGTGGGTAAGGGCGCTTGCCACGAAGACCGATGACCCGAGTTCAGTCCCCAGGGCCCACACGGTGGAAGAAAAGAGCAGACTCCAGCAAGCTGTACTCTGACTTCCATGCACACACTGTCACACATAAACACATGCCTGAGCATATGTGCATATGCACACACACACATTAAATACGTGTAATTTTTTTAAAAGGTTCTAAAGCATGCTACCTGGAGCCAGCCTGATGCCTCAGTGGATAAAAGCACTTGCCATGAAAGCCTGGTGATCTGGGTTTGAGCCCCAGAGCCCAAGTAAAGGCAGAAACTGAGAACCAACTCCACAAGGTTGTCCTCTGACCTCCAGACATAGACTGTGCCGTATGCATACCCACACATCACACACATACACACACACACACACACACACACACACACACACACACACACACACACAAATGAAAAACAAATTTAAGTACGCTATAATCTCACGGGGTGAGGAGGAATTCTGGTAAGATTCTCATTAAACTCAGCTAGTTGGAGAGACCAGGCCACAGTCCATGGAGGGAGGCTGGGCTCCTCTTGCTCGCCCTGAAGGACTCACCCACCCTCCTACCAGGGAGCACTCACAGACAGTGCACCACCGTGCGCCCGTCCCCGCTCTCCGACTGCCACTTGTCCACCTCGGCCAACAGGTGCAGGAAGGCCTTCCTGGAGTCAGGCGTGTCCCGGTAAGCAGACCAGCGCAGGAACTGGAAGTGCCGTACCAGCAGGTGGCCCTCCTGTAGCTGGGGACACAGCAGCCAGGCAGAGAAACAGGAGCGTGAATGAGCCCCCTTGATGACCTTGAGAGGGGTCACCCAAGGCAGCCCTGGCCACCACCCAGATTCTCACCCTTGGGTTCTTCAGGACACTCACCCGAGAAGTGTTCTGTACCCGGAACACTCGGGCCACCAAATCTTCATTTGCCGTGCCAGACACGAACTCCACCTCCATGAGACCATACTGCTGCCGGCCGGGCTCTGGCCAGTACTGCAGGCAGGGCTGGGGCACAGAGAGAAAGCCACGTAGAGCAGAGCCAGTCCCTACCCCAACACCGGCTCTGGGGATTCCACCATGGCTCAGGGCCTGGCTCCAGATTCCCCTGCGGCACACCTATCTCTGCACCACTCACCTGTCAGAACACAAGGACAACGGCCCAGAGAGAGCAATGGCACATACAGAGTGGTCACGGCAAACTTCACGAAGAGTGAGTGCCATGATCCCCACGGCTATGTGGATGGAAACCTCCTCTCTAACATGCTAGCTACATTCCACACACGTGTGTGCATGGACTCCTGCATCCTGTTGCCTTCCTCTGAGAAGAGGCAGGGATAACCCCACCCATCCCAAACCTTGGAGAAAGCACCTCCTCTCTGGGAGGTCTGAATTCTTTTCCCCTCTGAAACCTCTATCCAGAGGCCACTGTCAACCGTAGATGAGACCAAATGTGCACAACACATTTGGCTTACAGCAGGGGCTCACAAAAAAAGGAGCGAGCTGGTTCCGTCTGAAAGGCTTGTTTATAGATTAGGAAACTAAGGTTCTGAGAAGGACTGTGACTCTTCTAACACCACAGGACAAACTGACAGCAGAGCTGGACTCCTGCTCTTGACTTTGGGGACCGTGGCTGTAAGTGCCGAGGCCCTGGCCAGGCTCACCCAGGCGGAGTTGGACTGGTTGAGCTGATTGAGCATGACAATGGAGGTACACCCATAGTCGTAGACCAGCCGCCAGAAGTCAGGTGTGGTACTCTGCAGGGGGTGCAGGGTCACGATGAAGGCTGCGCTCCGTGTGTAGCTCTGTGGGGAAACGGCACTCAGTGGGCCCCTCTGACGGCTCTGACCAGAACCACCAAGAAGCCAGCACTTAGACATAGATGATCAGAGGCTTTCCTGAAGACTGGACCACCCCAAACAGACTCCAGCCGACCCCTTCCCACAGACAAACCCACTGGCATCTAAGAATCAATCCTCTTGGATGCCAAGCCCACGACACATGGCTGGAATCAGGTATCCGAGGCCTGAGGGACCAAGGCTCCTCTGCAGCTTCTTCCCCCGGCAGCCTGTTCCCACCCACGATCTTCCCTAGCTAGACACTCCAGAGCTGCCTCTCCAGCCCCCAGGATCTAGATAGCACACTGAGGTGAAGTCGGGGATAGAAGGGAGGTCATAAAACCCTAAGCTTCCCTTCTAAACTATGATGTTCCCCAGGGTCCTTCAGCAGACCTCACCTAAGTGAGCCAGTGGGCGCGTGTACATGCACACACATGGATGGGCTAAGTGATGGTGACTGTGAGCCTTCTCCCATGTGTGTGTCTCACTGCAGCGATGGGGTTTCAGCTCATACCAAGAAGCCCACAGGCACCACCAGGAGGCCCCCTCACTGGAGAAAATCCACCACAGCTTGTGCTGTCCTGCTGTGGAGGCTCAGAGCCATGAACTAGGCCACCAAAAGCCTACCTCCTTCTGAACAACTTGGGGGGCCTCTCTCCACCCTAGGTGGAGGTCTTCCGGTTGTGCTGAGCCTGGCCTGGCTCCCCTCACTTCTGCCTCCCTGTAATTCACTGTCTTTGACTCTTTCCTCTTAGCAATGTCTGTTCTCCGTGTTTCGCTCCTCGTCTCCCATGATGGCCTGTCCCTGATGTGTCGAGGAGGGCAAGTCAGCCTGGCAGAGGGCTTATGTGGCTATGGATGGAAAGTCACATTCCCCACCCCTTTTCTAAAACATCTGTTCTCTGCCTGTCTGCCTCCTGTACTTCTTCTCTCTCACCTGGCTTTAAGAGGGGAGAGGTACAGGAATGATACTCACAGACTCTTCCTTCTCAGAGGGTATCATCCTCGGTCCCACAAGCCACAGCACCCATGTCCTGTTCTGTTTGTAATGCCCAGTAAAGAGGGTGAAGTCCCTTGGACCAGGGACAAGGGGTGGGTCTGCTAAATGGTTCCTGTACCCTCAGATCACAATTAGATAAGGACCAGGGGTCACATCACTACTCTAGGTCAGGTCCTGGAGTTGGGTACAGACCCATCGCCTCAGAACAGACTCCTCTAGCTCTGAATATCGGGTTATCAAGTCCTGACCTCAAATCCTCAGGGATCCCCAGTCAAAGTCACCCTAGCCCTGGCTTTGCTGAGGCTGATCCTGGAGACCACCCTGCCTGAACTCCACCACACAGATCCGCACTAAAGATGACTATAATACCAGAAGGGGGGCACTGAATGGCCACAGTAGAAGACTGATGGGGTAAGAGAGTCTCCTGTGGGCCTGCCTCATGGAATGGGCATTGAGGGGGGATGTCCCTCTAGGTCTGCTCCATTGACTCCTGGCCCTCCCAGGACAGGGAGTTCCAGAGCCACTGCCGCCTCAAGCTCTCACGTCGGTTAGGGCCGCGTTGATGTAGTTGTTGGGGTCTCCGTCGGTGGAGATAAGGAAGGGTAGGCAGCGGTCTGGGGGCAGCACATCCATGCTGCGGTTCTTGTCTCGGTTCCTGGGCAGCAGAGCGATGCTGCATTCCTCCACGTCCAGCGGCGGCGTGACCGAGTTCAGCGTCTGCAGAAAGGGAAGTGAGGACAGAGTACAGCCAGGGGCCTCCTCACAATTCCACAAAGGACTTCCGGGTAGATAGTTAACTCTGTGTTGTGAATGGAGAAACTGAGGCCCAGAGACAAAGAAGTTAGGGAACCAAGCTGCCTATCACCAGGCCACGGTGGGCCTAGACTGAGCTTTGGGACGACTGTCTGTCACCCTGAGCCAGTGTGGCCTTGGATAAGTGACTTCTTTTTTCTCACTTGTAAAATGAGAGTGTGATACACCTTTTTCACAGAGCATCTGGAGATCATGAGATCTCAAAAACAAGATCATGCCAGGCACTGAGCAGAGCCTGATGGACCCAGGGCTCAGTGTGTAGCAAGCCCAGAGAGGATCAGCATTAGCTTGTCAGTGCTTTTAAAGATACAAGCCTGAATCCCATCTCTTCCCTAGAGCCGACCTCAGACACAAGGCAGAAGCCTTGGTCACAGCTCTGTCTAGACAGAATGTAATCCTGAGCACCGGGCCCAGGTCCTAGCCAGGGCTATGACATCTCTGCACCCCACCTTCAGGCTTCATGTACCAGAGTCTCAGTTTCTATCTTATTCTTGGGGATTCCTCCCAGGATCCCAAGTCCGTCATGATCCCCAAAGCTGATACCCCTCTCCAGGAATCACCAGTCACATTTCCCAGGTTACCCTATGCTGGCTCCAGAACACCCTAATTGGCAGGTGCCACATGGCTAAGGGAACATAGGAATGCTAAGTAGAGGGAGCCCCTGGGTCTCTGGCACCCAGACATCAGCAGATTCCTCTGGAGAGCAGCCTGTAGCATGGTGAGCCTTGCCCTACCCAAAACAGACCACCAGAGCCTGGGTCTAGCATGAGGATCCTGGTTCAACCCCAGAATCCACACTTAAAAAAATATTAATAATAAAAAGAAAGCTAAACATGGTGGCACTAACTTGTCATCCCAGTAGGGGAAGAAGGAAACAGGCAGACCCCACACACCCACCCCCAGGACTCACTGGCTGGCCAGCCTGGGTTACTTGGCAAGTTACAGACCCTTGAAAGACCTTGTCTCATGAAAAAAAGGGGGGGCAGACAGTACCTGAGGAACAGCACTTGTCCTCAGCCACCACCCCCCTCGGTGCACGCCTATAATTACAGCACCAGGGAGGTAAGGGCAGAAGAAATATCAGGAGCTCAAGGTCATCCCTGTCTACACCACAAGTTCAGGACCAGGCTGGGCTACATAAGGCACTGTCTCAGAAACAAAACAAACCAACCCACAAAAATAGCAGAACCGAGAGCAGGCAGAGACCAAGTGTGGCATTATCATTGCATCCCTGGATCCAGCTGTAACTGATGGCACCTTCACACTTGGCAGTGGCTGCAGCCCCTGAGACAGTTTCCTGGGGACACCAGGAGAATCCTGGCAGCTACACACCTGCAGGGCGACGAGGACTTCCTTTCTTTCCTAGGCGCCAAAATGAGAGCTTAGAGAGGTGAGCAGACTTGTCCAGGCTCCTCACAGCTCCGCAAGGCAAGCCAGGATCTGAACCCACATTTATCTGACCCCAAAAGCCTGGGGCCACAACTGCTCTAACACATGCTTCACTGTCTCAAAGTCTTTCCAGTCACCTGACTCTGTCCCTTCAGCTGAGTCTCAGGTCAGTCCTTCCTGACTGGCCCTTGATAGCTGTAGTACTGAGGACCTCCCAGTACACACTTACACTTCTATATACACACTCACATACCCCACACCTATATTCACCCCACTTGTATCCACCTCCTACACACACACCCCACTCCTATATACACACTTATATACCCCACACCTACACACAAATACACATACAAACTCACATATCCCAATCTATACATATACATATTCACACACCCTGCACCGACCCACACACACACCCAAACCCCACCCCTATACACATACACATGCAACCCTATACATACTCACACACATGACTCCTATACACACACATCCTAACTCTTCTATATACATTCACCCCATTCATGTGTGTGTGTGTGTGTGTGTGTGTGTGTGTGTGTGTGTGTGTGTATCCATGCCTTGTATACACATACCCAACTTTACACATACACCCTACACCCCACATGTATGCACACACTTACACACCCCACATCTATACACGCATTCCCCTACCTGGAATTCTTCCCGAAGCTGGGAAGAATTACTCTGAGGGTCAATTCGGACCATCTCCCTGTAGGTGGCCTTGAACTCATTGACAGGGATGGTGGTCTCCCCACACAGGCAGGCCTCCAGGATTGCATCATGGATGAAGATGTATTGTTCCTGGAACAAGAGATGAGAACGTAAGAATGAAGAGGGGCCTGGAAGCTGAGCTCTACCGAGAATGAAGAAGAGCCAAGGCCATGGCTGACGCAGGGGTGCTCAGCTGAGTCCAGCTATCACATCAGCTCATCCCTACTGCATCCCAGCAGGTCATCTGAGTGATGAGGGACAGTCCCAGATCCCAGTGAGGACACAAACCCTGGTACATGTGACTCTGGAGCTCGCTGCCATCTGACTCACCTGACACAACACCATGAAGGGAGATCTGGAAAGAACTATGAGCCTCTCCCTACCCCCACTCCCCACCCCTAACCACCACTACCATGTTTGAGATGGGCCTGCGGAAGGAAGGGCCTAGGATGCTCTGAAGACATGTTACTCCAACTCTAAGCTCCATGGTAGAGACCCTGAGACCTAGATGGAGGGGAGAGGCCCGGGACAGGGCTGGTCCTAACCTCCGTCTGGATCATGTTGACCCTCCGGGAACAGAGGGTCTTCACACAGTTGTAAATGTCTACGACGCCCTCACACTCCGCCATGTCCAGCATCACGTCCAGGACGATGTAGCAGCCTGTGCGGCCAGTGCCTGCACTGAGGGTAAGAGAAGGGCAGCGTCACATCAGGGGCTGGGACTCGAGATCAGAGAGAAGGAAAGAAGTGGAGACAGGGTATCTGCCATAGCTATATAACTTAGGGGTTGGGACCACTCCAAGGAGGGGCTGTGGAGCTGGAGTTCCGTATAATGTGCCTGAGGACACAGTTGGGAGCATAGAGCAAGGCCTGGGGAAGGAAAGGACAGAAAGAGGGATGAGGGAACACGGAAGTGAGGCTGGCTCAACTTAGCAGTCAAGACTCAGGGATAGGGATGGAATGAAGCTCAGGGTTCAATCTAAGAACATACGTTCCCCTTGGATATTCCAGACTCCTGCATATCCTTCAAAACCCCACACACTCATACCCATCCACATCCCCAGTGGAGCTTCTAATACTTCCAGACACATGGCTCTCTTCCAAACTCTCAGAGCAATATGGCTAGCTTCTGTTACAACACTTGCTACACAGTTCCTATTTATGTGGCCAGCTCCCTAACTCTATCTGGAGCCCAGTGAGAGCAGGAAAGGATGCCCCAAGATTCCAGCTTGGAAGGCGGCATCATCAAAGCATTACCAAGGACCATACAGCTCAAATCACACAAGCGCTTTGGAAGACCTGGGCGGCATCCACCGTCTGAATGTTCACAGACGGCGCCCCTACACATGGCCCCCAGCAATGTGTGTGCATTTCCTATGAAGAAGGCACACCTTAGAACAGCTGTTTTCAATCTGTGGGTTTCAAACCCTTGGGTCGCATATCAGATATTTATATTACAATTCATAAGAGCAGCAAAATTACAGTTATGAAGTAACAACGAAATAATTTTATGGTCGGGGGTCACCACAACATGAGGAAGTGTATTAAAGGGTTGCAGTGTCAGGAAGGCTGAGAACCACTGTGTTAGAACGTCCTTCGTGCCACCATTTTCTTTTAGCACCACTATTGCTGGTGAAATCCCTAGCAGCAGGAGGTGGACAGATACACGAAGTTTGTTCACGCTGGAATGTGACGCTGTATGTACAGACCTCACACACTAAGGTGGGGGAAGAAAACCACACAGCAGAGAGCTCACACTGGGGGACTTAATTAACACAAAGTTCAAACCCATGGAAAGCTTCCTACAGGAGAGAAATCAGATCGCAATTGCTCTGGGAACAGGGAACATTCCAGAACTTAGCTCTGTGTGTGTGAGTGTGTGTGTGTGTGTGTGTGTGTGTGTGTGTGTGTGTGTGTGTGTACAGTGGGGGGCAGGGGGGTTAATACCTGTACGCATGTGCAAGCATGTCAAAGGTCAACATCAGCTATCTTTCCTCAGGAGCACTATATATACATTGTTCCTTCTGAGCCAGGGTCTCTCACTGGGACCTGGGGCTTGCTGGTTAGGCTGGGCTGGCTGGCCAGTGAGGGACAGGGGTTTTCCTATCTCTGTCTCCCAAGGCTGGGATTACAAGCACATGTCCTCACATCCAGCTTTTTATGTAGGTGCTGGGAATCAAACTCAGGTCCTCGGGCTTGCATATGTAGCACACTTCAGTCAGCCATCTCTCACCCCCAAACTCTGTTCCTCAATCTGAGAAGACAGAGCTCATGGCTCAGTTAGTAAACCATCAGTTGTGGGCACACTCACTGTTCGTGATATAAATTATACTTGACAGACTTTCTGTATCAGTTGGAATTCATTCTTAGAAGGTGCTATCTTAATGAGCTCTGAAGAGAGAGGAGGAGAAAGCAACAGACAGAAAGAAAGAGAAAGACAAACAGAGACGAGCCAGGGGGCTGGAGGGCAAGGGACATCAGCCATGTGGCATTTGGTGAGTTGGTAAGAATTCCGGTAGAGGAGCCAGGATAAACCCCAGGGACTGTAGGCTTGAAGGCTCCAGGACTCTTCAGCTCTGGTAAAGGGGCTCCGTGGGGTGCTTGGGGAGTCATTCTCTCCTATCCTCTGTCCCCAAGCAGGCTGACCTTGAACCTGCCCCACTTCAGCCCAGCTCTCCCCCAGCCTTGGCCCCTCTCCCTGGGATCTCCAGTGCTCCCACCTGCAGTGGATGACAATGGGCCCAGCATCCGGTGGAGTGGAAGCCTTCACACGCCGGATGAAGGCCAGCAGCCCCGTGGCATGGTAAGGGACGCCATGCTCTGGCCACGCTGTGAAGTGGAACTGGCGGACCTCGTGCCGGGTTGAGTAGCCTCTCTGTGGAAACCACAGCGGTGACAGTCAGTTGCCAACAGCACCCACTGGACACCTGCTGTGTGCCAAGCTCTGCTTACTCCTCCTGGGCAAGGTAAGTATCCACACCCATTGTACAGGTGGGGAAATGAGGCCCAGTGCGGACAATCCCCCTGCTGAGGCTGAACAGGCATACACTCTGTGTTTGGACTGAGTCCACCAGATGCTTAAAGCTCTGCGGTCCCACACCCACCTTGTCCCTGGGCTGTTGTGTAAACAGAAGAGCACTCTGACTCAGGAGTCATCACACTTGCATGACAAGCTATTTTACCTGACATCTTGCCAGCCCTTCCCTGAGGATTTTACAGAATAACTAAGTGGGAACCTAGACCCTGATACATGAGGAAACCTTCTGACCCTCACTTTTCTCATCTGTAAAAACAGAGCTGATGGCAAACATGTCGTCCCAGGGCTAAGGCCATGTGAGTTAGAGACTCAGCACAGGGTCCCATGAAGCAAGGAACAACACAGAGCGGTCATCACATCCTCTTCAAAGCAGATGCATGCTGGCGTCTAGCGGGAACAGCCACTATCCCATCCCTCGGCCATGCTCCCAGCAAGTTAGAAGGGCTTCCTTGCTTCTTCCCCCAGGCTTCCTAGGCTCGGGCATCGTAGGCTCTACATGGAAGAGCTGTAGGGGAGACTCACCCGCTCCAGGGCAAAGGTGCGCACCACATACTCAGCCAGAGTCTCTGTCTTTACCAGCGTGATCTTGATGTCCCCATACATGTCTGAGTCCTCGGGCCAGTAGCGAGAGCACTTTACCTGCGGCCCCCATGGCACAGGCTTCAGCGTGCTCTTAGCCACTCCTGAGGCCCACCCTGCCCCCAGCCCATCCTCCACCCTGCCCCCAGCCCATCCCCCAGTCCCGCTTACCCTGCCCACCTCTACCAGCTTGGTGATCATGACAATGCTTGCACACTGTTCCTGCCACACCATTCGCCAGAAATCGTAGATCATCTCAGGCTTTGGCCCTGGGGGCACAGAGGATGCCTGTCCCTGAGCAAGGTCCGCCCCCGCCCCCACAGCCAACACACCATGATGCCCAGTGACACCATCCCTTGCTGGGAGGCTCCCAGGACCCAGCCCCAATGGGGACCTTTCAACCCACCCCAATATACTGCACCAACCACAGCTCCATGCCTGCAGGTCCCTGGTGTGGGCAGTAGCAAGGCAGAGCCAGGCTGGAGAGAGCCCAGTGTGCTAAGTGAGACCTATTGAGCCATGTGGATGGTAGACCCTTGGTCCATGGGGCAAACCTCCAAGAAAGGTGGACAGAGAGGTGGTAGCAGAAAAGAAAGAGGACTAGAGGGGATCCAGATGGCCACTTGGACCAAGACACATGATCTGTGACAGTGAGTACAGCCCCAGCCCTTGCACATGCGTCACCACAGAGACCCACACAACCAGGTTACTGGGGAGGGACCGATCATGTCAGGAGGCACAGACAGATAGATAAGGGCTGAGGTTAGATGCAAGAGATCCCCAGGCAGGTAGTGGGGGCAGAGAGACAGACAGATGGGGAGGCAGACAGGGGGCTGAGCAGATCAGCAGGGAAGGAAGGCAGGCAGCAGACATTCCAGATCACAAGAGGGCACCACAGGCTGAGAGACAGGTACCTTGAGTGGCTATGAAGTGGTTTGACCTGTGGTATCCCTGGAACAGAAGAGGCTGAAGTGAATGCCACGGAAGTGAACCTCTGTTCCCTCAGACTTCCCCCCATCACCCTCCTTCTAGGCGCAGCACCCTCCAGAAACTCCCAACTTCATGTTTCTGGATGAGGGTGACCTTGTCCTCCCAGTACCAAAGCAGAGACAAGGGAAGCTAAGCCACCAAGGTCTTGCTAAGGAGCCCTATGGAGGGTTCTCCTCTTTGAGCCCAGCAAGTCTCCCCATCCTCAAAGCAGGAGAGTTGTCTGTTAATAACATGGCTGCAGTTTGGAGACAAATGACACCCAGGATGATGCTGTCCTGTTCCCAGAGTCCCAGAAACATAATCCACCCTGGAGAGTACCCTTCCCAAGGACCTCAGCTACCCAGAGCTTGGGGAGGAAATCTTAAAGAGGGCTTCAAGTTGAAAGCAAAGGACCCTTAGATATAATTTTAAAATCTGTTTTTACTGATGATGTGGAACTTTCCAGAGTCATGGTGATGGTCCCCACACTGTCTCAACACTACCATCTATCTTCTATGAAAGAGAAGCCAAGCTCCTCATCCTCCATCCCCAGAGACCCCAGGCCAAGTAGCAAAGAGCTGAGTTTCAAAAGCCGCAGTGGCCCCAAGGTCCCTCACAAGGCTGCATCTCTGTGGGACAAGAGCCAGCCAGGAAGTCTGTGCAGGCACTGTGTAAAATTTCCAAAGCAAAATGGTGGCAGGAGCAAGAAAAAGCCACCAAGCTCTGCCCCTGGCCCTCGCCACAGCTCCTTGCAATTCCTCTGGACCCCCAGACTCTGGGGACCCAAAGGGCTCTAGTGGCTCACTGCCAGGGTCAATCCCAGCTGCCTTCAGGCAAACACCCTCCCCTTCTCTAGGCCTCTATCTTCACATCTATAAAGTAGATCATGACAAGTCTTCCCTCCCAGGGAGGTGGGGACACAAACAATAATGTAGGTTAAGCATCTGTCACTGGGCCAAGCACAAAGCAGGGCCAACAGCAGCTGTTATTATTAGCCCTGCCTGTCTCAAAGGTCTCCCAAGGTCCAAACAGTGTTGATTTCAAGAGCTGCTCAGCCGGGTGTGGTAGCACATGCCTTTAATCCCAGCACTCAGGAGGCAAAAGCAGAGGGAGAGAAAGTACAGCTGGGATGAGAGGTGACCTCCAGAGTTGGGGTCTAACGGACCTGGGTCCCTGTTGGCAGGTGCCACTAAGTGCCAGCACTTATTCGTCAGTATAAATAATGGAGTAATGGAACTCAATTAAAACTGATCAACTGGGCTGAGGATGAGGCTCAGGGGTAGAGCATATGCCTAGCATGTGGGAGACTCTGGATTCTATCCCAGCGCGCGCGCGCGCGCGCGCACACACACACACACACACACACACACACACACACACACTACCACAATGATCCCAATGATTGGATGTTATAAAATTCATCTGTCACCTCACCAAGAGGACATAAGTTTGGCATTTTGGGTGCACAGAGACCCTGGGAGATCGTCAAAGGCCAACTTGGACTCAGAGGATGGAGGTGGATCTGGAAATATGTATTTCCAGCCAGTTCCTTGGCCGTGCCCACACTGCAGAGTCTCAGACAGTGGAGTAGGCAGCAAGGCTGGACCTTCCCAAGCCTCTGTTGCCCTCTGCGACTGGAAGATGACAGCCAGCCTTACAGTTCCCCTGGGAAAAGCCAACCCCTTCAAAGTGACAATGAGAAACCTCCGGAGTACGCTGCCCTCACCACAGCAGTCTCTCCACACCCCAAGCCTTTGTCTCTACAGCAGGTCAGAGGGTCAGCAGAGGTGAGGATGGGACTCTGCCTAGCAAGTAGCCAAGCTTGGAACAGGCACCCACAAAGCCAGTTTGCCTAAGCTCCACCCCAGCTCAGGTTCATCATCCGATTCAGTCAACTCTGCCCCTCCACTCCAGGGCCCAGCTCCATACCAGCCTTCAAGCGTTAGTCAGTAAATAACCGAGGGCCTGAACTCAGCTGAACAGATTGATTGGGTTTGAGGATACAGGTGAATGCTTGCCTGGCATGGGAGAGACCCTGGGATCCAGCCCCAGCATAAAAAGGAAGGAAACCTGATTGATTGCCCAGTGATTAGATGGCCTAAAATTCAGCTCTGTTGCCACTGTTCCCAGCCCTTTCCAGGGGCCTATTTTTTCATTGTTGGAAAGTGACATTTTGGAGAAAATGTGGCCCAGGGCCATCCAACCTACCTTGTCATGCAGGCCTATTAGTTTGGGTTTAATATTTATTTATAATTTATGCATATATGCCTGCATGAATTTATGTGCACCATGTGTGTGCAAGAGCAGCAGAGGCCAGCAGAGGCCAGACAAGGGCATCAGATTCCCTGGAACTGGAATTGTTTGTGAGCTGCCTGTGGGTTGTTGGGAGTTGAACTCAGATCCTCTGGGAGAGCAGCCAGTGCTCTTAACCACTGAGCATTTCTCCAAGCTCTGCACAGCTGTATTTGAAGCAAGTGTATGAGCACACAACTCAAAATTTTTACATTTTTAAAAAACATTATGACACGTATTTACTTTATGATTATAAGGGAGAGAGTGTACATGGGCAAGTGCCACAGCACATGTGTGGAGGTCAGACAACAATCTACAGGAGTCAGATCTCTCCTTCTCCCACATGGGAGCCCAGGGCTCAAACTCTGGTCATCAGGCTGAGTGGCAGGCTTTTACCCGCTGAGCCATTTCACAGGCCTCACTTCTTAAATAAGACATGTTACATATTATATTATATTATATTATATTATATTATATTATATTTATTATATTATATTTATTATATTATATTATTATATTATACAAAGGACACAAAGAGAGGTTTTGCTATGCCTAAGTGTGTATGTATGCATATTCATATGCATAGGTGTACACATGTGCAGGGAGGGGGTGGCACATGACAAGAGGATACGTGTGTGCATATGTGTAGAAGCTAGGCAACAACCTCAAATACTATTCTCAGAAGAGCTATCCACCTCCTTGGAGACAGGGTCTCTCTTTGGCCTGATACCTTGCAATTAGGCTAAGCTGGCCAGCCAGCCCAAAAGATCCATCTGGCTCTCCTTCCCCAGGGCTGGGATCACAAACGTGAATCCCCACCTGGGTTCTGGGAATTGAACTGGGGTCTTCACACTCGCAAGGGAAGCACTTACCAACTCAGCCTTGCCCAAACCCCCACAAACACAAGTTTAAATCATCATATCTTGAAGTAAGGTGAGCAGATCGCCTTGCATACTTTCACTTTAGGGAGTGGTACTAGAGAGGTCTGGACCTCAGGCCCCAAGCCGGTGCTGAGATCACACATCTGCACCCTAGCTGGCATCTGAATGGGTGGTGCTGGGGGACAGTGGGATGATAACGCTGGCTTCTGGCCTTACACAGGTCACTTCTTTCTCAGATTCAACATTCTCACCTGTCCAATGATCCTTTGCATTCCAGGTCTGGTACCTGGCAGGTGCCGTCAGCAACCCGATTGTTCACTGGCATTTGAGGTGGCATTAAGCCTAGTGAGACTTCTAAGGGTATTTCTTAAGAGTCTTGACAGAAGGGAACCAAATGGGTGAGATTCAAAGGCAAGTGGGTCACCCACAGGGAACCAGCAAGTCTAAGGCTAGTAAGGACCAATATTCATCACAACCCACAGGGGGCGCTAGGACTCAGCACATCCGCTGTCTTTTGTGAGCCTAATGGGCCTTTTATATTTGAGAATTTTACAAACCAACTGTGTGACTGCTCTCAAAATAAGGGGCACGGCTGGGATAATTGGCTGTCTCTGCCAAATGTGACTGGGGGAACCTCTCACGTCTTACGTTAGTCTCGCTGTGTTGTCCGGAAGCTGATAATGAACAGCATCTTAGCCACGATAATAAAAAAATGAAATCTTTTTTTAAGAAGATAAAATGGAAAATGTACCCACAAAATAGCAAAGGATACCAGTCATTAAATAGTATGAAATACAATCCTTGCATTCAGGATTTGAGTCTGGCCTCGGCTACATAGTAAGTTCCAAGCCAGCCTAGCTACAGAGTGAGACCCCCATCTCGAAAAGCCAAAATAAATAATAGTAATGATTATAAATACTATGAAAATAACATGTTTTAAAAATCAAATGAAAGGATGGCTACCTTAGTTTGGGTTGTTTTTGTTTTGTTTGATTGATTTGGTTTGGTTTTTCTCTTTCTTTCTTTCACTTATTTTGAGATAAGTTAGCCTCAAACTTACTATGTAGCTGAGGAGGACCTTGAATTTCTTTGTTTTGTGTCTTGTCTTTAAGACAAGGTCTTTCTGCACAACGCTGGCTGTCCTGGAACTCGCTATGTAGACCAAGCTGGCCTCCAGCTCAGAGACCCACTTGCCTCTGCCTGGGATTGAAGGCCAGTGCCGCCACACCCAGTTTTCATATGATGCCGGGTCTCAAACCCAGGACTTCTTGCATGCTTGGCCAGCATTCCACTAACCAAGCTGACCTCAGCCCTTGTTTTAATTCTCAAAAGAGCAAAAGATATTATAATTTTTAAACTGATATTCAAACTGATTTTTTTAAAAAGCACATTTGAATTGAGGGGGGAGGGGCAAGCTGATGGGAGCTGAGCTTTAAACAAACTGACCACAATGGGATTTGAACACCAAGGAGATGAATTAAGGAGGACTGGCCCAGGCCTGTGAGGCCTTGGCCTCTTGGTGTGGAGACAGGCCTCTCAGGGCAGCTCCCCCGCTACACACACCAGAAGCTCTGCAGAAGGGCAGAGCTGGTGAAGCTCACAGGAAATGGCTAGACAGAGGGACGAAGTTGGCAGCAGTGACCAGCACCCCAACATAGCTGTCCTTGTTGAGAGAGCAGAAGGTGGGAAGGAATGTCTTCCAGTGGGGAGACAGACTCTTCAGCTGTGGCAGCCCCTGGAATGGGTGGCTGGTGTTCAGTGCCAGGAAAGGGGAAGGAGGGAGAGAGAGAAAGAGAGAGACAGCCAGCCAGAGCCTATGAGAGAGCCCAGGACACAGCCAGTCCACCAGACAGGAGGAAGAGGAGGAGGAGAAGGAGGAGGAGGAGAGGGAAGAGATACTTACTTGCCGGTTTATCCGAATCTTAATGATTCCAGTGAGGGAACAGAACAAAGCAAAAGAGACAGATGTTAGGCCAGAGGTGGATGGAGGTGGACGGGGCACAGGAGAGGCCAGAAAGGGTGACATGAGCTGGCAGGCAGAACAGAGACAGGAGGCCAGGACTTGGGTGGAGAGAGGGATGGGCATGTCCCTGTCAGAGCCCAAGAGAAACCAACCAGGTGGAACCCAGTGAGAAAGGTCCACTGTCTCCAAGCTGCCCAAGCCTGTGAGGCCAGGCTTGGCTCTTACCCAAGGCAAGGAACAGGATGGGAGGCAGGGAGAAGGCAAGGGATTCTGGGAAACCAGGGTGGCACATTCAGCTCCAGGAGGAAGACGGAAGAGCGGGGAGAGAGTCATCTGTGGAGGTCCTGATGACCTCAGCCCTGGCACACTGTGGCTTCCTCCTGGGCCTTTGCCTTCACCTTCCATATCTGAGTGACCCTCCCCTTCCTCCGCGACCACACTGCTTCCTCCACACGGTCTACACAGCCAGCCCTGGCTCTGCCACTAACTGGCTCTGTGACACCTTTCTTCCTGCCTATGCTTTCCCAGCTAATCTGAAATGAATTTCCTTTGATGTTAATCTCTTTCCCCCACTAGAATCTCTGTATCATAAAAAAAGAAAAAGCATTGGTCACATGATCTCATCTCTATCTCTGTTTCAGGTGCTCAAAATACATTTCCTACACACTTAAAGGCTGCTCTTTCAATCTCAGCTTGCTGCATGGAGTGCAGGCGAGTCCCTGGGCCTTGCCCAGTTCCCATCACCCCCACCCCCCATCCACACCTGGGAAGTCTACCCTCTCTTGGTCCCTCCCTTCCTTCCTCCCATCCAGCCAGATCCAGGAGTTGTTAGGACAAATTGTCAGCATCAGAGGCTGCAGAGACAGCCTCGCTCGAGTCCCTCCTTTACCAATCCTAGAACCAATAGGTTCACCTCTCTGAGCTCTAGCTTCCTGCCCTGTCACACAGTGTGTGCTCAGTAAAGCCGCCTCCCTATATTCGAAGCACCAAAATAAAAGTCAAAACCCTTGAACAACTTCCTGATGGTCCTGGGAGACAGCCCAAGGCCTTAGCCTGCCATGCAAGGCCTTTACCATCTAGCCCTGCAAAACCTCTTCAGCGAGACTCCCACCTCCAAGCTCTTGGCCCCTTGCTGAGACAGCTCCTTCCTTCAGCCTCCCTGTCTGCCCCCAGACCTTGTTCTGCCTCCCCATGGGCCAGCACAGCCTTCAGGATGCTTTCCTGAAGGCCTCCACCTATTCTCAGCTCCCCATGTCTGAGTTCCCAGGCCTCAAATGCAACCCAACCATTCAGACCCCCATTTATTCTCTGGTAGGTTTCTGCCCTGCATGGACAGCGAGCCTGGAGGGGACAGGGACAGGTAAGCAGAAAGAGCCGGGCCAGGCACTCACGTCTATGTAGTTGGCAGAGATGTAGTCGGCATCCGGGTCTCCCAACATTGGGTGCAGTTTCACTCGGTGACGGTCATCTACGAACAGAGTGGCAGAGTGGGGCTGTGTCAGGGAGCCTGGGACTTGGGAGGTGGGGAAGGTCTCCTGGAGGCTAGGGGAAGTGTCCCAGGCATGGCCACCAGGTGACCTTTATAAGGGCTCAGAGCTGACCAGGAAGCTTTGGGTGCCACGAGGCTGAGCCAAGGGTCTGAGTCTGGGTGTGGAGTTAAGGAAGATGAGCGGCAATTAGCTGTGTGACCTTGAGGCAAGGTCTCAGCTCCACAAACTTCTGTTTCCTCATCTCTAAGATAGGATTATCCTGCCTCCACTGTCACAAGGCAGTGTTAGAGGTGATGGTGAGACACTGTGCCCTCATATCCAGAGGCCAGAGCCCTTACATGCTGGGGACAAGACTCCGCAGAGCATGCTCTGCCCACTCTCCTCCTTCCTCACTTACTCCTGTCCTTGTGAACCCCACCCTTTCCCTGGACTCACAGGCAGACACTGTCTCCGGCCGGCTGCCCTTGAGCTTGTCTCTCTTCTTGGTGGCATCCCAGCCTTCAAAGAAACTCTGCCAATGGGAAAATGGCAGTCAGTGGGGGAGAGAGACCCCAAGACTCTCAGGACCCCTCCCCACATGGGGAATGACAAAGGCCGGGTGGGGGCTGGGCAGGTGAGTGTGTCTGGAAGGGAAAGCTGAGCCAGAGAGGTCAGAGTTCACAGAACCCTGAGTTTGACCCAGCAAGAGAGGAGAGGTTAAATGATAAAGATTAAGAGTGAGGTGGGGCTGGAGAGATGGCTCAGCAGTTAAAAGCACTGGCTGCTCTTCCAGAGGACCCGGGTTCAATTCCCAGCACCCACATGGGAGCTCACAACTGTCTGTAAGTCCAAGATCCGACACCCTCACACAGATATACATGCAGGCAAAACACCAATGCACATAAAATAAAAAAATTAATTTAAAAAACTTTTTTTTAAAAAGAGTGAGGTTAAGCATAAGTGGGGGGAGTACTGGTGTCCAGATGAGGGTGGCTGGAATCCACTCAGAAGGAGCTTAAGATGAGGGTCAGGGGTCAATATCAGACTAGAATTAGGTCAAGGTCAGCACTGATGTGGCTCCAACCAGAGACAGGATAAGACTCATGATCAGGGAGGAGATGAGACAGGACAGCAAGAAACCAGATAGTCTGAGCTTGAAGGAAGGCTCAGAGGCAAGGTCAAAGTGGGAAGTTGAGTTGGGGACTGTCAGAGGAAGGGTCCAACAGGCTGGGCGGAGAGTTGCCAAGTGAGGCTCCCCAGTGAGGAGACCGGGCGGGGCCCACCTCATATTCTTGCTTGAAGCCATAGCCCTCAGCGGTCTTCATCTGGTTGATGTGTTGCAGGAGGTCGGCCACCCGGACTGCGGGGTGCAGCTGTCCTGTGTGATACGGGGACCCCTTCCGGCCACACGGGCGCCGAGGGGAGCCCCCCAGGAGGCTGCTGGCCTCGGTGACCCCACTGCTTCGCTGGTCTCCTGCAGCCAGAGGAAGGGGAAAGGGCTCTCACAAATAGGCAGGCCCAGCCTGGAATCCCCTAGATGGGCTCAGGCAGAGTGGAGGCAGGGAGCACAGCCAACATGGAGGGTGGCCGGATCATTCCTTAGAGTCAAGCTTAGCAAGGCTACCCCGCATGAGCCCCTGCAAGCCCTTCCCTTCTGTGTCTCTGGTTTCCCATCTATAAAATAAGCAGGTCAACTGAAGTGACCCATAGGGGTCCTCGTGGTCCCCGTGACACCTTCACACCACCCTGCCAGCTGTCACTGCTCAACCTGCAAAGGCAGCATCAGCAGAGCCCTGGACATGCCCTCCTCTTCCAGGGAACAGTCTGGAATATTGGCAACTCCCAGCAATTACCCCCATTCAGAGATGAGCCGAGCAAAATTAGCTTGCGCAGCCGCCCCTCGACTGACAACGCCAGGCACCTGAATAGCGTGTTTCTCCTGTGCCAGCGTTTCCATTGTCAGCCAGTACAGTGGCCCAGACAAGGGGGCCCCATGGACCCCAGACCCTGCCAGACAGACACACTCCCTCTCCAGCCCTTAGAATCAGCATCCCCAGGACACCCCCCCCCCCCCCCCCCCCCCCCTGGTTCCAGGGATCAGGTTTGAGACTGAGGAAAGCAGCCATAGTTTTTCCTACCCAGAGCCCTCACTCACTATCTGTCTCCTATCTCCTTTCAGGAAAGGCTACATGACTGACTGGAGATGTGTTCCTCACATTTCTCACTGGTCTGATCTGGCCGGGACTGTGAAGGGATCGCTGGTGGGTGTCTGTTCTTCCTTTCCCCAGACCTCCCACATACTGTTCTCTCTGCCCCAATACCTTTCCTCCCCATCCTTTGTGCCTGGAGAACTCAAACTTAGCCTCCAGGTCTCAGCCAGAATGATCCCCTGGAGGCCTTCTCCAGAGCTGGCCTATGTTCCTCTTAGTGACTCACAGAGAAGATGAATGTAAGATACCCAGGCCACCTCCCCAGACCCCAGGCAGATCAGAGAGACTTCCCCTTCAGCTTCCCATGCCAAGGTTTGGAAGCTGCCTCTGGGTAGGAACTCAAGCCACAGCATAGCGTCCTACTTTGCCATTCTCCTCTCAGCTGCTCCAGTCCTAAAAAGCGTCCAGGTTAACAGAGAACTGCCTCCTGTGTTGGATTCTGAGTTCCCGTCACTCACAGCTGGAGAACTGGTCGGTTGGTTACTAGGTTGTCATGTGGTCAGATGCCCCATGCCCTTGACCTCACAGATGGGGAAGCTGAGGTGCAAAGAGGCAAAAGAGGACTCTGCCATCGTGGTAAGTACAGTAATCATTCAAGGTGGCTCAGGAGGCAGAATGCTCCCTGTGTGTGCAAGCATGAGGACCTGAGTTCAGACCCCCAGCACCCAAGGAAAAAGCTGGGCAAAGTGGCAGACACCTTTAACCCCAATGACATGGGAAGCAGAAGCAGATGTGTCCTGGGGGCTTGCTGGCCAGCTAGTCTAGCTGAATCTGGCAGCTCTGAGTTCAGAGAAACCCTGTCTCACAAGATAAGATTGAGAAGCCACTGAGGAAGACATCCCAAAAACCTCTGGACTCCACATGAGCCTGCAAATATGTGAATACACACACACACACACACACACACACACACACACACACACACACACATATGTACTTGCATATATGAACACTTACACAATATGTGTATGCACATGTGAGTGCCTACATGCCTGTGCATGCACATGTGAACACTTAATATATACATGTGCAGGCTCCCATAAACACACACACACACACACACACACACACACACACACACACACACACAAATTAGCTAAAGAGAGGAGGAGAACTATGTTTAAAGGAGTCTGTGCAATTCTGATGTAAACAAAAATAAGTAGGTTTATTCCCAGTAAGACCTCTCGGGGCTTCCAGCATGTTGGTGTGCATCTGAAATATCCAAGAAACAAACGGAAGGAGGGGGCTTCACGACTCACCATGAAGGGCTCTTTGTGTTTTATAAAAAACCTCCTCAGAGGCTGCAGTGCAGTGGGGTGGAGACTGAGAAGAGCCTCTGGAGCCAGGCAGGTCTGAGATTGAACCCCAGCTCCACACAAGACCTTGGGATGCTGCTGAGTCCATCTAAACTTCCACTTTTATAGGTCAAATGAAGTAAAAACTGATGCCGCTCAACAGGCCGATATCAATGGAAATAATGAGACAATGGCTAAGAGGCACCTAGAGAGCCTGGTACTAGGTAGCACCACCACGGCAACCCCTGGCACTGTTTCCAGGAAAGGGAGTCCCTGAAAGCCAGGGCAGTTGACTGACTGCATGCATGGTCCTTCCATTGTAAGACACTGGTCCAGCCTGAAAAGCCAGGTCCAAGAAGCAGCCTGGACTACACAAGGTGAGGAAATACAAGACTTTAAGAAGAGTTTCTGGGGCTAGGGAGATGGCTCAGAGGCAGAGCACTTGCTACACAAACCATCTGGACCTGAGTTCAATCCCCAGCACTTATGTAAAAAGATCATGATGGCTTGGGCTGGTAACCCCAGTGCTGGGGAGGCAGAGACAACAGGATCCCTGGTAGCTCACTGACTAAACAGTCTAACCTAGTGTCTGTCAGTGAGAGACCCTGTCTTGGGTGGTGAGGAACTGAAGACACTTGATGTCAATTTCTGGTATCCAAATGCATACACACATACACATACACATACACAAACACACATACATGTATACACACACAAGTACACTCAGACACACATGTACATACACACATACATACACAAATGATTTCTGCTGGTTCAAAGAACTCAGAGCATCAAGGAGCCTGGGAGCTCAGGGGTTTGCTGTGGACACAGAGCCAATGGCTCACAAAGTGATTGCCAGGTAGAAAGAGAACCAAACAAGAGTGACAGGAAATTGACCACTGATCCCACAGATCCTGATCAGCCCAGATGATCAGCAGACACAGAGGTGCAGTCAGTCTCTGATGAGCAAGAACCAGACTGAAACCAGATGTGAAGCCAAAGCTGTATCCAGGCAGCTTACAGCTGAGCCAAAGAACAAGGCAAGATGCTCTACAGATGTGACCACTGGGAAAGGGTGGGGTCATAGGCCATGACCTGGTTTCCTGGGCTCAGAGAAGCCAGGCCCTCATTCCCTTAGCTATGAGATCTGAGAAGCACTTTTCACCCCATCCCAAGTTCTGCCCCAAGGACCAACTGTTCACCCACTAGCAGGGTGATTGTTCCCCAGAAGCTGGGCAGATTGCTCCATGGATAAGAGCTTGCCATGGAGGCATGATCCACAGTTGCCCGCATAAAAAATCAGGCACAACAACATATGCCCGTAATCCCAATGCTGGGAGTGGAGACAGGCTGGGGCCCTGCTGGGTAGGGAAGAGAGAGGAAGACCAGGACAGGCAGTCAACACCTCTGCTTCCTGGTGGTCTAGTGTGAGCAGTTCTGCTCCGCTGCCCCCTTCTCACACTGTGGGACTAAAACCATTGAAACAGTGAGCCAAAATAATCGTTCCTTCCTGAAGCTACTTGTATCAGGGCACTGAAAAGATCGAACAAATGCAACATGGTTTTCTGTTGTAAACCAAAACTGCGTCTCTGGTATTTGGAAAAGACAAGAAAGGGGAAGTTGAGCCAAGAAGTCATGAGTAGACAAAGCATGAGAGAGATCTAAGACTCAGCTCCAGTGTCCTGGACACACGGTTTTCCAGATACTGTAACCTGGCCTTCACTGTGTCCACCCTCCCCATGCCACCACCAACCAAATCCTCCCTTTTCCTTTTTTTTTTAGACAGAGTTTCTCTGTGTAGCTTTGTGCCTTTCCTGGATCTCTCTCTGTAGCCCAGGCTGGCCTCGAACTCACAGAGATCCACCTGGCTCTGCCTCCCGAGCGCTGAGATTAAAGCTGTGCACCACCACTGCCGGGCCCTAATCCCCCCTTTCCCAATGGCACTCAGCTGCAAGGCCTGTGCCCTCCTTCGGTGGCTCTAATAAAAATGAACTCCATAGGCCCATAGGGAGTGGCACTATTCAATGTGGCCTTGTTGGAGTGGGTGTGGCCTTGTTGGAGTGGGTGTGGCCTTGTTGCAAGTGTGTCACGCCCAGTGAGCTTTGAGAATTCAGAAGCTCAAGCCAGGCCCAGTATCACTCTCTCTTCCTACTGCCTGCCAATCCAGATGTAGAACTCTCAGCTCCCTCTCCAGCACCATGTCTGCCTGCATGCCACCATGCTTCCCTCCATAACAATAGACTAACCTCTGAACTGTAAGCCAGCCCCAACTAAATGTTTCCTGCTGTGGTCATAGTGTCTCTTCCCAGCCACAGAAACCCTAACTAACACCACCCTACCTCAACACCCACTCTCCCAGTGCCCATCACGTGTGTTCAGCCCAGTGGGAATGGCCCTGGTCCCTCCTACGCTCAGCTCCATGCACTTGCATCTGTTGCTCCTCATCCTACATATCTGTCCTCCCCACTTCCGACTCCTAAATCCTTCTATGCCCTCAGAGCCAGCCCCATGCACACACACACAAGCGTTGGCCATTCAGAAAGACGTGTGCCCAAATCGCAGCTCTGCCACCTCTGACTGTATGACCTGGACAAGTGATTTCCCCTCTCTGAGCCTCTTTTTCCTCTTTTCTTTTTGCTTAATTGTTTGCTTGTTTATTTGCTTTTGAGATAGGTCTCAGGTAGCCCAGCCTGGCCTCAACATCCTTATGTAACCAAGGCTAACTCCCACTTTCACCACACAAATGCTGGGGTTACAGGCACTAGCCATCACACCCTATGTATGTAATGCTTGTGATCTAACCCAGGGCTTCCTTCACATCAAGTAATCATGCCATTCCATGAACATCCCAGCCCTCCTTTTTCCTTGTTTGTTTGGGGTTGGTTTTTTGTTTTTGTTTTTGTTTTTTTGGTTTTTTATTTTTTGGTAAAATGAAGGTTGATGATTACCACTAAGCAATGTAAAACTGTGAGAATTCGAGAAAGGAAACTGCAAAAAGGAAGTAAGTGCACATCGAACTTGAAAACGTACATGAAACAGACAAATTCCCTGACAAATGTAACACCAATTGCATCATTTTCTGATATATGTGTGATATTTTTATAGACATATCAAAAAATCCAAAGTGACTCAAAAACAGAAAGTCTGAAAGCCTGGCTCATTTAAAGACGGTGATGATAAATTTTAAGTCTTGGGTGGGGAAGTGGCTCAGTGAGTCTCGGTGCCTGTCACTAACTCTGCCGACCTGAGTTCAATCCTCGAGACCCACACAGTTAAAAGGAGAGAACCAACTCTTACAAGCTGTCTGCTGACCACCCACATACACACACAGTGGCACTCATGTACCTACAGACATACACATATATGCACAGAAAATATGTAAATAAAAATGTCACCTATTAACAACTTCTCAAGACTCTTGATAGCACTAATTGTGTCTGACGCTTACATGACGGTAGCCCTGGTCTCCATTTCCCAGGATCACTCTGGACTCCTCAATTAGTCCTTGAGTTCCCTAGGAGAGGAACTATATAGTTCACTCATCTCTCGTTCTTCCCCCATCTCCCCCCCCCCTCCTCCCATCCCCCACCCTGCCTTTCCCAAGGACACTCAGCAGCAAGGCCTGTGCCAACCCCACCTCAACACCTTTTTTAAAGAGCCTTAAGGGTTCTTATTTATTTACTTTGGGTTTGTCTTTTGTTTTGTTGTTGTTTTTTTGAGACAGGGTTTCTTTGTGCAGCCTTGGCTGTCCTAAACTCACTCTATAGACCAGGCTGGCCTCGAACTCATAGAACTGTCCTTAGTGCATGAGCTGGCTGTCTGAAACCTTGGGCTTACACAGGGACACTTTGCTCAGTCTGGAAGGAGGTGACAGGACCTGCCTGTACTGAATCCACCAGGTTTAAATGAATCCCCAGGGGTGCCTTGATCCTGGAGGACATGGGAATGGAGGGGAGGGGCTGGGGGGAAGGTGGGGGTGGGGGCGGGAGCGGGGAGGACAGGGGAACCCATGGCTGATGTATAAAATTTAAAACACATAATAATAAAGAAAAAAATAAAAAATAAATAAAATAAATAAATTCGCACACATACACACATTAAAAAAAAAAAAGAAATCTGCTGTGGGATGTTCTGTGTGTCAAATGTGTTGATCTGATTGGTTGAAATAAATAAAGTGCTGATTGGCCAGTAGCCAGTCAGGAAGTATAGGGTAGGTGGGACAAGGAGGAGGAGAATTCTGGAAAGTGAAGGCTGGGGAGGGAGATACTGCCAGCCGCCACCATGACAAGAAAGAGATAAGGTACTGGTAAGCCACGAGCTACATGGCAAAGTATAGATTAATAGAAATGGGCTATATATAAGAGCTAGACAATGGTAGGCCTGAGCTAATGGCAGTTTAAATAATATAAATGTCTATGTGTTTATTTTACAAGTGGGTTGTTGGACTAACAGGGCTTGGTGGCACCTGGAGAGAAGCTCTCCAAATCTGGGTTGGGGATTTAGTTCGAAGATGTGAAAGTGTCGCTCGCTTCATCAACCAATGAAAGGGAAACCATGGCTATTGCAGTAAGGACAGGCGAGAGTGGCTGGTAAGTTTAATGACTGTTTAGTCTAAAACCCACTTAGCAAACTGAAAACTGAAGGGAATTATTAACCCCCAAACCCTCAGCAAACTAGTCTCCATGTTTAAACGTTGGAAGCATCTTCTTAAAGCCAGTAACTCAAGACAAATATGCCTACCTACTATGACACTTCTACTCACTATAATACTACAGGTATGTAGTTAGAGTTTCAATTGCTGAGACCAAACACCATGACCACAGCAACTCTTATAAAGGAAAACAATTAACTAGGTGGCTTACAGTTCAGAGGTCAGTCCATTATCATCATGGTGGGACACGGTGGCATGCAGGCAGACATGGTGCTGGAGAAGGAGCTGAGAGCTTTACATCTTGATCCGTAGGAAACAGGAAGTGGTCTGGGATACTGGGCGTGGCTTGAGCATATATGAGACTTCAAAGCCTGCCTCCACAGTGACACACTTCCTCCAACAAAGTCATACCTCCTAATAGTGCCACTACCCTTTGGGGATTATTTTCTTTCAAACCCCCACAAGGTACCCCACAGTGATGTTCAGAAAATCATGGAAAGAAAAGCCTAGAACAGTGTTTCTCAATGATGTGGGTCCAGACCCCTTAGGGGGAGGTTCACATATCAGATATCCTGCATATCAGATATTTACATTATGACTCATAACAGTAGCAAAATTACAGTTATGAAGTAGGAACAAAATAATTTGATGGTTGGGCATCACCACAACATGAGGAACTATATTAAAGGGTCAAGATGTTAGGAAGGTTGAGAACCACTGTCCTAGAAGAAACGGAAGTGCTGGTGTCTGCGGATCCTCTGACGACAATGGAGACCTGAAAGATTCTACAAATACATTAGAACTAAGAACATCTATTAATCCCAGCACTTCGGAGGCAGAGGCAGGCGGATCTCTGTGAGTTTGAGGCCAGCCTGGTCTACAAAGTGAGTTCCAGGAAAGGCGCAAAGCTGCACAAAGAAACCCTGTCTCGAAAAACCAAAAACACAACAATATCTATGGGGGAGTATAAACTTAAGACCAAGCCATGTATCAAAAATCAACTACAAACTGGGTGTGGTAGCATACACCATTAATCCCATCACTCTGGAGGCAAAAGCAGGAGAATCTCTGAGTTTCAGGCCAGCCTGGTCTACAGAGCAAGCTCCAGGACAGCCAGAGCTACAGTGAGATCCTGTCTCCAAAAGAGAAAGAGAAAAAAATGATGGAGAGAGCAAGTTAAGGAGCTGTTTTTAAGTGCACTGCTTGCAATCGAAGTAAAAAAAAGAACCAGTAAAATGGCTCAGCAGGAAAAGGGGCTTGCCACTAAACCTGATGATCTGAGTTCAAATCCTGGGGGACCCACAAAGTAGAAGAAAAGAACTGACTCCTAAAAATTGTCCTCTCTCTCTCTCTCTCTCTCTCTCTCTCTCTCTCTCTCTCTCTCTCTCTCTCTCTCTCTCTGACACACACACACACACACACACACACACACACACACACACACACCATAATTTAAAGTTTCTGAGTAGGAGACCTAGAGAAAGTACAGCTTAGTATAAGACACTGCCCTTAGCGTGCACCAAGCCTGGTTCAGTCCTCAGCACCAAAGAGTAAAGAGCTTGATGTAGCTCCCAAAGGATGTACAAGAGTTTATGGAGAAAAATGTAGTTGTAAGTAAGCAAGGCGACATGTGTCATGTTCATGCACAGCGTCCGTGAGAGGAAAGGTGCCTTCTAAGACCTCGGTTCTCTTAAAATTGATCCGTAGATCTGATATGAAGCCACTTGAAAAGAGTTCTAAGCTTTCTTAGCAGAGAAATTGCAGACACAAAACACATGAAGAGCGAAGGGGGTGGGCACATCTCAGCTACCAAGACAGCTAAGAGCACCCCGTGACTTCAGCCCAGAGGTCACAAAACTGCCCGATAGAAGAGAGCCAGAACTCAGTCCACACATGGCGGCACAGTGGCGGACTGGCGGGGCATTGAGATGGCTCAGCAGGTAAAGGCGCCTGCCGCACAAGCCTGGCGCCCTGAATTTGATTCCCCAAAACCACCCAGATGCCGAGGAAGAAGACAGACTCACAAAATTGTCCTTCAGCCTCTGCATGTCCACAGTGGCACAAGCCCCCCAACCCCACCCCAGGTGAAATACGCAGAAAAAAAATCAAAAGCAAGCTTTTAAGAAAGTGATACAGAAGTTGCTCATTATTCCTGTGGATTAAAGAAAATCCTTAATTCATGCCACACACAAAAATAGATTCCAGAGAAAGATTTAAATATGAATTGCAAAATATGAAGTTTGAAGGAACAAAGGGTTAAAAAATGCTTAATGACATGTGTGTATGTATGTATGTGTGTGCCTGTATATGTGTGTATATGTATGTGTGTGTGCATGTGTATGTGTGTATGTGTGGTGTGTGTGTGTGTGTGTGTATGGTATGTATGTGTGTGTATATGCATGTGTATATGTGGGGCGCAGATGTGTGTGTATCTGTGTGTGTGTGCACACTCCTGTGGGTGGGTGCCCATGCATGTGGAAGTCAGAGGCTGACATTGGGTGCCCTCTCCACCTCATTTTTCAGGACCTGGAGCTCACCACTTCAGTTCCACTAGCTGGCCAGTAAGCTCCAGGGACCTCGTGTGCCTGGCCTTTAAAGGCTGAACCATCTCTCCAGCCCTTGCTCGGCCTTTGAAAGGTTGGCTCTGGGGCTTGAACCCAGGTCCTCATGCTTGTGCGGCAAGCGCTTTACCCAGAGTCATCTTCCCGGCCCCTGAGACATCTTCCCGGCCCCTGAGAAGAAGTCAAAGAACAACAGAAAGTGGAAGCCACAGAGAAAATAACTGACAAATGTAAGGACATTAAAATAAAGACTTTTCTATTCCTCCAAAACTGCTATAAATAACCCGGAAAGACGAGCTACAAACTGGGGAAAGATATTTGCAATTCATAGGCAGCAAATGATTATTACCCTGAATATATAAAGAACTCCTAAAAACCACTAAGAAAGCAACCAAAAAAACCTAACAGAAAAATGAGGTGAAAGATGTGAGCAGGCGTTTCATGGAAGAAGAGGCCTGAATGCCAATCATGCCTGGAAAATGTGTTCAACCTCATTAGCACTCAGGAAATGCAAATGAAGACTATAGAAAATCACCCTTCCATACAAACCAGCTCCGCAAAGGGAAGGAGGCTGGCGAATCCTAATCCTGGTGTACAGCAACAAAGTCTTTCACATGAGAAGGGGCGAAGCAAAACTGCTTTGGGAAACATCCTCGTCCCATCTCAAGAGGTGGAAAGCGCACGTACTTCATCACCAGTGGGTTGACGTCTAGGATCTCACAGGCAGGAGTGTCTAAAGACCTACATAAAGGTTCTCAGAAGCCCCGCTGTGCCAACAGGAAACCAGAAGCGATAAATAGTCGCAAAGAACGCAACTGTAACATAACCACACAATGGAAAAACGATACAACAGCGAACAGTTCATGAATGACGGCAAAGCCGAATGTCCACATGGGCAAGTATGAGAACATGACACTGTCTTGAACTATAGCGTGTGGCTTCCTTCTAACAAAGCTAGAGCATGAGTAAAATTACACAGTGTGCTCTTTGGGAAATATGTACATGTGGTATAGACGACCTTAAAAGGCCAGACAGTTGGGCAGACGGACTGGAGAGATGGCGCAGATGTTAAGGGCTTGTTGCTCTTTGTTGTTTGCTTTCTGTTGTTGTTTTGTGAGGGGTGCTGAGGTTAGAATCCAGAGCCTCCTGTGTGCTACATAAGCACTCTGCCACTGTACTTTTTGCAGGGGACCAGGGTTCAGTTCCCAGAACCCACACCACCTCCAAGGGAACCCAATGCCCTCTACTGTCCTCCTTTGGTACTGCAAGCACGTGGTGTACATACAGGCATACAGGCAGACACACATAAAACAAAAATAAAAAACTCTTTCAGGACAAAGGCCAGATCATTGTGAATAAAAGTTTCAGGAGTATTTATCTGAGAGGGCAGCAGGGGTAGCTGGGAAGCAGTATCTGCGACAGTTCTGAGCAGCCAGTGGTTCACTGGTATTCAGTACGATTATGGCTTTAGTCACAAACAGTGTCTCAGTGGTGTTCCTATTTTCTTTTGTATAAATCAACACCAGCCAGGTGGTCGTGGTGCCTGCCTTTAATCTCAGCCCTCAAGAGGCAGAGGCAGGTGGATCTCTGTTAGTTCAAGGCTATGCTGGTCTACGGAATAAGTTCTAGGACAGCCAGGGCTACACAGAGAAACCCTGTCTCAAAATACCAAAAACAACAAAAACACTAAACAAAGTAAAAAGATGGAGAACAAAGGAAGTCAGGGCCCAGCACCTAGCAGGTGACTCGCTCTGCTCTGGCAATTGGGACACAACACCAAGTAATTCACATATGCTATCTCATTTGGACAACACAGCAGCCCTGTGGAGAACTGGTCTATCAGCAGAGGTGACCTTCTTCCCACTTTATATGTGAAGAAACAGACATCTAGAGAGCTTAATTAAGCAACTTGCCCTAGGTCACACAGCCTTATAAAGAAGAGATCTCAGAGGCCAGTCCAGGGCTGTGTGACTGCAGACTGGTTGTCTCCACACCCCCAGCTACTGGACCCCAGTGTGGCAAGCAGTAGATGCCCAATAAGAAAGAGGTGAGGGTGTGCTCATCACCTCACTGCTGTGCTAGCAGAGTACCTCTAAGCCCCTCCAAGCACAGTGTCAACACACCCCATGTATTCTTTGCATTTCTGGGCCAATATTAGCACACAGAAGGCAGGGCTCTGTCCTGTGACCTGTGAGCCTGGGGGATTGGGATGGCCAGTACTTACCCCGGGGACTGTAGCCAGGAGCATCCATGAAGGACAGGCCCAGCCGCTCATCCTCCTGCAGGGTGCTCTGGTCCGTGAAGCTGCGGTCCACAGCACCCATCATGTGAGTCTTCTCCTGGCGGTAATTGACGGTGGCCTTAGTCATGTTCACTGGCTTCCTGCACAAGGGGACAGTTGGAGACACTGGAACTGTGAGTGGAGCCAACAGCACCCAGAGATGGGAGGGAAGGTCCAGCTCTCAGAGCCTTGGGATTGGGAGTCAGCAGCATTGCTAATGCATCTCCAGATACAGAAGGGACATGGCCTATCCTCTTCACTCACCAGCCAATAGCAGCCATGATAGCTGGGACCTTGTTTCCTCTGCCTTCTGGCCCCAAGGTCTCAGGAGACAGAGCACCAGCTCACTCTAGACCTAATTAGGTGTTACTGCAGAGCCACAAACCAGAAGAAGATTAACCCAGACAGCCCCAAACACCCACCTCCTGCAAGCCTCTGCGTGGGAGCTCCCTCCTTCCTATAGGAGAAGAACTAGGCCTTCTGAGGACGGGTCAAGGTCTGCTCTGCCAGCTCAGGGGTCTCCCAGGGAGCACCAGCTCCATGGAATCCTATCAGCCACCTGCCTGAATGTGGCAGGGAGAAGAAAGAGCAGCCCTGCCTGGGACACTTCATGGGTGGAGACCTCAGTCTGCGACTCCCAGGCTCTCAGATAGGAAGCAGAAGCACAGCTCTGTGGCTGAAAGGGCAGGATATCTACACAGAAATGACCTGGGGCCATGTGGAGGCTGAGAAGACCCTGCCAAGCTGGCTGAACAATGAGACCCAATAGAACCCTTTGGTGAGTGGAGACTGGCGTAGAAGGCAGTCTCCAGTGGTAAACCACAAGGCTCTGTTCCCAGCCAGGGGACCTCAGCCTCCTTGGAAAAACTATAAAAACAAACCCATCAGGTCCACAGGAGACAGAGCATGGGGGCTGACGGAGGACACCTGACTCCACCGGCCTCCGGCTGATCCCAGTGTGAAGAGGAGGTGGATGGAATTTAATGTACACACTCAAAAGTTCCGAATTTAGGATCAAAAATTATCTACATGAATTCATGGGGAGGAAAAGCAGCCATGTCAGCAATTCCTTGGAGTGAGGGGAGGAAAAGTGGGGGCTGGCGCTGGGAACCAGCAGGGTAAGGGACAGGTTCAGGAAGCATGGGAGCAGGGGAGGCGGTGAACCTCAGTGGAGAGAGGTCACTGAGCCCCAGGAAGGTGATGTGAGCTGCAGGAGGGCTGGAAGAAGGACAGAACCAGCAGACTGTAGAAGCATTGCTGTGGCAAAGGGTAAAGATGCCATGAGGGAGGGAGGCCGTGGAGAGGGGCTGGCATTGACAGCCGGGGAGGGAGGGGGAGAGAGGGAATGATCAGGAGGGCAGGCCCTGGGGCCCTAGGGTGGTCAGAATTACTCACGGGTAGTACGAGTAGGCATAGCGGTCTCTCCTGGCAGCGTGCAAAGAGAAACAGCAATGTGACCCGGCTTCCCTCCCAGAAGGAAGGGACCACACAGGTCAAGGGGCCATCCTTAGTCTAAAGACTGGCCAGACTCAGTCACTGTGAGCTCAGACTGAAAGCCCTTCCAGAATCTTCCCACAGTGTGCTGCTGAGGGAGGCAAAGAGTCTGAGGGCTGCCCAGGTTTTGCAGTCACACATACATGTGCAGAGACAAATACACACACACATGCACACTCACATATGCATACACTCATACACAGAAATACACACTGGCATACACATCCACATGAATTCAAACACTCAAAGGCACCTTCCCCCATCCATGCCTGCTCTGGCCTTTGCAGATAGCCCCCACCCTCAGGCTCTCCTCTGCATCCTCCACAGCCCCTGAGCAGCAGCCCTGCGCATACACCTCAGCCTAGGAAGGAGAGTAGCTAGAGTCAAGGAGAAGCAGGGTGGAGAAAGCCCAGCAAAATGGAGAAGCCCCAGCAGGGTAGAGAGGCCCCAGCAGGATGTCTAGGCAAACGTAGGGCCCACTCTTCCTGCCTTGACTGACTCTGACTACAGGTCTCATTAAAAAACCAGGCCACCCTCTCTCTGGATACCCAAAGCTTGTGTGAAAAGTCTCACATTGAATTAAGACTGCTACTGATTGGTAGAACAGTTGCATGCTCAAGGCTCAGGGCTCAGTCTTCAGCACTGAAAAAAAATCCCATTTCACAGATGAGGAAACTAAGTCACAAGTTGTCATGGCAAAGGCCAGAGTCCCCCAGGTCTCAGGATACTTGTCTCAGGACCCTGGCCCAGGAACTCTGGTGCCCCCTCCCAAGGCTCCATCAGGCCCAGGGGTGGACACTGCACCTCCTACTCAATCCATTATATTTGCAACACAGGCTGATCTGATACCTGTTCAGACCCCACAATGCAAACTGGGGGAGCCCTGAGGAATGCACTGGCTTGCCAAAGCCAGGACCAGGGGCACAGGGCTGGCCACCGTGGAAATGAGTGACTTTTAGAGGAAGTAGTAACATGCAGTGCTGGGAAAGAGAAGGGTCTTAGAGGCCTCCAAGATAAGCACTGAGATGAGTTAGTGACTGTATAATGGGGGCAGTCTCCTACTGACACCCTGACTATACGCCTATGACCCACCCTGTCCTGGCCAAAGCTTTATTTGCAGGGTGTGGGGATGATATTGCACATGGCAATTCTCTCCCCTCAGGGGAGATTTTTAGGAACTCAAGTACACCCCAGCAGTTCCACTTATAGCCTCCTCCACCACACTCTACTTAGAGGCCCCTCTCAGGCCTCTGCTGGGCACAAGCGCAGAGACCCGCCATTGTCAGGGAGCCCTACCATGAGGCCTTCACATCTGCAGTGAAGTTCAGAAGCCTGAGTTCAGAGCAAACCCCACCACTTTACCTAGAGACGCGGGCAACTCACTTTAATTACAGGCTCTCCGTCAGAGAAAAGGGAGCCAGACCTGTTATCCGTCGGGATCCAAGAAGGAAATGTTCTCGGATAGACCCCAAGTGCCAGAACTCGCCTGGCACATTCTGGGTACTCAGTAGCTAACGCTCCTGGCACACAGTCATTCCTCATTAAGTGATCATTAAAAATAGTGTGTCTCGAGACACTGTTCTTTGACTTCAGAAGAAAAAAAAAAATCTGAGCCTGAGTCCATCCCACACACAACCTCCATTCCACTGGCACACCATATCTCTATTGCTGATGGTCCTAGCCAGCTCTCTGTCCCCTCCCTGGATCCTACTTATCTGCTCCCGGCAGCCCAGAGAGCCGGTGCCAACCAGCCTGTGTGTGCCTAGCCTGGCAGCGGCAGGGGCTACGGAAGCCAGAGTCCAGATGGGGAAGCAGGAGGCTGGCTCCGCCTCTGGGTCCTAGGGTGACCTTGGGCAGGTCCACTGCCCTCTCTAGGGCTCAATTATGGTGCTTGAGTCACCGCGTTCTGGAGATGCCTGGTGAGAACGAGGTGGTGAGTGTGTGGCTGCAGGCAGAGGGGTCTCAGGAGTTCCCACCCTGCCTCCAACTCAGTTTAAATCACTGGGCTCCAGGTGGGGAGGTTGTTTTTGTTTTAGTGCTTTGAGCTTTTGTTTTGTTTTTGAAATGGGATCCCAAGTAGCCCAGGCAAGCCTTGAACTCAGTATACAGCAGAGATGACAAAGATGGCCTTGCACTTTTGATCTCCTGCGTCCATCTCTGGAATGTTAGGATCACACATGTGTGCTATCATTTCTGGTTTACACCAGGCTGGGGACCAAGCCTTGGGCTCTGTGTGTGCTAGGCCAGCACTCTGCAAAGTGAGGGGGTCATCAGCTTTGACAAGCTCTGTTGCTTTGAAACCATTCTAAACACTGGACCAGATGTCCTTCAACTCCCTGGCAGCTCTCTCACTCTGGGGCTCTGAGCTTGCACAATCCGTCATGGCAGATACCTTGGCTAGAGGGCCAAGTCACTGTCAGGTCGCCACTGTGCCTTCCTATTGGAACAGCCCCTCTAGGGCAAAGGAGGGCAGTGCCTGCTTCCAGCGCGGCTCGTTGGCACCAGCCAGAGTACCCATTCCTGGAGAGTGGCTCCTGGCACCAGCCAGACCTGTGTTCCAGCCACAACAGTGCCCTTTGCTGAGTCTGACTCCTGCTGCCCAGTGTGTGTTAATCCACAGGCCCAATGCCCAGGCTGGCAACCCTCCACATACTTTACCACGGCATAGGGGAGGGGGGTGCATGACAGGGTCTGCTCTACCAACCCCAGCCATGGCTCCTCCATGCCCAGCAGGCCTTCCAGGGGCGGGAAACCCCTACTCACCCTTTGCGGATGATGACAATGATGGCCCCCAGGAGGAGAATGAGAACAGCGAGGCCACCTGCACAGATGCCCAGGATGAGCCCCATCTCCTCGGATCTCTGGGACACTTCAAGGGGTCGCTTGCTCTCCTTGCAAGCAGCTGGGAAGAAGAAACAAGACAGAGAATCAGAGACTACCTGGCCCCACAGGCCAGGATCCAAGCACCAAGATGCTGAACACGCTGCCCAAACATGCATGCACCAAGGCCCAGCACTGCACCTAGGCACTGCCCCACCTTTCAGTCAGAGATCTGTCTTCTCACCCCACCTCTCAACCAAGAGCCTGCCTTACATATTCCAGGACAGTCTCCCTCAGCCTGCTCGCCTCAGCCTCCTTAGAGCGCCCCACACACACACCAGGAGCTTCAGACAGAAAACTGGGGACACCTGGGGCCTTGAGGCCTACCCTCTTGCTCTCCTAGGAGGGCGAAAGTACCTGTGCCACAGATGAGACATCCCAGAATGTAACCAACCACATTCCATGTCTAGAGGAGGGATGGTCCTCACACCACAGCCTCCCTGCCTGGTCCCACCTGTCTCTCCCACCATAGGAAAAGGAACATATACAGAACCCAGAACCAGGGATCAGTTACCACCACCCTCAAGACACAAGCATGTTGGCTTTCTCTCCATAGGCTGGTCCCTGTCTCTGTCAGGGGCCCTTCTGTCACTATGGGGAGTGTGAAGGGTGGGAGAGGCTGCCTGTTGTCCAGCTTAAGAGAAGAAGCCCCTGAAGTGGGCACCAGGGGGTTAAGATCTTCCTGACTGGAGCCTGCCAACCACAGGCCTAGGCTCTCGTAACCCCGTCTGCCCCGGGTCCCCTGGAGATGTACAGATGAGAGGCCATGCCTGGGCAGGGCAGACAGTGGACTCACCTTTCCTGGCAATTCGGATGCAGTTCATCCGGGTTTCCTGGAAGTACAGATGCAGGGGCTCAGAGACACAAAAGCCAAACCCACACTCCTACAGCTCAGGAACCCTTGTCGGGATCGCTTGTACTTGGCCAAGGCTCACAGGTCAGACACAAACTGTTAACTAAGGACACTCCATAGAGCTGTGCCTTGAGACCAAGACATCAAAGAACACGAAAACAACATGAGAAAGTAGGGTGGGGCCTCAGACATGAGGGCAGGAACTAGATCCAGGGGTCGGCTTAAAAAAAAAAATAAAAAAAAAAAAAAAAAATGGAAGAAGCCAGGGCTGGAGCACTAAGGTTCCAGAAGCCCAGAGAAGAGGGCAGAGCCCAGGGAGGAAGAAAAGTCTGGAGTGGAGGGAGGCGGGGTCTGGGACTCTAGTGGTGGGCTCTTGGGAAGAGGTATCTGAGAGAAGGCAGGGCCTCAGGAAGTAAGGGAACCTGGTCAGCAGGAGTGTGGGGTCATCTGTGGGGAGAAGCCTGGGATTGGGAGGGTGATCTAGAAGAGGCTAGGGTATAGAGGAGTCCAGGGCCAGGTCTCAGGCCCCAGTGGTAGGTCCCCCCCAAAGGCTCCCCACCCTACAGCCCACCACCCCAGTCTACACCACCAGGACCCAACTGGCTCCTCACCCCTTTCAGGTGGCTTGCTGCCTGGAAGTAGATGAGGTAGGCCTTCCTGGGTTCGAGTGGTGGGTTCCAGAAGCCACGATAGGTCTGGTTGTCACCCACAGTGAAGGGCATGGCCTCAAGCAGGCTGCTGGCAGCCAGTTCGGCCCCAAAGTAGTGCACCAGGCCGCGGGCCAGTGCTGCCTCAAAGGTCAGAGGAACGGAGAAGCAGTCCTGACCTCCAGGCTCCCGCCGTGACCGCCGTGGCCGCTCTTCCTCCACAACCACCTGGTACACGCTGGACAGGGGGGAGATGGCGCAAGTGACCACAGAGAGCCCAGAGAGCCTTCAGGTAGCGAACGTCAGGGGGCCTTAGTTCCGCCTCTTTCTAGCCCAGCAAGTCACAGAAATGCCCAAGCCTCAGTTTCCTCCTCTGTGAAATGGGAGTGACCCAGGATGTAGACAGAAAGGACACTTAGGTAGTAAATGTCCGCTGTTATTGCTGCCACTGATTGCAGCCTTGCTCAGTGACATTAAACCCTAATGCCCACTGGAGCTCATCAATGAGCCCTCTTGTGTGTGACACAGAACCTTGGAACATAGAAACACTCAGTGGCTCTTCCCTGGGTCAAGGATGGCTAGTGTAAGACCACATTTATTGCACTCAGGTGAGAGGTTTTGTGCTGATGCTAGGGGATCGCCTCCTGGAACTAACTGTCCCCAGCAGGAAAGAGACATCACTAGGCAGACAAGCATATCCTGCTGCCGCTGTCTAGAGCCCTCTCGACCCTCAGGCAGCCCTCTGTCTGCAAACTAGAACCCACTGTGCCCCGCAGGGCCCTCCTGCCCTGACTTGTGTCTCTGCTCCTGACCACTGGGGTTTTTTTTTAGCACCTCGAGGAAGGGACTTTGGCTGTGGGCTTCTCCAGTCCACTGTGGACTGAGCCAGAGCGAACATGTGAGGTCTGAGATGTTTAAATCTTTCCTCTCAGCCTCCATCACAGCTCAGCCTGTGACACCCATTTGGAACACCCCGTCGGCCAAGCTCTGCTCTGGGAAGCAAGAATGCCTCCGCCTTCCCTCCAGTTTCCAATACAGAGAGTCAGTTCACTGCCTGTCACAAAACTACTGCAAACACCAGCCCAGACCCCTCTCAACAGCCCCCCATACTAGGGTCAAGCCTCCCCCAGCTCCAAATGTTCCCAGGAGGTGACAATAATCCACATTAGCCCAAAGCTGAAATGATGTCTAAGGAAACAGTGCCTCAGAGAAATGAGGGTCACCCTGTCCACCATGTTCCATCTCCTTATTCCCATCTAGCTTGACCAGTCCAGCTCACAGGATCCCTCAAGAGGACACTGAGGGAGAAGTTCCAAGTCCTCCCTTGTGTGGTGATGCCACACAAGGACCTGGAGACATCAGCAAAGAACATAATACCTACAGGGCCTGAGGGTCAGCCCAAAGCAGGCGGCGGCGACAAATACGAGGGAGAGACCCAGCAGGTGAGGAAGAGAAGGTAAAGGACAGGATGAGAAGGTGGAGGGTTACCTAGGACCTGTGACCAATCTAACCACCTTCGTGGGACAGCCCCAAGCCCCCATTAAAGGAGGAGACCCAAGTGGCAGAGAGGCTCTGTGACTTCTAAAAGTCACACCCAACCCTCACATCTCCATGCCAGACACACCACAACGGCAACCCCGAGGTGACCCTACTCACACACACCCATCTTTACTCCAGCGCACACGCAGACGTGCGCGCGCGCGCGCGCGCGCGCGCGCACACACACACACACACACACACACCCCAGAGGTTTTGCAGGTCAAGACAGCTGACATAGCTGGTAACTTGATTAGATTGAGAAACACCAAGAAGATTGGTAAAGCAAACTTCCAAGCGTGTGTGCAAGGACATGTCCAGAGAGGGTCACCTAAGAGTGGAAGACCTGTCATGAATGTGGGGGTACCATTCCATGAGCTGAGGGTAAGGATGGAATAAAGTGGGGACAGGAGAAAGACAGCCAGCTGGAACCTCTGATTCCCAGTCACTCTGAGCTAAATCACTGCCCCCACTACCTGCCATACATTCTCGCCACCCTGGTTTTTGCTAAGTAGACAGCTCCAAGCGACCATGGACTGAGGATTCTGAATCCATGAGCCAAAGCCCTTCCTCCCTCCAGTGGTTCTGCTAGCATGTTTAATCACATGCTCTGCACAGGGTTCCATGAGCTTAAAATGACTTTGTGCACATGAAGTCCCAGGGCACTGTCAGGCTGGCCATGAGTCATACCTGCATGAACACCTGCATGCTCTCAAACACATGCAGACTGGTACTGACACCCCCCACCACCATGTGCCTCTCATTCACCCTCACATCTCCATGCCAAACACATCACAAAGGCAACCCTGAGATGACCCCATTCACACACACTCCCCACGTATACTCCAGCACACACACACACACACACACACACACACACACACACACACACAAACACACAGAGCAGAGGCAGCCATTGTGACATCAGTGATTAACCCAGAGTCCTCTAGAGAGTAGAGAGCAGAAAAGCTACATGCTAGGCCATCCCCATGGAGATGGCCTTAACTGACCGGTTCCCTACCCTAGCCTTCTAGAATGCCCATTCCTGTATCTCCAGGAACATCACTAGTTAGAAAATACAAGGCCCCAAGAGTTTCACTTCTCCTAAGCATCTAAGGAACCACCCTGGGGAGGTCTAGTTCCTTCTAAAAACCAGACAATGTCCAGGAAACCCATGATATTTACCAGCAGAAACCTGTAGTCTTCGCTGGAAATGAGTAGCTTCAAGCTTTCCACTGCCCAGAATCATGATGTACCCTCCTCAACCCTGAGCCCAGGCAGGAAATAGGACAACCAGAGAGCTGGCCATATCAGAGGAGAGACCTGTCGCCTACCCTCTCCGCGCTGGTTTTCCCACCTGATGGGTGCTCCGCGACCCTGGGCTGGTCTCAGCAGCACTGTGATGGTGTTCTCAGACTCACCCAGGGGTGATGGCATGTCAGCATAATCAAAGCTGGGAGCTGAGAAGAGACAGGGACACAAGCATGGCGCCTGGCCACCTCCAACCCTCTTATCATCATGTTCTCCTAATCTAAGCTTCCATGGCCCCCATCTTAGGCACTGACCTCTGACCTCAACCCTCTGATTCCACGCGCCATAGTCTCCTGACCACTCTGATTTAGTCCTGACTCCTGACTTGAAGACTTTAAATGGTCCGCTTATCTCATCTAGGCCCTCTGTACCCACACTAGGCTGCTCCACCCTTCAATAGCCTTGGAACCCTGGGACCCTAGGCTCCCTCCCAAGGAAGCTCACCTGAGATGTTGGTGGTAATCTCAGTGAGAGCCGCCTGGCCGAAGCCCTTGCTGGTACGGGCACGCACAGAGAAGAGGTAGGTGGTGCCGGGGTGCAGGTTGGAGAAGACATGGTAAGTCTCATTTCGGAGTTTGGAGATGGTACGTCGTGGGCCGGGCACGTTCACTGCTGGGTCCGAGGACTCGATGCTTTGGTAGCTGATCTGGGGGCAGAGGAGCAGGTAGGTGGAACAGGACAAGGATGGTCGTCCCTGTCCCAGGAACCCCACCCACACCATCCACTATAATCCATGGAAACTAGAGATGTACTGGGCTGCCCCGCCCCCCCCCAACATGCAGAACTCACAGAGCACAGACTCTGGCCATCATGGAAGTAGCTTTAAGGCCCACTTCTGTCCTCTCCCATGTCTCCCTCTGCCACAGCACAGGAAGGAACTTTGACCTCCCACCTGGGCCCCTGTTCACCTCATACTGAGTGATGAGGCCATTGGGCTCCTGGGGCTCCTCCCACTTGAGAAAGATCATGTCCTCCAGTGGAGTGAAGGTTAGGGACTCCGCTGCAATCCCACCAGGCACTGGGAGGGAAGGGTGGAGGCAGAGGAAAGTGGGCTTTGGCTCCAAATACCAGAGTTCATCTGTCAGCCTTGCCTCCTCCTAGCTGTTCTGCTTGGGCCATTCTCCCTGAGCCTCAGTTTCTGCATCTATGAAATGGGCATGACATAGCCCCTCTCTCGCCAGAAGTAAATAATGTATGCAAAGTTCAAAGCTCGTGAGGCCCATTCCACACGGGCCAAAGCGTTCCTTCCACTTTCCGCAGGTTCCACTCAGGCTCCTGTTTAGCCAGCTGGCAGTGTTCATGACACACAGATATTTACCAGAGAAAGGAAAACAATTGCAACAGGGGGTCAGGATCAGGGGTGGAGATGTTTTCCTGTCTAAAAAGATCATAATTACATAAATGGTCTCAATGAGACTGAAGATAATTAACTGACAATTGATATAACTGACAATTACATCATACACACGTGCTATGAAAATTTCCACACGTGCACTGTGAGGTAGGTCAGTTTAGTTTAGGCTGCATTGTATACTCTTAACAAGCATGGGGCAGGCAGCTTCTGACTGGGAAAACACTTTGATCAACATTTGTGAGGAAGCAGAGGCCATCAGGCAGGGGCAGTGGAAGAAAGGGTAAGAACCAGTAAGAGCTGGCCTGAAGAATTGGCTCGGGTCAAGCCTGAGGACCTGAGTCTGGATCCCCAACATCCATGCAAAAGCCAGGACTCTGGTGTGCATCTGCAGCCCAGCCCTGGGGGGTGCGGGCAGAGGCGGGTGGTTGCTTGGGGCTCGTTGGCCGTAACTGGCCAGCTGAGCTGAACTAAGGAGATCCAAGCTCAGTGAGACCTTGTCTCAAAAAATAAGAGGAAAAGCAATGGAGGAAAACATCAACCTGTGGCCTACACACACACACACACACACACACAGAGAGAGAGAGAGAGAGAAAGAGAGAGAGAGAGAGAGAGAGAGAGAGAGAGAAAACAATGAAAGCTAAGCATTCAGTTAAAGCAAGAATTCCCAATCATTCCCCACCCACCTAAAGAGAAAAAAAAAAAAAAATGACAATCAACAATACCAAGTGACATTAAGATCACAGGACCAAGTTTTCATTCACGGCTTAGTGGAGTATAAATCGGCACAATCACCACCAGTGGAAAACTGTCTGGCTAAATCTACTAAAGATGAACACACACCCTTGCAACCTAGCCATTCTCTCCTACACACAGCCACATGGCACTTGAATATCTACCAAAAATAATCTACACAGACTCTCCTCAAAGCATTGTTCAAAGTAACCAAAATCGGAATCTGCCCAGAGACTCACCAACAGCTAATAGAAAGTAACTGTGGTAGATTCATTCCTGGAGGGAACCACACAGCAGTGAGAAAGTATTCATTCACTAGGGCCACGCACACCACAGTCCGGTCTCCAGAGAGCATACTATTCACCGAAACAAGCCGGCAAAAAGCAAGCATCTACTGTATGATTCTGCTTACACATAGCCCAGAACCAAGCAAAAATGAATACACAGTGTTATCGGGAGGGGTAATGGCTGCCCGTGGGAGGCAGTGGACACAAGGAGCATTAGTGGCCTCCTGGGGTGTTGGCGATGTGATTTCTTCATTTGGATGTGAGTTCCCTAAAGTGTCCAGTCTATGGGAATTTATTGGACTAACCACTTAGGATAAGAGGCCTGGACAGAAAAACGTGGCCTGACCATAATCCTGGGGACCAAATGACACGCAGAGGTCATGAGAGTGGAGTAGCCTGGTGTTCAGCCATAGACTGTGCAAAGCTTTGGGGCAATCCCAGCCATTGCTTCTTCCTGCCCTGAGACACTCTTGAGTGCAGCCTACGCACGTGCTCAAGGTGGTCGGTGTCTGGGGAGAAAGCAATGATGTGGGCTGAATTTTATATGGGCTGCCGCTATTAGGAATAGAAACTGTACACAGGACAGCAAGAAAACCGGCCAGCCAGTCCTCTGACAGGTTCTTGGGAGTCTGCGGGAATTTAGGGAAGGCGACGGGCATGTGATGGCTTTAGAGGGCAGCTGCAGACGCGGTGGGTCTGCCGGGTGTGGTGCTGTGGACCTGTAAGCCCAACATGTGGGAAATGGGAGTGGGAGAACTGCCATGCCATACATCCAAGGACAGCCTGCACTCCTGGTGGGACTGCCACACAAAATCAAAAACAAAAGAAAGTAACTCAGGGTGGGAGAGGACGTGGTCCTCAAGTGTGGCTCAGCACATGCGAGGTGGTGGGCTCAGTCTCCAGCCCGAAACCAAACAACAAAACCAGCTTACAGGCAGCTTTATAAAGCCCTGCTCTACCAATCACAGACTTGCTATGTGAGGTCACCTGTCAATACAGGAAGAGAGACAGCAGCCTGCCACAGGGGGCTGAGTGCATCGATACATAGAATCCATCCATGCGGTATCTGATGTGGAGCAGACAGTGTGGGCCATTTGGAACACTGCACACAACAGTGGCGGGATGCGATACAGGGGACACCTACCAAAATTTAACCACTTGCTGGACCACAAAGCAAGGGTCAAGTTTCAAGACTAAATTTAAAATTCCTATTCTGACCACAGTGGCTTAGAGGCCAGAAATCAATAACAAGAAGATAATTAATTAGAAGTACTCGTTAGTGGACTGGGGATGTGTCTCAGTGGTAGAGTGCCTGCACAAGGCCCAGGCATCAATATCAACGCCCAGTATGTACACATACACACACACACACACACACAGAGAGAGAGAGAGAGAGAGAGAGAGAGAGAGAGAGAGAGAGAGAGAGAGAGAGTTAGTTCTAAGTGCTTAAAAATTAAGCAAGTGGCCAGACAATGGTAGCACACCCCTTTAATCCCAGCACTTGAGAGAAAGAGGCAGGTGGATCTCTGTGAGTTCAAGGCCAGCCTGGTCTACAGAGTGAGTTCTAGGACAGTCAGGGCCACACAGAGAAACCCTGTCTCGGAAAAAAGAAAAAGAAAAAGAAAAAGGAAGGAAGGAAGGAAGGAAGGAGGAAAAGGAGGGAAGAAATGAAGCAAGTTATTCTAAATAACTTTTGAGCTAAAGAGGAAATTAATAGCAATTAGAAAATATTTTAAACTGAATAGTGATGAAACAGAACATATCAAAACGTATGGGTGGGCTGAGGACAGAGCTCAGTGATGCACAGCACCTGCCTATCGTGCAAGTCTGAGGTAATGTCCCAGCACTGGATGACAACAGCAAACACCATGGAATGCAGCTAAGGAGAGCATAAAGAAAAGCATGCATCTTTAAATGCATGCATTAGAAATTAGACTCAAGACGAGCATGGTGGCACACACCTACAACCCCAGCACCGAGGAGGCTGAGCAAGAGGGTTACAAGTTGAAGGCAGCCTCTGCTGCACAGCAAGGCCATACCAGAAAAAGGGAGATGGGGGGAATAAAGGCTCAAACCGCTGAAACCGGGACTGGAGAGATGGCTCCGTTGGCTAAGTACTTGTTCTGCAAACAGGACGGTCTAAGCATGGACCCCTAGTGTCCATGGAAAAGTGAGGCATGGTAACGCACATATGTAACCCCAGTGTTCAGGGAAGTGGGGGACAGAGATGGGTGGAAACCTGGAGCCTGCTGACCAGCCAGTCTGCCTGCTGGTGAGGTCCTGGTTCAGTGAGAGGCTGTCTCAAAAAACAAGGCGGAAAGTGACTGAATACATCAAAATCTATTTCACAAGTGAAAACTGTTATTAAAAACCTTGCCATGAGGAAAATTCCTGATCCAAATTCACCACTGAATTCTTCTAAACCCTTAAGGAGGAAATTACACTAACCTAACAACCCACAGTCTCCCCAAGAATGAGTAGTGGCCACCACTGCCTTGCCAGAGTTCCCTACATGAATCTGAGCATTGGCCCTGGGTATGGGAGGCAGTGAGGGCTCCGGGAATCCGGCTTGCACACTTACCATCTTCATCTGTCTGGAAGGTGACCTCCTTGCCCTCCTTGCGCCCCTCGGGGTTTGTGAGGATCAAACGCACGTGGACGTTCCTGAACGGCAACAGGTTCTTGATGGTGTAGCGGCTGGCACCCCGCTCCATCTTCACGCACTCCCGGATGGTCTGGTTGTGGCTGCCTCCCAGGGTGTAGTGATAGCAGAGGGTAACAGCATAGGTGTGGCAGCGTGTCACATTGTAGCCCAGGGGCTCCCACTGCAGGGTCAGCTGGCGAGCCTGGATCTCTGCAAACGCCAGGCCTTTGGGGGCTCTCATGGGCTCTGGAGACATAGGAAACCAGGAGAAGTTTGAGGAAATGGGAAGAGAAAAAGAAGGGGAGGGAGAGAGAATCCATCAACTGCTGGAAACCAATCCTCCTCTGGCTCTCTGAACTCCAAGTGCCCTCAGAACTGAACCAGTTGTAACACTGTATGCTCCGGAGTAAGACCCATCCCAATCCTGGCTCTGCTACCTGCAGCCGGTAATCGTTGCCTGAGTGAGTCTACCTCTCTCAGCCTCAGTTTCCTGAACTGCAAAGGGAAATTTGGATCCCCAGCACCCACAGAGAGGCAAGGCTTCCTCGGAGGATTGCTAGGCTACACTGTGACTGTTAAGGTAACACACACGAAACAGGCATGACAAAGGCTCCCCCCACCACCACCAGTAGCATAAGCCTGGCTCCTGGTGAGCAGTCTTCCCATGGAGGACTCCAGGCTCAGAACTTCCAGACCCTCCCAGTTTTCAAAAGAGCTAGAAATTCAGAATTTTTATATGAACTCCAAGCACTAGCAACCCACTCAGGCTACTCAAAACCACCTCTCAGGACTCAAGACAGCAGCCTCGGCCATGGAGGGTAAACACCAGCTTGGGTGGGCACCTCCCTCTCTAGCAGCTGGGTATGCCGGGTCCACCTCCACAGACTAAGGGGCCATGAAAGGAAGGCTCAGTTCCCTCTTCTCTTCTTTCCTGAGTAGATCTAAGGGCTCAAACACCATGTTGACTAAGACCAACACGCTGGTTGAAGGGTGTGAATCCACAAGTCTCTCTGCCACCAAGGTGTTCCCTTCAGCTGCCAAAGCACACTGGCAAGACAGAGCTCAGGGACCATGAAACCCTAGCCAGGTGAACTCAGAGACCAGAGGGCAGGGGGCACAGGAAAGCAGGAGAGCACATGTAACTTCCATTAAATTAACCCAGAACGGGCTGATTTTGATAGTGCCAACAAGCACTATAAGGCCAACTGCCTCTACCTCATGGAAGGAGCTTTAGACAAAGTGCATCTAAGTTCACACCCTGCATCCACTCCTTGCTAGCTCTGCCACTCCAAGAAATTTCCTTAACCCTTCTGAATTACTGATGTCAATGGAGGAAATGATGCCTACTACAAGTGTGAATTGTCCCAGCATTGGATGGGTTGGGGTCAGAGGATCTGAAGTTCTAGGTCATCCAAAGCTAGTTCAAGGCCATCCTGAAGTACATGAGACTCTGTCCTAAAAACAAACAAACAACAACAAAACTACCTCCTTTAAAGATCAAATATAAGCCAGACACATGCCTGTGATCCCAACACTTAGGAGGTAGAAGCTAGAGGGTCAAGACTTCAAGGTTATCCTCGGCTACATAGTGCGTTAGGGGTTAGCTAGTGCTATATGAGATCATGCCTCAAAACAAACAACAACAACAACAAAAGGAAACCTAACATCCCATGGGACGTGGTAAACCAGAGAGCCCAGCCAATAGGAATCAATAAAGAAACGTGTGCACCAAAGTGAGACTTTCTGTAGCGATTAGTGCGAGCATGCCGCAAAGCAATAACATGTCAGAGCCTTCCCTCTGATCACTCCTGACTGCTTCACTCTAAAGAATACAACTCAGGAGAATAAAAAGAACTGCAAGCATTTAATTTTTCCATGTAGCATTATAATAATAAGGATATAGAAACAAACAGCCCAGAAATCTGGGGCAGATGTCTGCAGGCAATAACATAATTACAAACAGTGTCGCACATGGACCGGCACCGAGCACACGAAGCAGGATCCTGAGCATCAGCCTCGTCCCAATGACAAGTCTGTGAAAATGTGCACTGAAGACATATGGGCAGACACTGGAAGAAGACAGAAAAATTAAGGCAGCTGCTGAGCTAGGATGGTGTGATTCAGAGGCTTTTGGGTTTTTGTTTTTTGTTGTTGTTTTTTTTTAAGCCTTTTACTGGTGCAATATTATTGTTTTTACAGTAAATAATAGAGTGGAGGGAATTGTGGGCCTGCAGAGCCTGACAACACAGCTGCCCAAGAGCTAAACAACCCCAGGCCAGGCTCTAGGGCTGTGGTATCAACAAAGAGGAACCTGTGATTAGGAGAGTGGGAGGAGGTCTACCCACCTGGCCCCTGCCCCATCCCCACCCTGGCTCCCATCCCCACCCTGGCTAGCCTAAGGAAAATTGTTTATCTGTATCTGACACTGGCAGGGACTGGGCCTGAGGCAGGGACCATGCCGGCTGCTGCCATCAGTCATTGGAAATCAAGACGTGTCAGCTGTGGTGGTTCATACAGATGCGCAATCTGACAGGTTCTAGGATCACCTGGGACATGAGTCTCTGGGCGTGCCTGTGAGGGATTTTCCTGATGAGGTTCACTGAGGTGGGAAGAACCACCTTAACGTGTCTGGGTGGCACTATCCGGCGAATTGGATCCCAGACTGAAGAAAATAGAGAGGGACCCGCATCCGGGATTCTGTTCTCCTTGACTGTGCCTACAATGTGACCAGCTGCTTCAAGCTCCCATGGTCTTCACTTCTACACCAAGACGGACTGTACACTCAGACTCTGAGCCAAAATAAACCCTTCTTCAAGTTATTTGTCTCGGGGTATTTTATCACAGAGACAGGAAAGTAACTAAGAAACCAGCTCTGCTGTGACTCACAGTGCAGATTTGGTCAAGTGGCTGAATCTCTAAGCCTTAGTTTATTCACCTTTAAAATGGGAATGATCGAAAGTTATGACTGTTAGGTAACAGCCTCACATCAAGAACAATCAAGTCAGGCTGTAAGGGACAATAGCTCCTAGTCATGAAGAATAGCTTAACCCCAGCCTGACCATTCAGGTCCACTATATGCCCAAGTTTCAAAAAACAACCCACTCTGCTCCCAGGCAAACCACAAAAAATAGTTGTAACTTCCTGGTAGCTATACACACACACACACACACACACACACACACACACACACACACACACACATACACACACACACGTTTTTTTGAGAAAGTGTTTCTCTGTGTAGCCCAGGCTGTCCTGGAACTCACTCTGTAGACCAGGCTGGCCTCGAACTCAGAGTTCCACCTGTTTCTGCCTCCCGAGTGCTGGGATAAAAGGCATGGGCCACCAACCGGCTATGAAGTCATCCTTTTTCTGTAGTTAACAGCATGCACTTTATTGACTGGGCCATTTCCCCAGGCCCACAACCTGGGTTCTTGACCCACTGTCTGATTCCAAGCGAGTCCCTTCCCTGTCTGGGTTTCACTGTCTCCACCTGCACACTCGGGGGAGTGCAGCAGAGATTTCCATGTGCCTCAAGCTCTGATTTCTTTTCTTCTAAGTGGCAAATCTAAAATGCCTTGCACCATAATGATGACAACCATCACTTATGGAGTGCCTGTGATGTGCCAGGCACAGTACGTCACATGCACGGAATGCTCTCCCTACAACTGCCCAGATTAACCCCAAATACTGCAGGACCCCAAGGATCAGCTTCACGTGTCCATCTCCTCATTTACATTCCCCCAAAACCTAAACAGAGTTTTCAACCTGACACTATTGACATTTTGGACGAGATAATTACTTGTCATTGGACACTGTCCCTGCACTGCAAGGAGTTTAGCTGTCCCTGGCCTCTATCTCCCAATGCCAGTAGCAGCCACCAGCTGCAGCAGCCAGTATGACAGCCATGTGTCTCCAGACACTAGCAAATGTCTCCTAGGAAAGGAAATCACCCCTGTTGAGAACACTAACATGAGAGATGTGATCCTGCCACATCGCTTCAAATGCCACCGACACCATCTCTGTAAGAACAACTTTCAGATTCATACCAGCAGCCTGCACCCTTCCTTGGTCCTTGGCTCATCCATCCAGCTTCCTGGTGGTGAGCGCCACTGGCACGTTTAATGGCGTCTAAAAAAAAAAGTCATTGTGTCTAATGCACAGCTCCTGATCAATGACACCCCCCAGGTCAGCTCCCCGCACCAACTCTGCTGCTGTGGGCTCCTCTGCAGTGAGTGACAGACAGCTCCATCCGTTCAGTTGCTCAAGCAAAACACCTCGGAGCATCCTGGTGTTTCCCTATTTCTTTCTTCCTCACCCCCATAGCAGATCTATCAGCAGACTCCAGAACCAACCGGACTGAGCAACTTGTCATCACAGCCATCATGGTCACTTCCACTCAGCTTCCGGCTACCATCTCTGGCTGCAATAGCTTCGAGAGCCTCCCCATGGGTCTCCTTCAGGAACCTTTGCCCTCTGTCAGAGTTTGGCTCTCTGCTGCTGTGATAAACACCAAGACCAAAAGCAGCTTGGAGAAGAAAACATTTATTTGGCTCACACTTCCACATCATGGTCCATCATTCAGGGAAGCCAGGGCAGGAGCTCAAGGCAGGAACTGAAGCAGAGGCCATGGAGGAACACTGCTTGCTGGTGCTCTGTCATGGCTTGCTCAGTCTGCTTTCTGATAAAACCTAAGATCACCTGCCTAAAGGTAATGCCACCCACAGTGGGCTGGGCCCTCCCATATCAATCATTAATCAAGAAGATGCCACACAGCCATGCTCACAGGACTATCTGATAGAGGCATTCCCTCACGGAGGACCCTTCTTCCTCAATGTTTGTGTCCAGTTGACAAAAACTAGCCAGCGTCCCTTCCTATAGTCAACTCTCCACAAAATATCCAGAGCAGACCTTCTGAACACCAGCTGCCCATGCTCACTCCTGTTCTCCAAGTCCTGCCACCACTCCCCCGGGCCACCACTCCCCCAGGTCACCACTCCCCCAGGCCACCACTCCCCCGGCCTCAGCTCACTCGCCTCTGAATCTGACATTCCGAGCTCTGCTTAGACATCCTCTCACAGGTCCCCTCCATGCTCCTGCCTCCAGGCCTTTGCACTCAGTAGTCTGCCTGACTGGACTGTTCCTCCCCTTGCTGTCCCCCTACAGCACACCTCCTGCATGACTCTGCTCAGATGCCACCATCTCGGTAAGACAGTCCTTCAGCTTTTTATAAATAACAACCCTCCACCCCTCCCCATCCCCCGCCCTGATTTATTCCTCCTCACACACTTATCACCATCTGACAGACTATATATTCCACTTGTTTACTTATTTATCATCTGCCTCCTTCTGCCAGGACATGAGCTCCCTGCAGAGTCTTAAGAAGATTCAAACACTGATGGCCTCTGTCTGGGGTGCTGCCATGTATCCCTAGCAACTGTGGCACTACCTGGCACATAATAGACACTCAATAAACATCCATTGCCTCAATCTTCATGCTACCCCATATGGTAGAGATTAGTATTGTTTCCACTTATAAAACAAGAAGACTGACTGAAGCTCTCAGTGGGTATGTCACCCGACCCAGACCCATCAGCTAGAAGACAATCACCACAGGGACACTGACCCACCACCCAAGTATCTCTCTCCCAAAGTCTGGTATTAAGCTAGATTTTAGATGGCCCACAAATCAGCTTTGAATAACACTTAAGAATATGAATTGCAGGCTGTCAAGATGGCTCAGAAGGTAAAAAACACTTGCTGTCAAACCTGAGGACCTGAGTTCGATTCACCAGGACCCACATGGTAGAAGGAGAGAACAGACCCCAATAAGCTGTCCTCCAAATTCCACACATACACTGTAGCAAGCACATGCCTACACATACACAAACACTAAGTAAATAAATTTAGAATGCTGGGAAGAGGAAGAGCAGAATCAGAGTTGCCAGCCAGACACAGAGGAAGCAAGAGGAGACTGCTATTCTGAGAAAAGGTACCAAGCCACGTGGCTAAACATAGATAAGAATTGTGGGTTAATTTAAGTGTAAGTTAACTAGTTAGTAATAAGCCTGAGCTACTGGCCGAGTATTTATAATTAATATAAGCCTCTGTGTGGTAATTTGGGAAGCAGCTGCTGGGTATTTGAGAGTTGCACTTCATTTATACCAAAAGCACTGGGCAATTTGAGAAACAGGACTTCATCAAAATCTAAAACGGCTCTCAATCTATACAAAGACAATGATACCTACTGGGAGAAATACCTACAGATTATACATCCATTAATACATTAATAATGTGTTCTAGATACACCTAGTATCTAGAATGCATAAAGAAGTCTCAAAACTCAACAGGGGAAAAAAAGTAATTCTATTAAGAAATTAGGAATGATATGAACAGGCAATCCAATGGAGAGCACAGGCAATGGCAGTCATGTGTGGAAAGACATTCAGCAACACGAGACATTAAAGAAATGCAAATTAAGACCATGATGGGAGAGAGGGGCTGGAGGGAGGGCTCAGCTGCTAAGACAATTGCTGCTCTTGTAGAGGTCCTGAGGTTCCATCCCTAGCCACCTGGGATTCACAACCCTGTAACTCCAGCTCCAGGGAGAAGCTGACACCCTCTCCTGGCCCCCTTCACACGTAAGTACACACACACACACACATATACACACACACACACACACACACACACACACACACACACACACACCTGAAAATAAAATCTATATTCTTAAAACTTGTATGAAATATTGTTCCTGATGGTCAAAAAACATAAACAACCCAAGTACCTGTCCCCTGGTGAACAGACCAAAGAAATAAAGAGTTACATGACACAATGAGAAGGAATGCAGTAATGACAACTCGCTACAGCAGGGACAAGGCCGCATGAAGAAGCCGCCGCAAAAGACTACAGACAATCACATATCATATAACATGTCTACAAAGAGTAAATCAAGAGAGAGGGAACGTCAGTTCATGTTCGCTGAGGGCTCTAGCACTAGGATGAACTAGGTGACTGTTAAATGGTGCAAGGCTCCCACTTAGGGGGTGACATGTTCCAAAAGCAATCATATCAATAGCTGTTCAACTCCAGAGATACTGAAGGCCTCTAAACTGTATATGTATGAATGCAGATCATATTGCAATAAATCTGTTACCAAAAAGAAAATCCAAAAAAAGCAATTCCAAAAAGGTTATATACTACATGATGTCATTCTGGAGATTACAAAATTCTAGAAATGAAAGAACTCTGGTTACTAAGTGGGGGTGGAGGAAGAGAGAAATGGATGCAGTTCTTAAACAGCGATGTGAATCGTCTGTAGGGATACTGACTGCTCACGGTTCCCACTGTAGTGTTGAATACACAAACCTACACAGGTGTTAAATTACACAGAACTTAACACACATACAGAGGCACACAAACACGGGAAACTGGGGGGTTCTGTTATAGTATCTGTGGACTCTATGGACATCAGTTTTTTTGTTAAACTTTTTTTGGGGGGTGGGGGGGGTGTTGAGACAGGGTTTCTCTTGTGTAGTTTTGGTGCCTGTCCTGGATCTCGCTCTATAGACCAGGCTGGCTTCAAACTCACAGAGATCCATCTGGCTCTGCCTCCCGGGTGCTGGGATTAAAGGCGTGTGCCATCACTGCCCAGCTTATTAAACATTTTTGTTATATTGATTTATTTATTTTGCAGGTGCACTGGAGGGCGGGGCATGAGCACACCACAGCACACATGTGGAGGTCAGAGGACATCTTATGAGAGTAGGTTCTCTCCTTCCAGCATGTGAATCTACGTGTCATCAGACTTGGCAGCAAGCACCTTTACCTACTGAGCCATCATGACAGCCCCAGATGTCAACCTTTATTGTAAAATTATAATTGGACAAAATGTAACTATTGAGGAAAACGTGATAGAGGACCTCTGTCTTTTCTTACAAGAGCACATGGATCTACATTAACAATATACATTTGCCACTAAGAAAATTCCAAAAACAACAGCACCCTGACATCACAGAGAACCCAGAGAACCCCGCTCTACATCCATTTCTCTTCTGATTAGTCTTCTGCTGCAGGTGCATCTTGGGTCCTTAGCAACTACTGCTTCACCCTCCTAAACAAGAAGAGCTGACTTCAGGGTTAAGGCCAGGCCCAGGGAATCCAGACACAATCCATCACACACAATTTTTAATTGATAGTGTTTAAGAAGACAGAGTAAGAGCTCTGGCCCCACCTCTGCCGCTAACTAGCTATGTCTTCTTTGCCGGGTCACCTAACATCTCTGCCTCAGTCACCTCATGTGGGAAATGGGTATAACAACAGCACCTATGTCGTGTTCTGCTAAGCTTGCTTTCTGATTTGTTTCCTTGGTTTGCCTTTTTGTTTTGGTTTCGTTTTGTTTTTTCTTTGTCTCCTTTGTTTTATTTCGGATTTGGAAACAAGCTATGGAGAAGTTGCCTCCAGGCTAAAAGACTAGCCCTCCAGAGTCCCTGCCTCGAGGTAAGGTTGAAGTCAATAAATGTGTGTGAATCAGGAGGCTTTGCTACCTCTACAGAATGGGGAACAACCCACCTGCACACTTGGTCCGGCTGAGCAGCGGTGGTCCCGGGCGACCTGTGCCTCCGTCCCCCGGGCGCGTGAGCAGCACACTGATCTCATACTCGGTGTCTGGGTCAAGATGCCACAGCTTGTAGGTCTGCAGGTTGACAGCGTGCACCTCGGCCCACGGGCCCCGTGCCATGCGGTACTCGATCTCCTTGCGCACGATGGGCCCGTCGCCAATGATGGAGTTGGTGTTGAGCTGGATGATGAGGTAGGTGGGGCCTGCACGCAGCAGCTGTGGGGGCGCGATGGGGGTGGGAGGCTCTGCGAGGACATGCAGAAGAGGAGGAGCCCACTAATGCCACCTCTTGGCCTAGAACTCCCATAGCTCAGCCACACCGACTCAACTCCGAACTCCCAAGGTCCTGGGGGACCCCAGGACACTAGCTGGGTTAGCACCTGAAAAGCGCAACTAGACAGCCTCATTCTCTGTGCCCTCTTCCCACAAGGCCAGCCCCTCCCTCAGTGACATTGTTCCCTTCACAGGTCCATCAGTTCAAGTCACAGCCAGAGCCTAACTCTACACCCCATTCTGTTCCCATCCCCAGACCCTCCCTGTCCTCTCAGGCCACTCAAGCTGCTACCAAACCCTCAGCTAAACCTGTTCTGGGACCCCAACCTCTAAGGAGCTAGTTTCAAGCACAACGCTGCGGATTTCACCCTATCCTAGCCTATCCCTGCAGCTCCAGCCTTCTTCAAGGCCATTCTGCTGACCTTTGACGATGAGCTCTGCGAAGTTGGAGACACCAGCCCCGCGTGGGGCCTGGGACACACAGCGGTACAGATCCTGCTCTGCTCGGCCTACGGAGGCCAGCGGGAAAGTGGCCAGGAAACGGCGGTGGCTGATGTGCCGGACCCCGGCAGCAGGCACCAGCATCCCACTCTGCCGCTGAAGGGAAAGAGGGATGAGAGTCAGGGAGCATTCCAACCTGGCAGCATACATGAGTCCCTACTAACCCGGGGGCTTTTGAGGATCCAGGACCCTGGGGTGAAAGGAAATCCAAACTGGCAGAAGCGCAGCCTGGCAAGACACAGTATATAGATGTTGGGGCATGACTCAGAACCCCAAAGGGGAACCAAGCCTAGGAGAAATGCCCTGCCCTCTGCCACCTTCCTGGGCCAAGTCTACCTGGGACGCCCTCACCTGCAGGAGGAAGCGCTCTGCCTCTGCAGCTCTGCCTGCTGCCATGCATTGGAAGGATGCATTCTGGCCGGCATTGACCTCCACGTCTCCAAGGCGGGAGAAGTGAGGGGCCTTCGCTGTGGGAAAACAGGCAGAGCCCCAGCATGAGCTGGGCCTGCATGCCCTGCAGGCAGGAGCCAAGGCTACCCTCATCCTTGTGTCCAAGTGGACTGGAACTCACCGCAGGGGTAGCTGAAGAGCAAGATGTCATCTAAGCCTATGTAGCCCTTGTGGTCTGGGGAGATGAGGGCCTCAAACAGCACCTGGGGGGAGTGGGAAGCCAATTGTCAGTGACATACCTCCAGCCCAGCTCGGGCCCCAACCCCACCCTCCTCTCCATCAACAGATGCCAACCCAGCTCACACAAACCCTCACTACCAAACCAGCTGCTTCAGGGATGTGGGCAGAGATAGCAAAGGCAAGGTCAAGGCTAGAAGATCATTCCAACTCAGACAACCTTGCAAAGCAGTAGAATCCTTCTGGTCAGAATTTCCGGTTGGGTACTGTTCCAACTCACCTGCAATGCTGGCCACCCTATTAACAATGACCTTGGAAACTCTACCCACACTGACCCCAGACTAACTCCAAACATAGAACCCTGGATTGACTCCTGATGCTGGTCAGGTATTCATCCCTACCTAGTCTGACCTCAGGATGACCTGCGCTTACATCCAAGCCCACACTGACCATTGACTAAAAATCCAGCCCACCTGATACTCATTGGGCCAGAAGGTGCTGACGGCCAGCTCGGCCTGGTGCCACTGACGGCCGTGGGATCCAGTCATATTCCACACAGCACTGCCCAGGGGGCCCCCGTTCACACGCACATAGACACCTAGGGTGCCTGGGCTGTGCCCATCCCGGCTATACAGGAAGTAGCTGAACTGCACACAGTGGGTATCATTCTCACTCAGGGTCTGGAAAACGATATGAGCCCTCTGGCCTGGAGCATGCTGGGAAGCATTGACCATCAAGTAGGCACCTGGAGAGAGAGAAGGAAGAGGCTAGGAGACCTTAGGAGAAGGGACAGAAATGAAGGACCCGCCAGGAATCAAGGGTTTGGGATCGGAGTTTGGAATTCTGCTCGGAGCTTTGGTCATATGGGGTAGATCTCTCTCTCCCCTCCCCAGGGTCTGCTTCCCAAAGGAGAGAGCGAGCTAAGAGTAGGAAACACAAACTCAACCTTGTCAAAGCCCATTCGGCCCCTCATCATCCACAGGTCACCAGTTTCCCCAGCTCTGTGCTGTCCTGGGAGGTAAGGATTAGATCGTTCTTCTCAGGAGTCAAGAGCCTGCCAGAGGGCGGGTCCCCTGAGGTCAATGCTTCCAAAGCCTCAGACACTTCCCTGTGCTGGGTACTTCCCTCTAGCTCTGATCATTCATAAAGTCTGAGACAATCTTGCTACCAGCCTGTCGTGCCTCAGGCCTTTGCTGTGTCCTCAGACAGGCTCTGAGCCCAAGTTTGATGAATATGTAGGACAGACTGAATGGAAGGATTAACTTCCTTTCCCGCCCCCACCAGATTCCAACACAAACACCCCACGTTCCAACCTGAAGATCCTCGATATGTTATGGAGGTGGTGGGGAGCGCCTCAGGACCTGGCTGGGGATTGCGGCTTCCCTTAGGGTGTGTGTGGGGGGGGGGGGGGACAGCTGCCAAGGAGAGACCCAAAGCCACCCTTGCACAGCCCTGCCTCCTCCTCCCAGGCTTGGCAGACAGCACACTCTGAGCCTGCTCAGGAGTGCTCCTGGGGAACTGAGCTAGAAAGATCTCATTCATCTCCATGAGCCTGGAGCCCTGTGAAGGCGGCTGCTGCCTAGGTCCTGCAGGGCTAGGGAATGAACTCCAGGTCCCTATCTCCAGGAACCCTAGAAGGAGCACATCCTAGCCAGACACTTACTTCTTAGGCAGCTCCTGTGGAGTCTCCTCTCCCCTAAGGTAGCTTCCTCTTCTAATGTGACCCCTTCTTGCTTCCTCTTCCTCTGTCCCCAGCAGCCACCACCCCTCCACCTCTGCCCCTCACTCCCCCCCACCCCCACCCCTATCATGCACTCCTCCATCCCCATGGCTCTCTTTTCTCCCTCCTGCTCTCCTCTGGGAATAATTTCCCTGGTTTCGTCTCCATCCACCTGTACTTCCCCTAGACTGACTTATCTACCAAGCTCACCCCTCCTCCCAGACCTAGATCACCAAGGAAGAATGAGAGACAAAGTGGGCAGGTCCAGAACATAAATCTAAGCCAGAACTCTTTTTGGGCAGAGAGGGGTGATTTAAAGACAGGGTTTCTCTATGTAACCGCTCTAGCTGTCCTGGAATTTGCTTTGTAGACCAAGTTGGCCTCAAACGAACAGAGATCGCCTGCCTGCCTCTGCCTCCTGAGTACTGGGATTAAAGGCGTGTGCCACCCTTAAGTTAAAACTTTTATATCTACTTATACCTGAGTACCTATTAGAACCTGGGTTGAACAGCTGGGTCTAGGGGTGTACAGAGGTCATACAGAGCCCCTGCAGGGTGGGTACCTTTATATATGTCTCTCAAACAAGCTAAACAGTGATACCTCTAGAACAGACATATACAATGACCAAAGACCCTGAAGAGACAGATTGAGCATTCCCAGAATGACACAGATGGACAATGCCCAGATTGGTAGGAAGGGCCATGATGGGAGCAGAGTCCACTTGCAGAGCCCAGCCAGCCAACCAGCCAGGCCCTGAGAGACCGCTCACCTAGGGCCGCCAGTCCACCCAGCACTGGGTTACCACCTCCTGACCTACTCTTGCCAGCAGACACCATCCTGGCCATGCTGTGAGCTAAACAGCCAAGGCCCTGGGCCACCTCTATAACAGGACACAGGGGAGGGAGAGTCTGGCTCGTTGTCCTAAGGTTCCCTCACACAGTCTGCCCTGCCACACAGGCCTCATCAGTAACCAAGTGGCTCATTTGGCCTGTCTCTCTAACCCTTTTCTTTTTCCTTTTAAAAAGATCTGCCTGCCTCTGCCTCCCAAGTGCTGGGATTAAAGAGTGTGCCACCATGCCCGGATAAAAAAAAATTTTTTTTAATTTTATGTGTCTGGGTGTTTGCCTACATGTCTGTGTACCACATTATGTGCAATTTCCTGAAGAGGTCATCAGAAGGCATTGGATCCCCTGGAACTGGAGCTTGTTGTGAGCTGCCATGTGGGTACTGGGAATTGAACTCAGGTCCTCCGAGAGCAGTCAGTGCTCTTAGCCACTGAGCCATCTCTTGAACCCCCTTTTCTTCCAGTTTTATTTTGAGGGAAGTATCTGACCAAGGAGCCCAGGCTGACCTCAAACTTTTGACCCTCCTGCCCTAGCTTTTGTTTACTCTTAATTCTCAGTTGATTCCTGCACCCAGTGAGGATGCCTGCTAATTGCCAGGCACTCTCCAATATCCTCAACTATACAACTGACCCCCTAGGTGCCACCTCTGTGCCCTGTGATATGGGCTACTGTTCTCCCACGTCACGGTCAAGACAACAAAGGCTCAGAGCTAGCTAGGTGGTGGGGCCAGGATTTGAAACCATGTCTATATGATTCTGGAATGAATGTTCTCAAGGCTATCATCTGATTAGGAGACCAATACCAGAATCCACATCTAGCCTCCTGACTCCCAATCTAGTGCTCAAGTTACCCAGAATGCCTGGTGGGGAAGTAGGGACAGAGTAAGGCTGAAGTTGGGAAGGGCCCGGGGCTCCCAAGAAGAGGGCAGAGACCCCATTTCACTTCTCCTCGGTGTCTTCAAGTCCCAGAAAGAGCAGGAGACCCTGAGGGGAAGCTAGGGAAGGCCTGGCAAGAGAAAAATAATAGTGATGGAGAGCAGGCTCACCATGGGGCAGGTCCGCAGGGGCCCGGGTGCCAGGGTGGATCCGCACTTGCTCCCATTGGAAGTCGTCATACTGAGCCTGGCTGTACTCGCAGGGCACAACTGGGTCACTCGGCTCCTCGAAGGTGCAGCCAGCTGTGAGGGCAGGTCCTGATTAGCTGAGCCCAGGCAAGGCCACTGACCAGGAGGACTCCAATGCAGCCCTTCAAGTTCCCCGCACTGTCCCCTCCTCCTGTGCAGGTGGCCCTCTCCCCTCCTTCTCAACTCTCCCTCCTCCACCCCAGCACCCTCCCCTCACCCTCCCTTACCAACACCAAGACTTTCCACTGCCCTTCCCCCTCCTTATCCCATGATCCCCAACATCTCAATCATCCAACAAGACCCTCCTTAGTAAAACCAGCCATCATTATCATTGTACACATCAACCTACAAGATCAGCACTAGATTCATCCTGTTTTACTGGCTGGGAAATGGAGGCCCAGCACAGCAAGATGCTAAGCACCAAATGCAGAATGCCATCTCCTGTGTCAGGTGACAACCTGATAAACACCAAGGGGATCCAGTCACTGCCCAAAGTCAATCACCTTAGATCTCTGTCCCCAGGAATATGACAGAGCGTGGTCCTGTGTGGACTGACACATATGTGACTGTGTTAATTCTGGTGACCGGAGACCAAGATTAATAATCCGGATGACAGGGAAGTGAAGGAGGGACCTGAGATGCGTGTGAATCCCTCAGTTGGTAGTGAGGTCCATTGTATCTCAGCTGGTTTATCAGCACCTGGAGTTGGTACCAAATAAACCCAAGCCACCTGGTTTGGGAAGGGATTTGAGCTGGGCCACGCACCCACTCCCCAGCCAGAGCATCAGCAGCCCCAGCAAACTGAACAGTGTTGGGAGAGCTGGCAGGAAATCAGGCCAGGCCCATCTTGTCTGCCTGTCAGACCCATTTGACAGATGAGGTGACCAAGGCTCTGAGAAGCAAAGGTATTTGCCCATGGTACAGTATAGTAGCTCAGTGGTGGATGCTGGAGACTTGGGACAGACTTGGGATAGAATCTTGACTTTGCCATTTGCCATCCCTAGCAACTTTGGGCAAGTTGCTTCCTCTTTCCGAGCCTCAGTTTCCCCACCCACACATGGGGGTTGCTGAAGATTTACAAAAACCAACGCATATGAGCACTCAGGAAACACCAGCTTAGACATGCCATTGGTTCCTGTATAAGGAAAAGAAACCGGATTTGAATCCATGCCCATCCAAAGCCCACACTCCCCAGAGACATGAGGAGGGGCAGAATGAGTTTCTTCTAGGTCTCAGGAAAGGAGGATGGGACAGACAAAAAGCCAGCAGGTGAGTGGCACAGACAGGCAGTCAATGACTGGCCTCCCTCTGTGTCTCACCCATTTGCATGTTTCCACTGGCCCTGTAAGTCGGCACATGAAAACACACAGGCAGAGCCAGGCATGACTGGGCTTGTCACTTTAGGGGGTCTCTCATCTCCTTGAGCCCCACCAGAGAATGAGAAAGAATGAGATGTGTGAGAGCCTGCACCAAGCAGATTGGTACAGGGAAATCTGTGCAGGAAACTCAGGGTGCATTTCTGTCCCTTTGTTTGAAAAACTCCAGTCAGCGCTGTGCCCTGAGGCATGAGGTAAGTGAGTTTTAATGTCATCTATGTTGAAAGGGCCCCAGCTTCCCCCTTGAAAAAGGCCCACCGTGCATGCAGCACAAAAATGGAAAGGGTGGCCAGTGAGTGTTCTTCCTGGAAAAGGGGAGCACTTACTTCCTGTCCTTGGGGGTCCCAGCCAACCACTGGGGCAGACTGTAGGAAAAAGTATGACTTAGATCCCAGACTGGAGTCAGGCCCTTCTGATTCCTATACAAAGGCAAAGTGTCTGCCCTAGGCATCTCCCCCAGTGCCCCGGCAGGCCTGAGGTAGCCAGCCCTGCGGTTTCTTTCCATGAGTCCTGAGCCAGGCACATGACCAGACAGTACTCCCACCCCACCCAGAGTTTACTGACCTCAGACTTACCAGTCAAACTGGGGTCTCTACTCAGACCGCAATTACATGATTCTGCCAGGTGCCTGACCCTCCCAGGTCCACCTTAGCCAGAGTGGCTCCCTGTTGACTGTGCCTGGCCAGTGTGGCCCCAGTCTTATCCATATGACACTCCCTTTAAATGTCAATCAACTAGCCACCAGGCTCGCTGACTCCTGACCTCTTTATGTAACCACAGTCAGGGTGACTGACCCCATCCAGAGTGACCTCTTAGCCAGGGTGACCAATCTCACCAATTTCTAGTCAGCCCCGGCCCTGGATCTCCAGGCTAGGCCCCATTCAACTCCATCTCTCAGAGAAAAGGTCCCCGCCTCCTCCTACCCAGCTCTCCCAGGGATAGGAACAGCCAGTTGGTTCCTCCGGCCAGGGCTTCAGCACCACCACAAGGGGGCGCCAAGTACCACCATGACCAACGGCAGGAGGCACTCGCTTTTAGAAAGTAGCGTTGTTGTTATTCTTATCTTACAGATGGCTAGTGTGACGCTCAGAGAGGAGCAGGGGCCACATAGAATGTGCAGGAGACACAAATTAAACCTCCTGTCTCTATCCAAGGAGAGTAGTCACGGACAAAACAAGACCCGATCTGGTTTCACACACAAGACATGTCTCCCGAGACAATGCAGTGCAGGATGACCAGTGATGGCCACTAAGAGAGCCATGAGAATGATTAAGGGCAGGGGGAGGACTTCAGTGATAGAGGAGCTTTGCCTCGCATGTGTGAGGCCCTAGGTTTGATCCCCAACGTGGGGAGGGGGGCTGGGAAGAAAAGGGAGTTCTATCTTGCTCTGGGGAGGGGAGGCTTCCCACCTGAGCAAAGGTGAAAAAAATAAAAAGCTAAGAAGGGCCAAGGTTATGAGATGGGTCAGGACACAAAGAAAAGGGTGTCGGCACATGGAAGCTACATCTGAGCTGAGCCTAGAGCCACAGGCATGCAGGGAGGAAGGGAGGTCGCCGGGTTCCCTCCCTGTACATGATGGGAACCTGGAGACTGAGGCCAGTTCTTAAAAAGCCTTGGATGTTAGGGTAAGGAGTGGAACCTCATTTTTATCGGGGGAGCCACGGGTGGTGTTGGAGCAAGGGATGCCTGGATTCTGATGGTCCAAGCAGGCTTTTCCAGAGCACAACTGGGTCAGGCGGGAACTAGGGACCAAGCTACCAAATGGTCTGGAGCCTGGTGTCAGATTGGCAAGGAAAGGGACCAGAAGTCTCATCCTGAATACAAACAGCACACACTCCAGTCAAGAGAATGTGTACACGCATGTGCATGGGCACACACACACACACACGCACGCACGCACGCACGCACACACACATTCTCTTTCCCCAACTCAGGTCCCTGAGGCACAGTCTAAGTTAGGCTGGGGACAGTGAGTGAAGACAAGATCCCTCTTTGGGTTCCTCATCTCTATAGAGAGCTCTCAGAGAGGATGGGCTGAATCAATGCCAGACCCCAGTGCTCCCCCAGCCTCAGCTCCAACTGGCCCAGCAACATTCCTTTGCTAATCTCCCCAATCTGACCAGGCGGTTGCCTGAGCAACCGTCAACCACAATTTGGGAAGAAGGAGGATGGCTTATCCACATCCGGCGTGCTCTGGGTCTGATGATGTCAGGGACCAGCAACCTCTGAAGGGGCCTGGGAGGGGTCCCCCTAGAGGTCTCCCTCTCCCTGTCTCTCTCTACCCCCCTTTGTATGTTTATGTGTATGTGCGCGCTACCTAGCTGTGGGCCTGACAGACCACTGGTACAAAAACACTCACCTACAGAAGAGGGAATCTACATCTTAGTCCTGCTGTGTCCCTGGGTCCCTTCATGACTTGGAGCAGGTGACTTGCCTTCTCTGAATACAGTCAGGAGGACCTCTCAAACTAACTATTCCAACCAGGGAAACCTCTTAGACAACATGACCCCTTCTCACTGATCTCTGGCCAGCCCCAGCCCTGGGTCCCTAGGCCAGGCCCAGTTCAGCTCCTCAACTATGAAATAGTGTGAGTTTACAAATGCCAAGTGTGGTAGTGCACTCCTCCATTGCCAGTACTTGAGGAATGGAAGAATAGGCATGAGGATTGGGAGTTTGGGGTCATCCTCAGGTACATAAATAAGTTTCTAGGTCAGCCTGGGCTACATGAGACCCTATCTCAAAAAAGCCAATAGTAATAGTAACAGCAATAAGAACAATAACTGTAGGTGTCCTCAGGGAAAGGTGTGTGTAGGAGGACATGGGTGTCTACCAGCATGGGGCTCTCAGAAATACTGTAAAGTTGGTTCATGGAACAGACCTGTGAGCAGAAATACACAGATGCATTCTACAGTGGGCATGAGCTTAGGGGAGGTGGATATTTGTACAGGGCAGAAAGAGGGGTGTGTGTGTGTGTGTGTGTGTGTGTGTGTGTGATGTACCCCAGCCGGTCCTCCTCTAGCCAGGGCAGACAAGGCATGTGCTCTGGGCTTACTGCACCTGCCGACCTGCGGCTGTGTGTTTTCCCAAGACCCTGTGTAAACAGAGCTTGTTTGCAATGAGATTCTCATTCTCTCTGTTTTGTCAACAAAACGTCCAGTTCCCAAGGGTAGCCCCAGAAGAAACAAAACTTCTCCAGACAGATGGTAAATTCAGTCTGGGACCTCACACTGCCAGGCCCAACCCAACCATAGCCTAGGGACCCCATAGACAACCCAACGAAGTCAGCCTAGTCACCATCCCTCCCTCTTCTAAGTTATTGAACTCAACCCTGGGCATTCTAGCCCTACTCAGCCTTGTTTAGCCTTCACCTCCTCCCTTCCTGAAGTCAGGGGCTAGCTCTGATGCCTTTGAACCCCATCCCCAAGCCTTGTATATAGCAGATGGTCAACTGTGCCCAGACTTATTAACACCAAGATCCTAGCTGGTCTAACCTCGACCAGCGGCACTAAGTCAATGATGTGACTATAGCCTAGCCCTAGGCTAACATATCCAAGTTGAGGTCAGGTATCCCAGAACTGACTACCAGAGCCCTGAGTAACTGATAAGAAGCATGGAAGGGAGGTGGGGATTTAGTTCAGTGGTAGAGCACTTGCCTAGCAAGCACAAGGCCCTGGGTTCAATCCTCAGCTCTGAAAAATAAAATAAAAAATAAAAAATAAAAAAAAGAAGTGTTGTAGGACTGGCAGTAAAATACCCATCTAACCACACAGAGTTCAGCAACCAGGGAGACCACCCAGGGCTGGCCACAGGCTGAGAAAGCTGGAACCACCTAAGGAGCCAATAGAGAGCCCAGCAATGCCAACATCCTGCCATCTCCACTGAGTATGAGAGGAAGCCAGCTGCAGCTGAGGAACTCACAGCAGACCCTTTCCCATCTCCATGGCCAACACAGACTATGAATTCTAGAGTCGGCGAGAGAGCTGCTATATTAGCACTCCAGGGCTGAACACCATATATCCGTTAAAAAAAAAAAAAAAAAAAAAAGGCTATGAAGTGGGTCTCACTGTGCAGAAGTACACAGATCCTCTGCAGGGCACATGCCCTGCACCACAGCCGGATAAAGACAGAGCAGGTTAGAGCAGTGCAGGCGTGCACAGGCTCCAGAGAGAGGGAGGGCTGTGTGCTGCCATGATGGGGTGTGCCAAAGACAGAGCGCAACAGACGGATCCCCACAATGCTGGGCAAGGCTGCAGAGCACACAGCACTGGCATCCGCACTAGGCATGGAAGAGCTGGTCAGGGCTGTGCAGTGTGGAACCACAATCATCTTGGGTATTTTTGTCACCAGATGCGGGGTGGGGGGGTACGGCAGAGTGGAAGGTGGGAGGCTCCAGCCTTTCTTCTGCTCCAGACACCAGCAGAGGGCCTGGTACAGAACAGGAGCCTCCTCGCAGAAAGGGTCTGCTGTTGCACGAATCCTAATTGGTCTTAATAAAAACCCAGAGCCAGATATCAGGGATAAAAGTTGAAAATCAGAGAGACAAAAGAACAAGCCGCAGCCACCTCTCGGCTCACCAGCTCCTCAGCCTTAAAGGACTGAGCTCCTGTCTCCTCCCGCCTTATATTCCTTTTCTCTGCCCAGCCATATCATTTCCTGTCTCCACCTCCCTGGTGTTGGAATTAAAGGTATGTGAACCCAAGTGCTGGGAGCAAAGGCATGAAATCCCGAGTGCTGGGATTAAAGGTGTATGTCACCACTGCCTGGTCTCTATGGCTAACCAGTGGCTGGCTTAGCCCTCTGATCTTAAGGCAAGCTTTATTTGTTAAATCATACACAAAATATCACCACAGTCTGCCCAGCCCAGGCATAAGGGATGATACAGAGATGCAGGAAGGAAAGGAAGAAACACCATACAGAACTAAGCACCAGGGATGGCAACCTAACCCTGAACAGAAACTAAATGTAGTCCTCAGGAGTAGGGTGTGTGCAGACTTCAGGGATGGGTGTGAGATGGCACAAAACTGAAGCACCATGATGATACCCTGTGGAACCGATGGATTTGGTTCCAAGGGTTCTAGGTATGGAAGCTCAGCGGAGTGCTCACAACCTGGCAGGAAGCCATTTCCTCTCAATGGAAACACCTCCTTTTGGAGAGAGAAGAGAGGAGACAGTCACACAACTTAGCAGGCTCCAGAAGCTTGGGAAGTTAGAGGATTCCCGAGACCTGCTCCGAGGTTACATAAGCAGTAACAGCTCCTGGAAAGAGAAGACTCTGCTAGCTGCCAGGGATGAGGCTTTCGGGAGAAATTCCTCATGCTGGGGTGGGCTTTTCCTTCATGCAGCTGCCTTCTGCAAGGAACCCCATTAAACTCCTCCATGCACCAAGCTAGACATGGGTGAAATTGTTTCTTTGGTCTGTGGAATGAATCCACATTTGTTCGCATCTCCCCGGAAAAAGTCACGCAACACAACCCTACAGAGAACAGATGCATAACAAGGTTGACTCTCTGGGTGGCAGTCCTGTGCTGCTCTGAAGCAATGCAAAACTCAAGCTGCTCCCCAAGTCCAGCAAAAAGCACCCAAGTTATGTGCAATAGGAAGCAGAAAGGCACTGCACTGAGGATGCACAGAGATGTGACCCTCCCACCGCTCGCCACGGAAAGCTATCCACAGTCCGATACCCGGACACCTCCACTGTAATACATGCAGGGAAATGCTGAGAGGCCACAGAGGCAGCTTCAGGGCAGCTGTGGTGAGTGCAGTGTGGAGGCTGGACTGTTAGACACATAGCCAGAGAGGCACAGTGGAGAAGGTGGGACAATGAGGCAATGTAGACTGTGTTCCTGAAACGTGATGTCAGCACACAGAGGAGCTGTCCTTCGAAATAGCAGGGTCCACATGACTAGGGCAATGCTGATGCCCACTGCAAAAATGCAGTGCACTGGATGCCAACATACAGTGTAATGGCAGTAGGCTGTGTGTTGGCAGTGAGCAGCCATGTGAGGTGCTGTGCCCAAAGACCAGGTGTGTCTACACGTCTGTTGCAACAGACTGATGAACAGCGTAAACATGCAGAGTGGTTATAGAAAGCCATGCACTGATCTCGGGTGTCATGCTGTGTGACGGTAAGAGCTGCCCTCCCAATGGAACCCTGGTATGCAGCAGAGCAGCAAGTGCCACACCATGGAAGAGAGCCACAAGAAAGTGCAGGGCAGGACAGCTGCAGGATGGGGGCTGTGATCAGGATGCTACAAAAATGGAGTACACGGAGACTCTGGAAAAGCCCCACATCACTGTAGCCCAGCATTCATGCAGTGGAACAGCATAGGCTGAGTCATAGAGCAGCACAGGACACCAGGTCCGGAAACCCAGACTGCACTCCTATGAGAACGCCAGGGCTGAGATACAGTGCCTCTGTCTATTGTGAGGCAGACACAGGTACATTGTGAAGGTGCTGTGGAAAGCACTGTAGAAGTCCCTTGAGGCTACCCTGGTGGGGAGTCACTCAGCCTCCCAGAAAACCCAGTGCCTCCAGTTCTGCCAGGCTGGACTGCTGTCAGATGGAGGCTGAGCCTGCCTCCATTGCTCTGTGGGCTTCTGTCCACCATTACTCTCGCCCTCCAACATCTTCCAGTGATGCTCCCAGGGCACAGGATGAAGGCACTGCCACCCATACGGCAGGCGGTGCCAAACTCAGCCACTATCCAGGTATTCTATCTGACCAGGATCTTTGAGTACTGGCAGGCAAACAATGGATTTGGATTCTACTGAAAATCTTTTGGGCAGTTATAGTGCATCCCCTGGCCCCCAGCCCAGGGCAGGGCAGGAGAGACAGAGGGAGGAGCCTGGCATAGGATGTGGGATGAACAGGAGGCAGAGGGGGGAGAAGAGCCTGCCCCAACAAGCCTGGATCCTCACTCCTCCCCCATCCACCACTACCATTGTCTCTCCCCGGGCCTGGACTTCAGCAGGAGCCAAGAACAAACTTTTCTGAGTACATAGAAGGCCTGCAAAACACACACACACACACACACACACACACACACACACACACACACACACACTTAAAAATAATTCACACTTACAGGGTGCTCACTATGTACCAGGATGTGTTCTAGACTAAACATGTCCAAATATAAAAGACATCACATCATCCTGGGCACTGAATAACATCTCCATACCAAGTAGAATCACTTCAAGGCCCAGAGAGGTCATCACCCTCCCAGACGTCATACAGTGCGAAACAGTGGAAACTAGAATGGGAATTCAGATGGTGTGGTCTCAGAGCCCATGTTCCAACCCATGATATTCTAGGCACGAACACACATTTACAAACATGTACAACATGTCAAGAAGGATACACACTCATGTTGTGGACTCATCTTTTTATATACTGTGAAGATGTATCACTCCAATTGGTTTAATAAAAGGCTGAATGGCCAATACCTAGGCAGGATTTCCAGGTGCAGAGGATGCTGGGAAGAAGAAAGGTAGAGATGCCAAGAGACACAAAGCAAGCAGCATGGGCATTACAAAGTAAAGGTAACTGAGCCACATAAAAGAACATCGACTATGGCTGGGCGGTGGTGGCGCATGCCTTTAATCCCAGCACTCGGGAGGCAGAAGCAGGTGGATCTCTGTGAGTTCGAGGCCAGCCTGGTCTACAAAGCAAGTTAGTTGCAGGAAAGGCGCAAAGCTACACAGAGAAACCCTGTCTCAAAAAAAAAAAAAAAAAAAAAAAAAAAGAAGAAGAACATAGACTAAAAGAGATGGGTTAATTTACGCTAATTTAAACCAGTCAGAAACAAGCCTAAGCTATCGGCCAAGCTTTCATAATGAATAATAAGTCTCCGTGTGGTGATGTGAGAGCTGGCTGGTGGGACAAAGACTAGCCACACACTGGCATAAACATGCACACATGCTCATTCTAAACAACATGCATCCCATCCTCTCAGTTGAGACTCACCCATCTCCAGACAGGCTTCTGCCACCTCCCAGTTGTCACCACATATCCCCCAGCTGTCCCTCATCTGCCTATCTCATCCCCCAGCCACCCCTCAACCTAGTCATTCCTCCAGCACCACCTGCCTCACTGCCAGCTGTCCCGTTCTCACATATATCGCCATCGCCAGCTACCCGCCCCCCAGCTGCACTCTCAGCCCCAGACCTGTCCCTCTATCCTTGAAGGAGCTCCTACCTATAGCACCCAAGACTGTGTCCCACTATTCCATCTCAATTCTTTCTCTAGCTTCTGCCTTCAACTCTCGGCAACAGAGCCCCAACCCTCCCCCACCTCAACTGCCTTCCTCTTGTCCCCTTTGGGTCCAATTCTAAATGCTGGGCTTTGTGCGGTGGGAATCTATTCAAGACCCACCCACCCAGCCACCCCCAGAGCCACACAGGCACAGCTTCTTCAGACTTGGCACCACAGGGGTGCCCCACCACTTACCATGCTGCAGGCCACTTGAGGAAGCTTATCAGCCTCCCACTGACAGCCCTCTGCACCCCAGGACCTCCCTTCACCCCCCACTAAGCCTTCCCTGTAACATCCGCCAGTTCAAACCAATGCAAACACTCCATGAGCACTGACCATACACCACTAAGGGAACCAGAGATGGCAAACGCTCCGCCCTCAGAGGGCTCCCAGCTGAAGAAGGGCAGCCTATGATCTTGCAAGCCTTAGAAGTCCACCCCAACTGTCCGGTGGGGGCAGGGCAGCTTTACTGTGACAGTGGCAACCAACAGAGCTAGAATGGAGGGAGAAGAGTCTCAGCAAGCAATGGGCACAGAATGGGCAAAGGGCGCAGTGGACACTAGGGGTCTGGAGTATTAAGCAGATGGCTAGGAGCAGAGTTCAGGGCAAGTGACACAGAGGAGGCTCTTTGCTAAAGAAAGGGCCGGCCAGGCATGGCCCAGCCTGCCATGTTGGGGTTGGGGTTAGCCTTGGGAGCTGAGGAGACTGGAGGCAAAGGAGTGGCCACACTCAGAAAGGGCACTTTGGTGACAGGGTGGAGGAGAGGCTACGGTGACAGGCAGGATGTAATGGAGGTTGTGGCAGGGAGGGGAGAGTATGGGGCTGTTTCACCGGCCACACCAGCTCCACTCTCCGCAGAGCCCAGGCCACGCTAAAGCTCTGCAGGCTCATCCTTTTAGAGCAGAGGTTCTCAGCCTTCCTAACGCCTCTGCAGCCCTTTTATACAATTCCTCGTGCTGTGGTGACCTCCAAGCATAAAGTGACTTTGTTGCTACTTCATAATTTGTAATTTTGCTACTGTTACGAATTGTAATGTCACTATCTGATATGCAGGATATCTGATCTGCGACACCCAGAGGGGTCTCAACCCATGGGTTGAGAACCACTGGTGTAGACACACACAGCCCACAGAACATTCTACAAGTGTGGGGAGGTCCTCTGCTTGTCAATATGCTGATAACTACTAGCAGTGTGTAACAGTTGAGGGCTTGAGACTTGGCTAGTGCAACTGATGAACTAAATTAGTATTTTAATTAATTGCACCTAATTTCAATTGAATGGCCACATGTGAGCAAGAAGCCACCCTGCAAGGGAAGAGCATTGCCATCACTATGGAAGCTTCTATTGGATAAGGCGATCTGGACCGATGCCCCAGGAGGGGCCCACAGAACCTGGAGGCACCAGCCTGCAGATCAGAGCCATTGTACAATCCTCTGTACACCCCAATATCCTCACACCCTGGGATAGGTGCACCCACTCTGAGGCACCCAGAAACTCTGTACCATTCCAGGAATGAGATACTGGAGGCCCCTCGGGTGTCACAGCAGCTGTTTCTTCCCAACTCCAAACTCAGATCTAGCCACATCAAGGTGACCAGAAGGCTTTGCACCCTGACAGGCCATTCATGTGCCTTGTGCACTTGGCCTCTCCATGTCACACACATACATAAACACACATGCCCCACTCTGGCTGCCCAAGTGACAGGATCACACCTGTATACATCTGTCTGCCTTCCCCCCCAAACCCTACAATGGTGGCCTCTCTTCCCTCCAGTTCAGAGACAGTCCCTCAGGATCCAGGAGGAAGGCTGTGGCCTCCTCTACCCAGGCCACAGTGCATCTGTGACTGAGAACTGAAGGCATGTCTGCCTAACATGGGCCCTCCTCCCTGCCCCCCATGTTCAGACTGACGGTTGAGACTCCATGCCTCACCAACGGTTGTCCTGATCACAAAAGGCTGGGACTCCCTAGATTGGACAAGCTGAGCCAGCAGCTAGGGGCGGGGCCAGGGGAGGGGAGGGCAGGCATCACCAGGAGTCTGGGGGAGGGGCCCTCCCGCAAGAGCTCTCTCCCTTCAGCCTCTGCCAGGGACTCAACCTCTTTAACTCATAGCTCCCAGATGACACTTTCTGGACATGGCCTTTTCACAACATAACACCATCCACCAGCAGAATTTTCCAGATTCTTACCAGGGCAAAAAAAATTGAGCCTTCAATTCGACATTCAGTGGCGCCACTGCGCCCCCGTCTGGCATCTCCAGCTCTGAATCTGACCCACTTGACTTCATTCATTCTTTTCTGCCTTTTTTTTTTTTTTTTTTTTAAACTACAATGTCGGTTGCCCTAGCTAGCATGGGCAACTCACCGTTGCAACTCAGGCTGACCTCAAAACTTGCAATCAATCCTCCTGCCTCAGCCTCCCCAGTACTTGGATGACAGGACTGAACCATATCATAACTCAGCGTCATTCACACTCTTAGATGTCACATCCATTTATGCAGACGAGGAGGCTCAGGCCTTGTACCTGACACCAAGTATTCAGGTCCACAGTGACTTTCCTTACAGAATTCCTGGTCTAGTAAGGGTGACAGGACTAAGAGATGGTAATTAATTCCAACATCATATAAAAATCCAGTCAACCCCTACCTTCCCTTTCCAGGGCTAGAACAGAGTAAAACCAAGGAAGGCTTCATGGAGGAAGTGATACCTGAGCTGAGAGACGAACTGGAGACTCACATTGGAAGGTGTGGAATCAGAGAGTCCTGGAGAAAGAAGGGTTTGTACGAGGTGCAGAGAAGAGGTGGTGGGCGGTGGGCACTTAGGGACTACTGGCAAATAAGGGTATCCAGAGCATTGATCCCAACACAAGATGGGGTGGGCCAGGTCGGCAGGGGCCAGAGGCGCACTAACAGAACCAAGGGAAAGACTTAACTCCGAAACTGCTGGGGAGCTTTGAGGAGGGTCTGGGGAGAGGTCTAAACTGTGCACTTTAGGAAGAGCTCTGGCACGGGGGAAGGCTGGCTGCTGCCTTCCTGCAGATGGAAGATGGCTGAGGAGGGAGAGAAGGGAGGGATGGCAGATAGGATAGGACACTTCAAGACACAAAAGGAAGCCCCCAAGCACCTCCTGCCACTCTGCTTGACCTAGCCGGGTGTGGAGGCCACCCTCCAAGTCCAGCTGGGGACAGCATGGAAGACAGCAGCATGCCTCCAGAAAACAGGGCATGGCCATGGACCTCCCCGGCCACCAGATATAGGCAGGAGGCAGCCCGGAGGTGTGGCATAGGATCCAGGCCACCCTCCTGGCTCCCTGCCTAGCCCCCATTTCAGCCCCAGAGAGAAATCTGGGCTGTCCTGACAAGCCCTCTGGAGACTTCTCCCTCATTCCTGCTGTTCACAACTCCACTGACCAAAAAGACAGATTGAGCCAGAGTGCCATAGGATAAATTACTGTGCCAGGTTCACAGAGCTGAGAGACACCCTACACACCCCCACCTGGTGACTAGGTAGGCAGGGGACTAGTTTCACTGTCTAGACTACGGATAGGAGCCTGCCACCACCCCCACTTCTTCCCCGGGCTTCTGGATCATTCTATAATAGTAAAAGCTTCAAAGGTGCCAGGAACTTTAGAAGTAAAGTGACTTACCCAAGGTCACACACACACACACACACACAGCAAATAGCAGAGGCAAAATATGAACCCATGTTGACTTCAAATTAGCCTCTCAGGCTTTGCCACACCCCTCCAACCCATCTTCGGGTCTTCCCAACTAGGGAACTTTACATTCTACCAGGTATCACATGAGATCATTATTAACACCACGAAGCAGATGGAGAAAGGGAAACTGAGGCACAGGAATGAAAACAACCTGCAGTAGGTCTCCCAAACCTTAATCCTGACAGTCCACTGTCATGGCAATTGAGACCCAGGTGTGTTCTCAAATCAAGGTGATGGGGGTGGGGAGGAGTACACAGGGCTTGATCTCAAAATGGGGGAAGGTTGGAGGGTTTGAGAATGGTCTAAGAGGCAGGTTGCCTGGATCACCTCTCAGGTACCAGGAGGTCAAAACTGAAGCTGAGTAGCAGGGTCCCAGAGCTGCAGGGCAAGACCCGGGCAGCTCCGGGGAGCTACCCCTCCCCCGGAGTGGGGGGCGGGGCTGTGATCTAGATCCCCGGAGGCCAGCTGTCGGGGGCAGGCGGCCTGGAGTCTGTGCCCCCGCCCCAGGCGGCAACGCATGTCACGGCCCTGCTTCCACCCGGGGCCGCTCCCCACTACCCCAGGGCGGGTGGCTGAAGCCAGGGGAAGAGAAAGCCCTGGAAGAAGCTCGCCCGCTGGAGGGGCCGAGGCCTGAGGTCCAGGCCTCAGGAAGGAACTGTGGGCTACGCACTTACACAAGCACACCGACACACCTTCCACACAGCACACGATGCGATGCGCTCGCGAACGCACAGACACGGGCGCTGGACGTACACATTCAGACAGGCGAATGCACACACACACACACACACACACACACACACACACACACACACACACGAGCGCGCGCTCACACACACACACACACACACACACACACACACACACCCTCCAAAGGACGCCAGACTCCAAAGCACACACAAGTGTGCGATCACACCGCAGGTCAAGCGGGAGCCCCACGCACAATTCACACACACGTCCGCACGCGCGGACCCGGCTGGCCGGGAGGCCGCACAAAGTTGCAAAGCAGACGGAGGCAGCGTCCCCGGGGAACGCGGCGTTCCCGGCGCCTCTGGCGAGCCACCGTGGGGACGCCGTCCCGCGGCCTCCAGCCAGGCCCTGAGGGGGCCCCGACGCCGCAGCCCCGCCCGCACCCGAGTGCGCCCCGCGGTCCTCCCCACCCGGGCGCCCCGCGGCCCTGGCGCCGCCTCGGATCAGCAGCCAGCCAGCGCCGCGCGGAACTTGCGAAACAACAAACGGCCCGAAATGTCGGAGTCGGAGGCCACGGCCGCGTCTCTACCCCTTCCTTCCCTCGCCAGCCGCAGGGCCGCCCCAGCCTCCGAGGGACGCTCCCGCGACAACTTGTTCCGGCCGGGTGCGCCACGCACGCGCGCGCGCGCGGTCATACACACACTCACACATGCACACACACACACCCTCGGCTCCCGGCCACACTCGACCACGGCCCAGGAGCGCCCCACGCTCGCAGTATTCCCAGCCACGCAGCCAACGGGCGCCGACACACTCACATCTACTCCAGACAAGCTCCCCTACACGCATTCTCCGGACCCACACAGCCCCGCACACCCCAAACGCTCCCACAGGGACACTCGTGGACACAGCGCACTGACACATAGGTTCAGATCCGTTCCCACGCCTGCACACATACACACACCACACACGCACTCCCGGGGCCCACACTCGAGCAAGATCCACAGAACCCTCGCAGCACAAGCATAAAACAAACACGCGGGTTCTCGAACGCACCAGCAACAGCACTCCCGCCTGGGGAATACAAAAAAGCCAACAAATGCAACACAGTGTCAGACGCAACTCCAGCCAATCTACGTTAACTCAAATACACAACCCACTTTGCAGCACCGACAGACACCGGCAGACAGGAGCTAGAGCACACCCGGTGCCCCACGCAGGCAACACGCACGCCAGCACACTCGCAGCCGCGGTACACCAGCAACCTCAGCTTGCACACAAACTACGGACACAGCGGGGCACAGACACTCGGAGCATACGGCCGAGCATCCCGCACTCCGACACGCGCGACGAGCCATCCCCGGCCCCTAGTGCTCGCGGGATGAGCTCGGAGGGACCCCGCGCGCTTACCTGCGGGAGTCTCGGTCTCCGGAGCGCAGAACTGGAAGGTGAGCGCCAGGACCAGAGCCTGAGCACGGGCCATGGCTGGGGCGCCGCCGCCTCGGTCCTAGGAACCCGCTGCTAGGAAGGCGACGCCACCGGAGCCCGAGCCCGAGCCCAAGGCGAGCGGGAGCCGTAGCGGAGCAGCGCCGCGCGGAGCGGGACTGGCGCCGAGTCCAGAGCGGGAGCCCGAGCGAGCGGGGCGCTGACGTCAGGCCCCCGGGCACGAGTTCCGCGGTCTCGAGGCGTCCCCTGCTGGCGGTGGCGTGCGCTGCGGCCCGGGTCCCTGGGCCCGCTGGCCCCGGCACGCCCTTCCCCCACTCCTGCACCCCGTCGAGAAGACCCATCGGCCGGTGCCTGTATTCACATGAGCCTTCTCAGACAGCGCATTTGTTGCCCTCGGCTGAGACTGTGATCCAGGGACACTTAGCTCCTCTGCCCCCTTCATTGTTTAACTTGTTTCTACCTTGGCCCTTCCGAATGCACATTCCCATCTCCTTCCAGGGACAGAGCACTCCTCAACCTACCAAGAAACGTTGTTGGGCCTTTAGAATTCTGGCTTTTACTTTCACTAACACGAAATTCACCTTTCCCATTAACTCCCGTGTCTCCTACAATATCCTCTGGCTACTCGGAGTAAATAAATTTGGAACTCTGCCCAGCAAAACTGCCAGCAAACTAGTTGTCAGTGACTAGGTAAGACCAGGCGCCATGTATGTGCCTCTCCCGCTGGGACTCTAATCTTCACCATTGCCCTAGGAGACACAGACCACTGTAATCCTGTTACAGAATTGAGAAAATTGAGATTATAGAGCGTGACTTTACCATGATTATGCATCAGTATGAGGCAACACCAAGATCAGAACCAAAGTTGTCTGGCTTGAACAGTGTAAGAAACAGCCTCACATCTGGAAACCCATTATTTCTCAAATACTGAACAGATAGAGGGTCATTGGTTCAATGATTGTTGTAGGTCACAGAGGAGACATAAAACAGACCTCCCCCCCCCAAAAAAAAAAAAAATCTCTGGGAGCTGGAGAGATGGTTCAGTGGTTAGGAGCACATACGGCTCTTACAGAGGACCCAAGACAGATTCCAGTGGTTCAGCTGCCTGTAACTGCAGCTCCGGGGGATCACTTTTGGCCTTGTAGGGCACTGCACCCTCATGCACATAGACACACATATAATCTAAAATTAAAACATACATTTTAAAAAAGCCTTCCACCCTCATGAAGCTTACATTCAGGGAGAAAACAGGAAGAGGGGAAGGAGGTGGGGGTAAGTGAACTAACAGTGGGGGAGGAGGGTTGCTACAGTTCTAAACAGACCACCTGCTATTTGATGGATTTGGTATTTATCACCATCTTTAGAAGCACCATCCCTCAGGGCCTGGTATCTGGCATGCTCAATAAGCAATGAATGAGTGGGTAACTGATAAATGGTTCTAGACGTGGTCCTTGCTTTCAAGACTTCATGAAACTTCTGTTCCAGCAGGGGGGGTGGTGCAGCAAATATAAATAGATGTGACTGCAATCTGACAGGCACCCTCGAGGAAATGGAGCTCTGCAGCAAGGGAAGGGGGTCCTGCTTTAGATAACCTGACCCAAGGGGCCTTTGCTGAGGAAGTGACATGATGTCATAGGATCTGAGGGTTCATGTAGACCAATGGGAAAGAATACTTCAGCCAGAGGAGCTAGCCTGGGCAAAGATAGGCTGGTGGGTCTACGGAGATTGGGGAGGCTGGAATGGAATAGTGGGGCAGAGCAGGTGCAGCTGGAGAAGTTGCCAGGGTCTGCAGACTATACAGGAAGCAGAAGAAGGGAGAAGTTTTAAGTTAAACCCTAGGAAAATGATAAACCACTGATGTGAAACGTGGAAGAGTCTTAAGTTTTGATTTCTTATTATTTTTATTTTCCCAACAACTAAAGACAGGGACATTGAACGAATGTATTTAAGTACACATCCTGACGTATGTAAACCCTCCCTCTTCCCTGCCTCTTCCCCCAGCCGGCACACTGAGACTGCCCTGAGGCTAGAAAGGGAAGAACTGAGTGTTCCTGGGCTCCTTGGCTCCTCTCTTATAACTGCTGCTGGACTCCAGGCTGAGACAGGGAAGGGGACAAAGACACCAAGCTGGCGAGGGGGGACACAGAGGTAGGAGGAGGGAAATTGAAAGCAAGATAGAAACACATGCTGAAGAAACAGAAGCGGGATCAGGCAACCAGACTGCAGGGGGAATAGAACGGATTTTTTTTTTTTTTTTTTTAAATCTCAAGTTTTGAGGTATGGAAACAGAGACTCAGAAAGCACAAGGTATTTGCCCAAGGTCAAACAGTCAGTCCATAAAGGTGTCAGGACTTGAACCCCAAATTGACAGATTCCACATTCCCTTGCTCCTTGGTCAGGGGACAGCATCGCAAACTATGGTGAATGGCGAGTGCCAGAGCTAGCTAGCAACAGGTGGGCAGATGAAGTGAACATTCCCTTTTGCTTTAAAAAGGGGCCAAAAACTTCAAAAATCCTTGAGAGATGAAGAAAGACCCTGGCTTGGAGTGACTGCCCCAAATCTAAGGAGAAGGATAGGGTACAACAGTCCGTGCCAGGTCACGAAGAAATTCAATTACCTACAACTCATGGAATATTTATGATGCCTATCCTGTGCTAGGCCCCCTGTTGAGTGCTCCTGTCATGGAGATGAACCAAATGAGGCTCTACTCTCAGTGGAGGGCAAAGGGGGCATATAAATAACTATAAGATAGTATCCTAAAGGCCATAGCATTAGCCCAGAGAAAAGACAAAGGCATTGGGGTTAACTAAATAAAACAATATCTGAACCTGGAATTCTCCTGGCAGTTTAGACAGGAAAATTTATGTCAGGAAGTAGCAACCTGAATAAAAGTATAAGACCAGGAAGAGCTGGCAAAATGGGGGTCAGGTGTAGTTGGGTCACAGGCTATGCACAATCTAAGAGAAGAAAATAATGGAGGAATGATAGGTGGGCATCAAAGCACATACTGTCTTGAATGCAAAGTTATGGGCACAGGCTTGAACCCCTTCATCAGAACTTTATTTACACAGAGCGATATCCACAGCACCTTAGTGTTTTACATGTGATAGTTCTCACTTTATCTGCAAAACATAACCCTGTAATAGTTCTTGAATGTGCCCATGTGCCAAGCAATGTGCTAGGTGCTTGGAGCAGCATTATCTCCTTCCATCTTCAAGACAACCTTGAGACTATTAGTCTCTCAATTTGTTGTTGTTGTTGTTGTTGTTGTTTTGTTTCTTTGCCTGTTAGAGATCAAACCCAGGGCCTCACCCATGCTAAGTGTGTGCTCTACCACTGAGCTACACTCCTAGTTCTGTTCTTTAGTTTTAACCATGAGGGAAACAGAGACACAGAGAAGCCAAATCAAACATCTAGAAAATGGCAGATCCAGGACTCAAAGCTAGATTTGCTTGAATCTAGTTCCCAAAGCCTTGATCTCTATACTTTGTTGGGCTCTCTTTCTCAGAGAAAAGGTTTTTATTCCATGGCAAGCTTTGGGTCAGTCATTTTTATCCTTCAAAGCCCTGGCTCTCTAACACTTACCTTCTGGGTTACCTCATCACCATACTCTGGGAAGCTTGTAAAGACATATACTTTTGGATCATGTACCTGTCCCATGATTCTACCTCAGTAGGCCTAAAATAGGCTTTCTTCTAGGCCACCAACCAGCTCCCAAATCATGACATGGAGACTTAATATTAGTTAGGAATGCTCAGCCTAGCTTGGGTTCATTTCTGGCTTAATGTACCCTGTTTCTCTTCATCTACATTTTTGCCTCAGGGCTTTTTACTCTTCCTTTCTTTCTGTGTGTCTTACTTTCCTGCTTCCTCCAGTGTCTGAGGGCGTCCCTCTCTCCCTCATTCTCTTCTCCTTCTTCTCTTCCCTCATCAGCCAAGATTACTCCTCCTACTTATTCTCTCTGCCTGCCAGCCCCGCCTATCTTTTCTCTGCCTCGCTATTGGCTGTTGGCTCTTTATTAGACCAATCAGGTGCCTTAGGCAGGCAAGGTGGAACACATGCAACACATCTTTACATAATTCAACAAATGCAGCACAAACAAATATAACACATATTTGCCGAGTTAAAGTAACTTTCCACAACAGCCTCATCTGACTTCCACACACCCAGATTTGGAGTCAAAGGGCTGGCTCCAACAGCACCTCCCTCAAAAGGCCCAGCCTGCCTCCATCACAGAGTACTCCTTTCCTTCAAACTGCAATAGTGCACACGCGCATGCACAATAAGGTTCAACATGAGGTTTATTTCTGCTTATGTCCTCCCTCCACCAAAAATAAGACCCTGCATCTTTACACGTCTAGACCTTTTTAGAAAGAATTTCCGTTTTCCTATCCAATCTCTATGATATGAGCATTTTAAAAGACCCCTTCCTCCTTGTGATTCCTCTCATATCTGAACAACTTGATGTTTTTACAATGTGTAATCCTGTCCACCATAACGTTCTTCTAACATTTCATCCAATCCTCACAACCATCTGAAATAAGGTGTATAATTTTCATGGCACTAATGAGAAACAGGCTGGGAGTTGTGCTCACTTGTTAAAGCTAGGAAAGAGCAGGGCTAGGGTTTGAGCCTGGTATTCCTGCTTCCTTGTCAGCTTTAATCCCAGCACTCAGGAGGCAGAGACAGACAGATCTCTGAGTTCGAGGCCAGCCTGGTTTACAGAGAGAGTTCCAGGGCTACACAGAGAAATTCTGTCTCAAAAAAACAATATAATAACAATGATGGTGGTGGCGATGGTGATAATGACGATAAAGTCCTATGTTGTTCTGGGGAATTGGAGATGAAAGAAATGATACCTTAAAGAGCCTGGCACGGTGATAGTTCAATAGAGGGTGCGAAGGGGAAACTGAGGCCAGAATGTAAATGACTTCCCCCAAATGAAACACCACCCTGCAAGCAGTATTCGCAGCTTTAGGTCAGTCCCAGACTCTGTTCGTTGGGAAGGCTGCTTCGGTTGGCTCTACGACTTCTTCTCCAGGTCCCCGCTTTTCCTATGCCACCCTACCCGAGTCCCCCACAGCTGGAGAGGAGAGTAGCGTAGCGCCTCTTTAAAAGGGCGGGGGCGTGGCCACGGGCGGGGCGGGGCGCAGGCTTGCGGTCGCGGGCGGATGACGTAGCCTGGCGCGCCGGCCTCTGCCAGCGCTGGAAGTGGCATGTGGGTCTGCGGGCGGCTGACAGGGGCGCGAGCCCCGGCGCCTCTGCATGCGGGTCTCCTAGAGACTTGGCGCCGCCGCGGCCGGACCGCCTCCTCCTACTCCGCTTCCTCGGAGCCGTCCAAGGTGCGGGCGCTGATCTATGGCAACCACGGGGATCCGGCCAAGGTCATCCAGTAAGAGTCGGCGCCGACGCCGGGCAAGGAGCTGGGGTCCCTGGAGGGTTTTTAGGCGGGCGGCGGACGGCGAGGAGAGGACCGGGTCCGAGGAAGCGGACGCCGCCGTCCGACAGACGCCGAAACCCAAGGCGCGCTTGCTAACTCGACTCCGGTGCTTCCCGGCGGCGGAAGACCCGCGAAGCACAGGTGCCAGAGTGTGAAGGGCGAAGTTTATTGATCGATTATTGATCGAGGATGATGGCAGGCACTCCTTTGTCTTAAGTGGATGCTTTCGATTGCATGTCAAGGCACCGTTCGTCGGGGAGGAGGGTGGTTTTTTGGATGTGTTCCCATTTTGCAGAGGAGAAAACTGAGGCATAAGAAAGTTAAAACTACTTGCCCAAAGTCACCCAGCAAGTGAGAATTGGAATTTGAAAATATGGTCTGACAGCCTACCTAAGTTCCACTCCTTTGTTTATATTTTTCAGAGGAAACTCTCAGAATGCTTTTACATCTGTTTGGATCTTCAGTTCTCAGTTAAATAGGTAGTAGGTTATTGTTTCCATTTCACAGAGGTGGAGGGACTTGTCCGAATGATACAGCTAATTAGTGATTGGAATAGGGGCTTGAATTCACCGCTGGCCCCTTTCTCGCGGGAGATTCCTTCCACTACACCATGTGTGCGTCTTGGCCTAGTTAAGAGTTGTTTAAACTCGACTTGGGGGCCCCACCTTTAATCCCAGCACTCCAGAGGCAGAGGCAGGTGGATTTCTGAGTTTGAGGCCAGCCTGGTCTACATAGTGAGTGAGTCCAGCACAGCCTGGGCTATTTAGAGAGACACTGTCTTAAAACAAACAAAAAAGAGTTGTTTTTATAATCCCAGCATGCTGAGGGAAGAGGGTTATGAATTTGAGACCAGCATGGGCTACATAACGAGCCTTTATCTCAAAACACATACAAAAAGTAAAATACATAAAAAATTTTTAAAAATATACAATTTAGAGACTGTACATGATGGTGTGCCTGTAACCCAGCACTTGCTGAGGCAGGAAGATTGTGAATTTGAGGCCAGTCTGGACTACATATTGAAACCCTGCCTCAAAATAAATAAATAAATATATGACAAAAATTGGGTTTTACTAACATGTGTCTTATTATTTTCTCTTCCCTTCTTAAAGTCTCCCTGTATACTCCTGGCTAGCCTGGAACTTGCCAAGTAGACTTGGCTGACCTGGAATGATCCTCCTTCCTCTGCCCACTCCCACCCCTCAGCATTGAGACCAAAGGTCCTACTTCTAATTCTAGTATTGTGGGGCTGGAGGTGCACTCCTTTTGTTGTTGATCTGTTTGTTTTTTGAGACAGGATATTTCTTTGTAGCCCTGGCTGGCCTGTCTCTGCCTCCCAAATGCTGGGGTTAAAGGTGTGCAACTCCAAGCCTGCTCCCACCCCATTATTGTAAAAGAAAGGCTGGCCTCTAACTCCCAAGGGCTGGGATTACAAGGGTGTTCTCCATGACTCCTGCTCCTTTTCCTTTCTCTCCCACCTCAGACAAGGTGTCCCTGTGTTGCCTGGAACTTGTGGCCCTCTTGCCTCAGCTTCTCAAGGAGCTGGAATTACTGGTTGATATTCTTTTAAATTGCTCTAAAGGTAGATGTGGTCAGATGAGTACATGACCCTGAGTTTATCTGACACTCCTCTCTGCCTGCCAAAGCACCTAGCCTGTACTTAAACCATTACAATTGTATGTTTGCTGTGAATCGAGGAGTTATAAAAGCACCCCAGGGGAGTCTGCAGGTGCTTTCTGGTGGAGGGCATTAGCTCATTCGTAACTGATTAGCCCTGTGTGCTGTGTTAAGTGAAGTGGCCCAGAGAACCAAGTGAACTTGCCAAACACACAGCTCAGTCAAGTTAGGGCAAAGAGCTGCCTCCAAGGCCCCTAATTCCCACTCGGTGCTTACACTTTTGCCCTGCTCCAGGCAGCCTTCACAGCTCTTTAGACTGACAAGTTATGTGTAGATTATTTGTTGGTAATTCAGATGCAAAAGTTATGAGAAGGCTGAGAGATTGACTAACTTGTCTAAGATCAAACATCTTATACTCGATTTCAGGAGCACGCACTTGTGCGTGCCGTGTGTGTGTGTGTGTGTGTGTGTGTGTGTGTGTGTGTGTGTGTAGATCAGAGGACAGCTCTCAGGAGTCAGTTCTCTTCTGCCATCTTTGGGGATCTGGTGCTCGAACCCGGGCCATAATATTTGTGACCTATGCCTCTGCCAGCTGAGCCATCACACCAGCCCCCAAGCTACATTTTGCTCAGAGGCAATGAACCATGTCAGGGAAGACATTTCCCTGAAGATTTTTGCTTCGGTGAGCTGATAAAGCCTTTCTGAGCAGAACTCCATTTCAGAAATGGACCCAAAAGGAGTGCTCCCAAAGGCTTGTCATTTGTCTCTGTGTGTGTCTCTCTCAGGCCTGCTACGAAACAGCTGCTCCTGTCCTGTTAGCTCCGAAGCTCATTTCATTAAGAAGGGCACCTTTTATTGAGTTCTCCCAAGGGGATGAGGAAGGCCTGAGTGGTTAAACTGTGTGCTGTGGCCTCCTGATCGGTTTCCTGTTAGAGAGCCAGGGGAGCTGGAACAGACCTGTTGGCAGATGCCACCAGGAAAAAAGAGACAGCTGCTTTTGTCTTCTGTCATGTCCCCCAAGCTCAGACACAATTCTTGTACTGGGCATTCTCTTCAGCCTTGGCTTCACAGCTCAGTGAGTCACCTGTGCTGCAATTGGAAGCGATTTCCGGGCCCCTCTGAAGTGCTTAGTAGGACTGGAATGTCTGTTTTTTTTTAAGTTCTGAAGGCCTTCAGGTGACTGCTATCCAGCCAGTGTTGAGAAGCAGTGCCTGTGGATAGATGGCATTGCCCCTGGTCTGGAATGACCTTCCCTTCTGACCTAGATTCAAGCAGCTTTGTTTGCATGTAGGCTGAAGCCTGTGACCAAAATTCCAGTTGTAGTCCTGTGTGTGGTTTACGTGACCACAGCCACGGAAGAATCAAGTGTTCTTTTCGCATTCCAATGACTGGACATCTCTGGATCTAGTGACCAGTCGGGTCATGAAACTACCCAAAATCCAAACAACAGTTCCCAGACAGGTGTGCTTTGTGTTGTGGGCCAGTGCTCTCAGAGCTGGGGAGACACTAGGAGAAGGTATGAAGTCAGAATGCAGAATTTTACAGTAGTCTGGAAATTTTAGGGGTGGCCATAGCCTTGTTCTCTGAACAGAGTTCTAGATTCTATACCACAGAGGTTCTGGAAACCATGGTGTCCTTTTCTTTCCTCTTCTGCTATCCTCCCCTCCCCCACTCTAGGGAGTGTCCCCCTCAGATTTTTGCTGTTCTCTTAAGTGCTGATGTGGAAGTATCTCATTTATTGTATACCCACGAAGTAGCAAGCATCAAGCTAAGTTCTCTGCATAGATTGTGGTATTCAAATGGGACTGACCCATACTGTAGCTCAGTGTAGTGTCCTTGCCTCGCATGCACAAGGCCCTGAGTTCAGTCCTAGGCAACACAAATCAACATCATCCAGTTTGGTTCACTCTTCCCACTTTAACAGAAAAGGAAACTGAGTCTCAAGAAGATCGAAAGGCTCATGCCCAAAAGACAACTAGAATGTTCCTGCTTAAAAGTGCTTCATGGTATGGGAGTCCCCAGTAGAGACAAAGGCTGAAAGAAGCAGCTACAATCATCTGGAAGGACTTTTCAGGATGAGATGGGGTGTAAAATTAGGATTATGACCGTTTAGAGGAGGAAGTGGAATTACAGGTCACTCGGTGGCCAGTTTTCTGTCCTGCCCCGGGAGGAGGCAGGTACCAGTCTTGGCCTCTTCTCTCCGGTTCCTGTATCTAGCTTGTGTGATTGCCCACACCTGTAACCTCAGCACTCGAAGTGGAGGCAGGAGCATCAAGAGTTTGAAGCCATTCTTGGCTATGTAGTTTGAAACTAGCCTGGGCAACATGAGATGCCCTCTCAAAACACCAAAGAAACCCCAGCACCCTAAGTGGCTTCTCACCTGCCGGCTGCAGAATGAACCCATGCTGGCACACCTTTGGTTATGATGCCCTTTCTGATTTAGGCCAGATGGAATTTAGGGGGCCCAGATTATGTTGGCACTACAACTACATTCTCATTATAGGGTGCTTTTTATTCTGAGTTCTTTCTACACTTGATGTCAGTGTTTAAAACTAAAACTCTGCAGGTAACTTGGGGGTTTTTTTGTTTTTGTTTTTGTTTTTAAGATTTATTTATTATATATACAGTATTCTGCCTGCATGTGTCCCTGCAGGCCAGAAGAGGGCACCAGATCTCATTACAGGTGGTTGTGAGCCACCATGTGGTTGCTGGGACTTGAACTCAGGACCTCTGGAAGAGCAGTCAGTGCTCTTAACCACTGAGCCATCTCTCCAGCCTGGTAACTTGGGTTTTAAACTGGAATTATAGTATTTTTAATTGGCATTTGGTTTGGTGCTCTATTGAGGGCTTTTTACAGCCCAGGATGAAGGAAGTGGGTATAGTGGTCACTGATGGAGGAAACTGGCCAGCATTTGTTCTTTGATGGGCAGGTAGGTGCTGGGCCCTGAAGATTCAGAGGCAAGTGATTTATACCTTTGCTCCACAGGAAAGCCCAGGCTAGTGCAGGAGTCGGGCCACTATAGCCCAGTGGGGCAGGTGCTATGATATGTTCACACTGTAATAAGTACCCAGAAGAGGGGTACCTAATCCCCTTCTCTTGCCCTTGGGGAGTCAGACTAGCAAGAAGTCTAAGCCCCATGGGAGATGGGGTAATGCCATATGAGAAGAATGTCCTAGGCAAGAGGCTTCAGGTACAGAAGCTCTAAGGGCCTAGATATCTACTGCTGCCTGGGAGAGATCTGTGTAGTAACTGACCCAGAGGAGATTAAACTGAGGTTGTGGGATTCATACTCACACTACACTGTGGAGTTCATGTCATGCCCCGCTGTCCCGGTTTCCTCCTACTTGCCTCAGAGGTGAAATGTGGCAGGCACATTGAATCCCACAGTCAGAAGTTTTCCCTCCATCCTGAGCCTCTGAGAGATACTGTCACTCTGCAGCTCCAAGTGACATTCCTATCTGTCCTATCAAATGCTTCTTGGCCTTTCCCACTCAGGGTAAGTTCAGAGGGGCCCTTGTTTTAGAAGCAGATGGGCAGATGACAAAATCATACTAGCTTGAGAGGTTTTGTTGGGACCACATGCAGCATCAGTACAAGAACAGTGGTCCACTTTCCGATCCTTCCTCTGCCACTGATCATTAAAGTGTAGAAATCACGTGGCCAGGTCAGCAGTGGTGATATCCATACTCTCCCCCCAGCTCCTGGGCCAATAACAGATGTTCACAGCTCCGTCTTGTGTGTGCCTAAATCTACAGGCCTTTATAGCCCATTCTCCCCAAACAGCACTCTTTCCCACCAAGGCAGGATGAAACCTCGTGTTAAGTAGCTTTCTGTCACTACACATGCAGGAGACTGTTTAGAACATGCTTAGACTGCATTTTGGAGATTGTAGTCCATGAGTAGTGCCTTATTTCTGGATAGCGGCATGCACCAAAACCATGCACCTTTGCATGAGCCAGAGAGGAAAAGACTAGGTACCCCAATGACCTGAAGACCTACCCCTGGGTTCCAATTCTTACCCACAGTACCCTGGCCACCAAACCTCCAACAGAAATGTTTGTGGGCTGAACTATAGCAAATCCCTCTCGGCACAGCACTGCAACCATTGAAACTGAGGACTAAACTCATTTTTCTAGACATCCTCTGGCAGTTCTGTGGAAGTCAAGCAGCCGCTGGACTACCTGCTCCAGCTACTTGGGATGCCGAGGCAGGAGACTTACTTGAGCCCAGGAGTTAAAGGTTAGACTGGGCAATATAGTGAGACCTATACACACAAAGAAGGTCGGGGTGGTGGAAATTGTGTTGGCAGACCAAGAGATGAGTCCCAAGTGGAAAGTGGGCAGGATCACCAGGAAAGCCGAGGCAGGAAAGCCAGAAGAGGCCCAACAAGGCTGGTGAGTGATAGAGAGCTCTCGTCCCTAAGAGTCCAGGACTCCTTTAGGTCTCCATCAGCTAAGGCCACTCAGTCCCTGCTAGGGGTCACAAGCCAGGAGCTGAGGGACCATCTCCTTCCCACTTGGGACATGTGTCCTGCTTGTTAATTAGTAAAATCCCAGTGCCCCGGCACTTCACTAAGTCACAGAAGGCACTTTGTTGATCATGAGGACCACATACAGACTCGAGGAAAGCCACATGAGGTGTCTGTTCCCTTCGCCCAGCGCTGTATGAGGGTACACATTCCTAGCTCACGTGCTGAGCAGATGGGGAAGTCGCTAGTTGGTGACATGCTGTCTCATTCGGGACTGCCTGAAATTATTTGCAGTGATGGAGTGAAGGATGAAAGATAAGAACAAATGGTGGCTAATTAAACATGGAAGGCAGGAAGGAGTGTTCAGCATTGGCTGGTGTCTACCTTACCCCGCAGAGAGAACTGAGCCAGTCCCAGGGGACTGCGCTTTTTTTCCCTGTCTCAAAAGGCTCTTTCTTCTGCCTGCTTTTGTTCCCCTTGTACTTCATATGGTATCACAGGTGTGCAGCCTCTGGCCTCAAAGGAGCCATTGTGACCTTATCCCGCCTGGGATCTGTCAGTTGAGACAGTGGCAGCCCTCGGAGTTGCCTGGCGCCATCATCAGACTCACAGGGGGAAGATATGAACAGTACCGGGGTAACTTGCAATCTAGCCACAGGTTGTGTTTGGGTGCCTCGTTTGAGCTCTGCGACACAGCCACCATTTCCTTTGGAGCACTTGAAAAACCAGCGACAGGACAAGAATGGCTGTCATTGCACTGGAGGGCCAGCTCCTGGAATTCAGGCCCAGCCCTCTAGTCCTTCTTGTCTCAGCAGCGGTATCCTTGACGACGCTGTTAGAGCTGTCTGCAGGAACAGCCGCGTCTGTGGCATTGATGGCATTCCGTGGGGGCATGCTGGGGCTGGTCTCCCTGATGAGCTGCAGCTGGACCAACACCGCTCACCCCATGCTCACCCCATGCGGGTAGGAAGTATCAGGCCTGCCTCCACCACCACCCACTGGTGTGTGCATTTCCACTTCGCAGACTCTAATTCCTGCTCTGCCTGCCCCTACCCACCCTTCTGCCCTCCTCTGTGAACCTCAGCTGGACTTCCCAGGAGCCAAATGGAACAAGGGACAGTTTGTAGCCAATGTCCTGCCTGCTCTCTGGAGGTAGGCTGGTCTGTGAAAGTCACGGTCCAGTCAGGGTGTTTGGACCACGCCACCTGGGTTCCTCTACTGCAGGACTTCTCAGAGCCTTTGTGGTGCCAACATGCTGACTCTTAGGGGATTAGCAGGCAGTGTTTCTCAGATGCACTGAATCCCAGGGAAAGCTAAGGCTCCTAGGAGAATCCCTCCAACATGAGACCAGATGTAGGCAGTGCTCAGCCTGAGGTTGGAGTCTGGCTTAAGAACAGACTTGCTACCTTTTTTTTTTTTTTTCCTTTTTTAAAGCCAGTTAACTTAGTTTCTCAGCTTTCTTCCTTTTTTATATCAGCATGATGATGCCGGAGGCAGATGCATTGGGAAGACTAAGCTAAGCGATCTGTACATGCAAATTGATGGGCTTGGGAGACTCAGCTAGCTGTCCTTTTGTTGTCCAGCCTGATGGCCAGAGTTCAGTTTTAATCCATAGACTCCTCCACACACTCTGGGCTGGCAGCTCTTTATGTCAACCAGAGCATCATCTGCTGTCCATCTTGCAAGTTGCCTGCATCAGACCTCAAATACAACACCTTTGTGCCCACTTCCTCTCCACTTGTCTCGCCAGGAATCCAAACTAAGTCTGGGAATCATCACAGACTTTCCCTTCCCTTGACTTCCTAGGTGGCTGGCACTCTTTTTTAAAAATTATTATATTTTATGTGCATTGGTGTGACAGTATCAGATCCCCCTGGAATTACAGACAGTTGTCAGCTGCCATGTGGGTGCTGGGAATTGAACCTGGCTCCTCTGGAAGAGCATCCGGTGCTCTTAACTGCTGAGCCATCTCTCAACTCAGGTGACTGGTACTTTTATGCCATTTTCTCTCACTGGAGATGACAGTTTGGTCCTAGATACTTGTTAATCACTAGGTAGAAACTAAGTGTCTCTCCCTCTCTTCCCCTCCCCCCCCTCTTTTCTCTCCTTCCCTCCCTCCATGTGATAAGTAAAAAGGGTTCTGGGCTTCAGGTCTGAAGGATCCAGACCCAAACTCCTTTCCATGGTTGCAGGAAGCTCTGAAACCTGACGTTTGGAGGGAAGCCAGCTGCCACTGTCTGTTCATCCGGTGTGAATATCCACACCTCTTGCTGCAGGAGCCCCTGGGGGTGCAGATAACTCATGATTCTGAACTCCGGAAGACATCAGACCCCAAGAACTCCAGAAGAGATCAGAACCTATGTCTTGATCCATTAAAAACCACTCATGGGAAGACTTCATAAGCTAAGACACATCAACTTCCCACGAGGTGATCTGAAATGGCATGATCACCTCTGCTGTGGAACAGAGAACTAAGAAAGTGCCCACTGCCAGTTCCAGGAGGAGGGTCAGCCCACTGCCAGTTCCAGGAGGAGGGTCAGCGGACATTTTAGGGGAGGTAAAGTTTGAGCTGAGTCTTGAAGGCTGAGTTGAATTTTTATTTCACAGAGAAGCTGTGGAAATGAAATTCTTGGATGAAGAAGGAGTGTGTCGAAAAATGTGCAGAAAAAGAAAAGCTGTGTCTGGGCATCTCGAGCTCCTGGGCTTTGTCTTACAGGAAAGGTCTGATTACCTGTAGAATGCAGCAGAAGCAGTAGGGTAACACAGATCAGCAGCTAGTCCAAAAACCGATTTGCTCAGGGCTGGCAGTCCCAGAGAAATACCACCGATGGCCTCCCTCCGAGGTCTAGGGGAGGCCATGGCACTGCCTCTCTTCCCTCCCCTCAGACTGGAGCAGCAGTCAGCCTCAGGCCAGGTTAGGCCAGGGCTCATTTCACTGCCTGCTGCTTGGCTTGGAGTCCAGCACTTACCAGGTGGTTTCTGTTAACATCTGCCTGCCGGGTTCAGATCAGATCAACCACCTACCACTGTCAGCAGCCCTGAGCAAGTTATTTACCTCTTCTGTACCTTTGTTCCTGCCATAAAAGCAGAACAATAGTCTGCAGGCTATTGACCAGGGTGGAAGCCAGGCTCAAAAGCACTTGGCAGGGAGCCTGCTGGTGAACACTCAGTAAGTAGCAGTTGTTATTGTAGGGAGGACCCCTCCCTCCTCCAGCTAGGTACACACACACACAATCCTTGGTCTTACCTTCCTTTTTAAAGCCTTTTCTTCTGTCCCTATTTTCTATGGAGAGTTTATTAGTTTAGTTTCTTAGCTGATTCTTTTTGTTGTGGTTTTCAGGACAGGGTTCCTCTGTGTAGCCCTGGCTGCCGTGGAACTCACTCTGCAGACCAGGCTAACCTCGAACTCAGAGATCCGCCTGGCTATGTCTCCCAAATGCTAGGATTAAAGGTGTATGCTGCTGCCACCTCCACATACTGATTCTTAATCATGGTGAGACCTGGTTTTCCTTTATGGAATCATAACAGTCCAGGGGTTCATCGCTTGTGTCCCCCAGATTCTCAGACGTTCTTATAGGCTGTCAGGATCACCAAACTCAGTTCTGGGTGTTGGTGTACAGCTGTGTACATCAGTGTCAGCTTGAACTCATCAGTTTTCACTTCATAATCTCAAGGAGCTGTGCTCCTACTAGACATAGACTATTATCCATCCCTCAAAGAAGCTTTACATCTTAAAGCTCTCAGCACAAAGCCTGGTAGAGAGAAGAGCTCAGGAGAACCTGCCTGTGTTGTTAATATTAGTATAAAACTTTACTCAAAAAATCAGGTGCTGGAGAGATGGCTCAGAGGTTAAGAGCACTGACTGCTCTTCCAGAGGTCCTGAGTTCAATTCCCAGCAACCACATGGTGGCTCACAACCATCTGTAATGAGATCTGATGCCCTCTTCTGGCCTGCAGTCATACATGCTGTATACATAATACATAAATAAATCTTAAAAAAAAAAAAAAAAAAAAAAAAAACATACTTTTAGCCCAAGATCATGCCGGGTCTAATCAAGAAAGATTTCTGTAGGAAGTGGGTAGATTACCTCAGCTTGGAGGAGAGAGAGAGAGAGAGAGAGAGAGAGAGAGAGTGTGTGTGTGTGTGTGTGTGTGTGTGTGTGTGTGTGTGTGTGTGTGTGTAGGGGTAACTGGGTTACCATGCTGGGAGCCTCTGACTGGCAGTTATATATGATTCTACTAAGTAAAACTGAGGAAAATTATCCTTTGTAGATCCATTTGGGCAGAGAAGTATTGCAGGCCTGAAGCATTAAGTTTTGGGAAAGCAAAGGAGTTTGCAGTCATTGAAAAGTCACAGGGATTCACTGGTATAATGCAGTGATCAGTGCTGTCTAGGCAGCAGGTGTACTGGCTAGTTAATGGGTCAAGTTGACACAAATGATAGTCGTTTGAGAGGCGATAACCTCAGTTGAGAAATTGCTTCCATAAGCTCAAGCTATAGACAGGCAGGCCTGTAGGACATTTTCTTAATTAGTGATGGATGTGGGAGGGCCCAGCACATTATGGGTGGTGCCACCCTTGGGCAGGTGGTTCTGGGTGCTATAAGAAAGCAAGCTGATGGGCTAGAGAGATGGCTCAGTGGTTAAGAGCACTGGCTGCTCTTCCAAAGGACCCGCGGTCTGTTCCCAGCACCCACATGGCACTCACAACTGTCTGTAACTCCAGTTCCAGGGCATCTGACACCCTCTCAAAGACACACAGGCAGAAGAGATGCCAATGCACATTAATAATAAATCTTAAATAAGATTTAAAAAAGAAAGCTGAGCAATCCAGGAAGCACTCCTCCATGGCCTCTGATGGCTCTGCAGCTAAGAGTGCAGACTTCACAGGACCCAGGTCTGCGTCCCGCAGCGTCCGCCTGTCTATAACTCGAGCTCCAGGGGATCTAACACCGCGGGCTCCTGCAGTCACCTGTGTGGGGGTACGCGGACAAACGTACACATAATTTTAAGAAGAAAACAATAAAGAACATTCAGCTTGGGGCTGGCGATCTGACTCAGCAGGCAAGAGGGCTGGCTGCTTGCTCTTGCAGAAGCCCCACGTGGTGGCTTGCAAGTCTGTAACTCTAGTGTGAGAGGAACCAGCGCCCTCTTCTGGCTCCATAGGCAGGCACACATGTGCTACACATACATACACTCATACACATTAAAAATTTTAGAATGAGGCCAGGTAGTGGTGGTGAATGCCTTTAATCCCAGCACTCGGGAGGCAGAGGTAGGCAGATCTACAGAGTCAGTTCCAGGACAGCCTGGGCTACACAGAGAAACTGTCTCAGAAAAAAACAACAACAACAAAATTTTAGAATAAAAACCACATGGCAATTGAGATGTGTTGCTGACCTACTTTGGGGAGGCAGTTTGAACAGAAAACACTTAGTCTTGGCTGGTGACAATGTTTTTCTGTGGTTTTCTTTGTGCTTAGACTGAAGAACCTGGAGCTCACTGCCGTGGAAGGATCTGACGTCCATGTGAGGATGCTGGCAGCCCCTATCAATCCAGCTGACATAAATATGATCCAAGGTAACCTTGGTCTCGGGAGCTTATGTTAATTGACTCAGCATCTGCCTCCTTTCCACTGCTCCTCAGGTAGGGTATGAAGTTCTCAGGATGAGCAGTGGCTGTCCTTTAGGGGAGCTGTCTGCACACAGTATCGGCTCTCTCTGGCTAACCTCTGAGCGTGAGGTTCTGTGAGTTGGGAGGATTGCTGCTGTGGTAGACCCACCCCTCTGAAGAGCCTGTGACATTCTGGATTCCTTTCTTACCTTGTGAGCACTGTGTACCTAAAGAGTATTAGCTCCTTGCAAAGACAAGGAAGCAGAAGGCCAGAGCTTGGTTAGGTGAGTACAGGGCCCTCGTGGGCTCGGATGTGACTGACCCCAAAGTCTAGGCCCTCCAGAGTCTCAGCCTAACCTGGCAGTGTGACTGTATTACCATGATAAAACACCATAACCAAGGCACCTCACAGAGACAAGTTTGTTTGGGCGTACGGTTCCGTTCCGGAGGATTAGAGTCTGTAACAGTAGGACACAGGCAGCATGCACAGTGGCGGGAACAGGAAGCTGAGGACTTACATCTTAAACCCAAAACATAAAGCAAGCACATAAAGGTTTGGCACATGGCTTTGAAGATTGATCCCACCCTCTGTGACATACTTCCTCAGCAAATCCAGACCCCCCATAGGGGTGCCACCAGCTCAGGACCAAGTGTCCAAATATATGAGTCGATGGGTGACACTTTTGTTCAAACCACATTTACCCTCTGGATTCTTCTCTTCCAGGGAACTATGGCCTCCTTCCCAAGCTGCCTGCTGTTGGAGGGAATGAAGGTGTTGGACAAGTGGTGGCTGTGGGCAGCAGTGTATCTGGACTGAAGCCAGGAGATTGGGTGATCCCAGCAAATCCCGGTTTAGGTGAGTGTGCCCAGGTGTGAGCAGCCAGCTCATTCTTCCAGATCCTGATTCGTCTCCTCTGGAGATATACACCCACTGGCTCAGTGTAACTAGGCAGTGCAGGATTCACCCTCCAGTAGCATGGAGTTGAGCCAAGAGAGCAGAATCCTGTTTGCTGTGCTCTGGAGAGACAGACCTGTGTGCACATCTCCTCAGCTCCATGTTGGTGGAGCTGTGAGGATCTGACTCCTTACATCCTTTAGTCTGTGCCGTAAGGTGTGATGTAGATTACAGATATGGCTGGCCCTGCCTTCCAGAAGGCTCAGATCTGACTAAAGTGTCCGGAGTACCCCAAGGCCACGAGAAGCAGAAGGCTGCTCTGCATGCATAAGTGTGAGGAAAATTCAAGCAAGACTATGGAAGAAAGTCTGTTGGAAGAGGTTAGGGGGTGGAAGAAGTAGTCGAGTAGAGATGAGCCGAGAGGCATTTCCTGTGGAAGAAGTAAACTCAGCAGACATCAGAGTGAGTTTGGGAAATGGAAAATCCAGTGTAGCCCCAGCTGAGGACTTGCCTGTGGGGGAGGTTACATAATGAGAAGAAGGCTCCAGAGGTGGAGAGGGGCCACATGGGGTAAGGCCCTGAAGAGCCAAGCTGAGGATAGCATTTCCTTTATGTATGGAAAAGTGTCGTTAGAGTGCACTGCTTTCCAGTCCTTACGTTTTCAAGACACGGCCTTATCCTAGTGGATCTTCATGGGGGCCACAAGAGGGTAGTGTTCCCCGAGACGAGTGAGGTGGCCTAAGGTTAGGGACACCTCCCCCAAAGAGTGAAATAGAGACCAGAGGAAAGGGCAAGCAAGCTTTAATAAAGTGGGGGTAGAAGATAGTGGGCCCAGCACACCAGAGAAAACAGAATTGGCACCTCTCGGCTTCGTGTGCTAAGACCTTTATTTTATTTTTTTTAATATATTTTATTTTATTTTTATGTGCATTTGTGTTTTTGCCATGGGTGTGGGGGTCCCCTGAAACTGGAGTTACAGACAGGTGTGAACTGCCATGTGGGAATTGAACTCAGGTCCTCTAAGAAGAAGAGTCAGCGCTCTTAACCCCTGAGCCATCTCTCCAGCCCAGCTGAGCCCTTTATTAAGGTCCATGTGAGAAGTGCCTTCTGCCCAGAGTGACATGAGCTTGGGGCGTGAAAACAGCTTTGTTTTCTCAGGCAAGCTGAAGAAATAATTAGCCCACATTTTGTTTCTGTTGGCTTTTTTTTTTTCCTGAGACAGGGTAGACCAAGCTGGCCTCAGATTGAATTCACCTGCCTCTAGCTCCCAAGTGCTGAGATTAAAGGTGTGTGCCACCACACCATGCCTTATAAAAGATTTTTAAAGTTTTATTTAATATGTGTGGGTATTGTATATGTGTGTGCCAAAAGCACGTGATGCCCTTGGAGGCCAAAAGAGGGCATCTGATCCCCGGGAACTGGAGTTGTGAGCCATCCTGTGTGTGCTGGGAATTGAACCCAGGTCATCTTGAAGAACAGCCAGTGCTTTCAGCCACAGAGCCATCTTTCTAGCCCTTGTCTCCGTTGGCTCTTAACTTTAGGGCGGTGAAAGGCTGGTCTGTGTGGTGTTGGAGCGAGCGGATAGCTAACTGAATTGACTACCTCAGGCTTACCACTGAGCTTTTTCTCCCCTAACGTTTGGCCAGGAAGGGACACCTAACTAACTACACTGACCATCATTATTTACCCTCTAGTTTGGGAACCAGCTTGAGGCCCCAGTCTGCTTCGTTCCTTTTTACAAAGTAATGACAAGCAGTTGAGAATTACTTATGGAAATTTGGTGTTTGAATCTTGGGTTGGCATTTGTTTTAGTTTACCTCCCCCAGTTCCCTAAGGCCTTGCCCAGTAGGATGGCAGACCATATCTACCCGGACCAGCGTATGAGGAGCTGAAACTTGGGAATCGAGACTGGTTCAGACTTGAACACAAAGGGAGAGAGAGCCCAGTGGAGTCTGGTCTCCCGGGTCCCTCACGCGCTCTATCAGGTCCCTTTGGGCTATGACTTCCGAAGCCTGACTTAAACTTGCTTCATTATTTTACACCGCTGTGCAGGGTCTTGCACTCCACCACCAGCAGCTTTTCCTGTCACCTGGAATAGTCTGCCCTCGATGCCCTTGCACCGCCACGGAGGGTGGCCTGGGTGGTGTGTGCAAGGGCTCCTCCCTCACAGTCCTGCCTCACCCTGCCGCAGGAACCTGGCGGACTGAGGCCCTGTTCAGTGAGGAAGAACTGATCGGCATCCCTAAGGACATCCCACTCCAGAGTGCCGCCACCCTCAGTGTCAACCCCTGCACAGCCTACAGGATGCTGCTGGACTTCGAACAGCTGCAGCCAGGTAGGCGCCTGCAGGTCGAAGCAAGCCCGGGTCTCCCCACTGGGGGGGTGCAACCCGGATCCTGCCCAAAGGGCAGAGGGAGAGTCCCTAGGGGCAGTGACAGGCTCTAACCTGACCAAGTCTTACTGCTTTAAGTAAAAAGACATTCGGTGGGTTCCTAGAAAACATTCAGAGGATACCCAGTGAGAAGTGCTGGTCACATTCCCAGAGCTGGGGCTGGAATGCTGTCACCCAGCAAAAATGTGTTGAGCTGTGCTAAGCTTTGGGGACACAAAGCCAAGGGAGGCAGACAGTGTCACTGTGTTCAACAAAATGCTGACTTGGTGTTCCTCATTCTGCTCAGCACTTCCTAGCACTTCCACGCATGAGCGCCTCTGCAGGCACCACCCTGGGAGTGCGTCTCCGCTGCAGAGCAGTGCGCAAGGCTTTCTGTCAAGGGACTAGGAACTGGAGCCCCAGGCAGAGAACCAGGGTCTCAACCAGGCGTCCCCTCCACCCCAGGCAGACAACCAGGGTCCCCTCCACCAGCTGTGTGAGCTTTCCACTCACATGACTGCTCACCCATTAGATGGAGAGTAAAGGTGCCAGAGACTCAGGGGTCACTAGAGTGTGATGTCTGGTCTTCCTTTATCACTGAGGGAATGGTGACTGGAGAGGTGAGCTGTTATGTGAAGTCACTCAGCAAGCAAACAGCCAGAATTGTCACCAGTTGTCCTCTGAAGGCAGAAACCTGGCAGGGGTTGGGGCAGACAGTCGATCTGGGAAGTTGTCCCTGGAAGCAGGGACATGGGACAGCTGGACAGGACTAAGGCAGGCCCGTGAAGGCCAGTTACTGCTGTGATCCATAGTCCCCTATGGATCCTTATAAGACTCACTGCAGGACTGACCCCCAAAAGACAGAAGACTGGCCAGTTTGGTTTTGTTGCTTTGGGGGGTTTTGTTTCCGGTCCTGGGACTAGAACCTGGAGCCTGGAACATGCTCAGCAACCACACTAGCTCTCATCTATGTCCTTCCCCGCTGTGCAAAGGATCTCTGTCTCTGCATCCTGCATAGCTGTGGGCCCAGCGGGGTTGTGGGAATCACCTACCCTTCTTCTCTCAGTAAGGTAACGGAGGCCAAGAGCTGTGGGGCTATGATACAATTAGATAGCCACTGACTAAGGCAGTCGGATAAGATCGGGGTGGGGGGTCGGGAGGTGTTTAGTGGAGAAAGCCAGGTGTGATGAGACACTTAGAGTCCTATAAAGCCGACACTGGGAGCCTCGTCTCAGGCCGTGGCCGAGGTCACTCCTGATTAGGGCAGCCCTGTGCTGGACAGAGCCAGGCATTCTGAAGCCACCCACTGTAAGTACCTGCAGCCCACCTCTCTATTTTGCTGCCTCGGGGCTGACCAAAGTGAGAATAAACGTCACACTGTCCGTGGAACATACGCATAATGCCCACAGATAATGGAGACCAGAGCTTGGCCGCCCAGCACTTACCTTCGCTGTCTGTTCTGTGCTTCCGTACCCCTCAGCTCTGACTGAAACCAATCAGTGCTGCTGGCAGCCTACACAGCTGCCTGGAGATGGACTCCTTGACCCAGGAGTCTGCCACTAGCTATGGCCATTCTGCACTGACTCTTGCCGACTTCCAAAACCAGACAGCGTCTCCCCGCCGGCAGAGCATCTTCTGCTCATTTGGCTTCAGTCACAGACGCTCTGAGAGACACTCTTGGGCCTCCTGTTTTCTAGGGAAGACAAACTGAAGTAGAAGAGGACATGATATGGCCTGTCTCGTTTAGTTAGTCATTAAAGTTACATTCATTCCTTGAAGCAGGATGCACACCCAACTCCATTGTGTTACAGAGCCCATACTTCCCTAACGCACCACACTACCTCTCCCACTGGTGAACTACAAACTAAGCCTGGGCTTTGACCACAGTCATTCTGTAGAGTGAGGGTGTAGCTCAGTGGTAGAGTACTTGCCTGGCATGCTCAAGGCCATAGATTCCATCCCTAGCACCACAAAGCAAAAGCAAATATTCTGTGGGGCCCTGGAGCTTTCCATTTTTCCATCCATTTCAAGTGCACCTTTACTAAATAATACAGAGGGGAATAAGGAATCACCCCAGGACTGCAGGTAATTGACAGATATGGACCCAGGTACAGCTGCATATAGAACACAGTTACAGACCCAGCATTGACGAGTTACCAAAGAGTCCTTTAGGAACACACTGGAAGGAACTCAGGAGTGCTTCATGAAGGAAGCCACAGTCGAGCTGAACTTAAAAAGGAAGAGAACCAGAAAACCATTGCAAACCAGAGACGTGACCTCAGCATGGGCCAGTGAGATGACTCAGCAAAGATGCTTGCCACCGAGAACGACAACTTGAGTTTGCCCCCTGAACCTACATGGTAGGAAAAAAACCTGTGCACCTGCAAGCTGTCCTCTGACCTACACGTGTGCATGTGCATGCACATGCAAAGAAATGCAACCTAAAATAAATGGCCCGAGGAGAGAACAGAGGACACGGAAGTTAGGAAGAGGCCGGGTGGTGGTGGCGCATGCCTGTAATCCCAGCACATGGGAGGCAGAGGCAGGTGGGCCTCTGAGTTCGAGGCCAGCCTGGGCTACAGAGTGAGTTCCAGCACAGCCAGGGCTACACAGAGAAACAAAACAACAACCAAAAAACAAAACAAAATCCCTGGGAAGATGATCAAAGTCGGTCACACAACAGGTTCTGAAACATGGACAGAGTGGCCAAGTCCTGGGAAGCATTTTGGGTGTGGTGGGATGTGGGAAGTGTGGAGATACCAGGGAGTGATAGTGTAGGGTCTGAGAAGGCTCCACTCCCCAGTCCTATATCTGCCCTTGAATCCCAGGCCAAGAGCCCTCAACCTGTTCAAGTTTGCAGGGCTTGACCCAGATCTCTTCCACAGGAGACTCTGTCATCCAGAATGCGTCCAACAGTGGAGTTGGGCAAGCAGTCATCCAGATCGCCTCAGCCCTTCGCCTAAAGACCATCAATGTGGTCCGAGACAGGTATGTGGGGAAAGTGGGCCTTTCCACCTCACGTCGCTGTGAGTCCCCACATCTCCACCAGATGGCGCGCTTGCCCAAGCGGAGTGTCTGGGTGCTGAAGCACGTGCGTTCACAGGGCAGAGAAGTCAGCAAAAGTCAGAGACAGAGGTCAGGAGGAGGTAGAGGTGATCTTTACCCAACAGTCAAGAGTGTTGAAGAGTTGGCTTAGGATAACCCTGACTTTCAAAACCACAGTTCCCTTTTGGGAAGTCTTGAAGTGTACTGTTCGGTGAACTCTCTAGCCCATGGCCCCCATCCACTTGCATCTGTGCACTAAACAGAGCCGTGAAGGAGGGGGGGCAGTTTTGTGATCACTTTTACAGATGAGAGAGCCGAAGTTTCCGAGAAAGCCACTTGCTCAGGAAGACACAGCAAGTCCGTAGCAGACCTACCTTCTCTCCATTGTCCCCTCTGGTCCCTTTAAGCTCCACTGTGCTCCAGTGTGGCCGAGTCACTTGTGGAGTACGTTCTCACTATTGGTGTTTACTTCAGCCCCTGGCTCTGCAGCGGTAATGCTACAGTGATGCTGTGTCCCAGGCCACTCTGCACTAGAGTGTTTCCATGATGCCCTGAAGTGCCTTGGAGAACAGGAGGAGGAAAGCGGTATCTGGCTAGAACTAGGAAGCAGAGCGGCTCCTGCCTGGGCACAGGCGGGTCTAGCATGTGTGCCCTGACAGGGTTTTCAGGTTATCTCCTAGCCTGGCTCTGTGCATGGAGGAATGGCCAGCGGGGACACGAGACAAGAGCATGAGTAAATCGTGTGGCTGGCCCTGCTTGAGGCCTGGCTTAACCTCGACCCCAGGCCTCAAAACAAAACACGTGTTCTCGAGGCTGTGGCAGAAGAGTCCCGGGAGCTTGAGGGAGGGAAGTAATCCAGTGTGACCAAGGCCCTGATTGTGTTTGATTCCCAGACCTGATATCCAGATGCTAACTGACAGACTGAAGAGTCTGGGAGCTGACTATGTCCTCACAGAAGAGGAACTAAGGATGCCCGAGACAAAAACCATCTTCAAGGTACCCGGCCAAGGGCTGGGGAGGTGCTTGAGCAGTTAAGAGCACTGTTGCCCTTACAGACGATCCGGGTCTAAGTCCCAGCACCCACATGGTAGCTCACAACCATCTGCAACTCTAGTTCCAAGACACCAGATGCCCCTTGCCCTCTTCTGATCTCCACGGGCACCAGGCACACACATGGCACACAGACAAGCATGCAGGTAAAACATTCACATCCACACACACACAAGAAAATGTCTTTAAAAATAAAAACAAGGTCCCCAGCTAAAGATCACTGCCCCTCTGCCCCGTGCCGTCCCGTGTAATTGGGAAGTCTGGGGCAGGCTCCTTGCTCTGCTCTGAAAACCACCTCTTCTGGAAAGGACAAAGCCTGCCCTGCTCTCAGCCTGGGGACAGCACGCTGTAAGTGCCCAGACACTGTGAAGGAGGCAGAAACAGACAGACTTTAGGAAAGCTGGGGTTTTAAACATGTGTGGGGTGCTCCATCAGCCCCATGTTAGCCGTGAGTCAGAGCTGGGTGAAGGCCTGGAGAGAAAAGTTCCTGAGCCTCTGCCTCACATTTACTTGGCCATCTCCAGAAAAGGTAGATTCTGCATAAATGAGGAGAACCACATCATCACGAAGTGGTGAGGCTGGTCCCCATTGCCTTGAACTCAAAGCCCATACCTTTCCGGGGCATCCACCCCAGGAGACCCAGTAAGCCAGCAGGCCTAGCCTGAGTCCTTTTGCGCTAAGCCACATGGAAGGACCAAATAGCTGCTGTCAAGAACGTTTGCCCTGGAGAACACTGCTGAAGTGACACTCAACAGAGATGCTCCTTGTCAGTGCCTCCCAGAGTCCTGGGATGGGCAATAGAATGAAGCTTCTAAAGCCCTTCCTGACCGATAACATGTCCAAGAGCCATCCCCACCCCATTTCCTGTCCTCTCCCTGGCACAGCATTTGCTGCTTAGAGCAGCTTCAGACCCCCCTTGCAGCAGGCCGTGCCCTCACTGGAGGCTCCTTACCTTCTAGGAGCTGCCCCTGCCCCGACTGGCTCTCAACTGTGTTGGTGGGAAGAGTTCCACAGAGCTGCTCCGGCACCTAGCGTGAGTCCCCCAACTGTAGGTCTCTATCGGGAAGGCTGTCTGGTGGCAAGTGTGACCCAAGGCCAGAGTAGCAGGATGCTGAGTGGCAGCACAGCAGGACATTTTGCTCTCTCTGGCCTGCACTCCCAAGCCGCCTCTGTGGATGAGAAGCCTGCAGCTTCCTCCCCACCCCTACTCCCAAGGACCCAGGAGTCATCACTTAGGAGCCTCTTAAAAAGTCACTCAGTCTTGCTGGGCAGTGGTGCACACCTTTAGTCCCAGCACTTGGGAGGCAGCACAATACAGGAGGCAGAGGCAGGTGGATGTCTGTGTTTGAGGCCAGCCTAGTCTACAGAGCGAGTTCCAGGACAGCCAGGACTGTTATACAGAGAAAACATGTCCCAAAAACAGTCATTCACTGTGAACTAAGTGGCTTTGAAATTGCTTTATAGTCTTTGAAAACGGGAATTAATGTGAAGGAAACAGTACACCTATTACACAACATTTTGAAAGCATAGAAAGTACTGAAGGGAAAGGAGAGGTGGGCACTCGGTCAGCTCCACCCACTGGGGGAAGCTCCATTCACTGTGGTCTAGTCTCCATCTGGAGGACACCTGGGAAACATTTCCCAGCTGGAGCTGGGACCTCCACCGTGACCTGCCAGCTGGGACAGGGGAGCCACCCAGCTTGGCTGAGAGTCCGCCTCTGCAGTGACTTGTGCTGTCCTGCAGCCCTAGGCAGCCTCTGCTATTCCAAATTCCTGTTTGGCTTTTCCTTTTGGTGCTGGGGATTGAACCAGGGCCTCGGGAATGCTAAGCATGTGTTTCATCACTGAGCTGTGTCCCTGGCCACCATCTCCATTCTGTATTTTAAGAAATGAAGCCCAGGGGTTGGGGATTTAGCTCAGTGGTAGAGTGCCTGCCTAGCAAGCCCAAGGCCCTGGGTTTGATCCTCAGCTTCAAAAAAAAAAAAGGAAGGAAGGAAGGAAGGAAGGAAGGAAGGAAGGAAGGAAGGAAAGAAATGAAGCCCAGAGAGGGTAATCACCTCATTCAAGGTGTAGTTGGCAAGAGAACAAGGCTTGAGCCCACGTTTTCAGAACTACAGGACACCACTGTTCAGCCCACAAGCAGTCTTGTGAAGCTGACTGCATCCTCCATGTGTCAAAGGAAGCAGTGGTCACAAGTATGGACACTGATGTTAGAAGAGCTGCATTCAAACTCCAGTTCTGCTACTTACTAGTTGTGAACCTGTGAAAAGTCAGACAAAACATGAAAGAGACCAAGCCTCAGTCTCCTCAGCTCTAAACAGGAGTAAGAGATAGGGCCTGGCCTCTGTGGCTAGTGAGACCCTGAGGTGATGTAGAAAGGTGGGCTTCAGCTCTCTCCTACAGAACAGACACCGGTTTCCCCTGATGTTACTCGGATCATTTGTGGAGATGGTGCAGATAACATGCTGAGAGCTGTGCTTGGTACAGAGGAGGGCTTGCTTCCCCAGACCAGTGCTTCTCAACCTTCCTAATGCTGGGACCCTTTAATACAGTTCCTCATGTTGGGGGGACCCCAGCCATAAAGTTATCTCATTGCTACTTCATAACTGTCATTTTGCTAATTATGAATCATAAAGCAACTGTTTTCTGATGGTCTTAGGTGACCCCTGTGAAAGGGTCACTCCATCCCAAATGGGTCATGACCCTGTTGAGAACTGCTGTCCTAGAAGCTGCTTTCTTGAATGAGAACCATTTGAGGAGAACTTTAAGGCCAAGTTAAGCCAGGCTTGTGGGGTACTCCTGTAATCTTAGCACTTGGGAGACTAAAGAGAAGAATTGCCGTGAGTTCAAGGCCAGACTGAGCTATGTGCCAAGTCTGCGGCAACCATAGGACACACAGACATAGTCAAACACACTTACACATACACAGAGGGAGACAGCGGCACAGAGAGAAGACAAGTTAAGAGCCTGAGGATGGCTTAGAGCATGCGCTTAACCTGTGAAGACTGGGGCACCACCCCAGCACTGACTGACAGACGGATAGGCGGATGCAGCACTGACTTCCACTGTGTCCTCGCCAGTTTTCCTCGGTTGCTCCGTAATGTACCTTGGGTCATCTGGTCAACCAGCTCGTAAAAGATTCAAGGAGCAGGGAAGGCAGCAAGGGTTAAGTCTAGGGTATGATCCCTCACCTACTCATTGTAAGAATTCCATTAGAGCTGGGCATATTGGCACCTGCCTGGCATCTCAGCCGGGGCAGGAGGATTACAAGTTAGATACCAGCTTGGGCTGCATGCGCCGGCCTCAGAAACAAAAACGGCATTTGTGTCGTACCTGTTTAACTGCTGAGACGGCTGTCAGACTGCAGGATCCAACAGAGCCTCCTCCAGAGGGTCACTCATTGTCCCCTTCACTGTCCACACCACTCCTCCGCGGGCACAGATCTTTAGAGTGAGCATCTACAGATGCAGAGACAAGGCCTGCACCTTCTTCATTACAACACTCAAGATCACACTTTTGTAGCAAGTGGAGCCCAGACTGAACCTGGCCTTGAGCTCTTCTGTCTAGATGATTCAGCGGCAGCACAGAGCCACAGCCTGCCTGGGTGGGGTGAAGAAGTGTCTCCCAGCCCTGGATCCTCATCCTGATTACCTGGAGCATAAGAATGTATGTCCCTGTATTTGGTTTTGAGACAGGGTGTGTCTAGGTAGCTAAAGCTGGCCTTCAGGTTAATCCTCCTGCCTCTGCCTCCCAACTGCTGAGATTTTTGGCTTGTACCTCTGTACCTAGTTATTCTTGCTTGCTTGCTTGCTTGCTTCATTTAAGACACTCTCACTGGAACCCTGGAAGGCCTGGAACTTGCTGTGTGGACCAGGCTTGTCTCAAATTCACATATAAGTCTGCCTCTGCCTCTGCCTCTGGAGGGCTGGGATTAAAGGCATACACCACCATACCCAGCATGTGTGTAATTTTTAATGTAAGTTCCTGCCTCCTAATTCTTTAAATCGGAAGTTTAAACTGGGAAGCTGTATTTTTTTTTAAACCTCCCCAGGGATTCTGAGACCAGAGTTGTTTGCTGTAAATGCCTCGCAGGTTCCTTTATGGTAGGTTCTGTCTCTGCCTACACCCACTCATCTCTCTGGACTCTCCAGGCCTGGAGGAACCATGGTGACCTATGGGGGAATGGCCAAGCAGCCCGTAACAGCCTCTGTGGTAAGCTGGGGATACCTGCAGACCAGGGCTGGAATGCCTCTTCCCTTGCACTGCAGCTGTCTAACTCAAGGGATCTAACCCTGAAGCAATGCTTTGAGTTCGAGCACTTGGTGCTCCAGCAAACCTTCCTGTGTCCACAGAGCCTGCTCATTTTTAAGGACCTCAAACTTCGGGGCTTCTGGTTGTCCCAATGGAAGAAGAACCACGGTCCAGGTGAGTGGCTGATGGCCTGACACCAAGGTCACAGCAGGGTAGAGCCTACAATGGCTACAAAGTGACCAGCTACTCTAAACCCTGCAGACTGACAGAGTCTGCAGCCTCACAGCAGGATAAAGGACAGTGTTTACCACAGTCACAGTCAGCAAATCACTTCTAGATTGGCCACAGAGTCCAGTAAGATGGACCAGCCCTTGTTCTGAGAAGCTGACTGGGGTGCTGGGGAAGCCTGCCAAGTAAAGAGAGGTGGCTGGATGCAATGGAATACCAGTTCTCAAGGCTTAGGTGGGAGGGTTGTGAGGTCAGGGCCATCCTTGGCTATAAAGATAGATGGCGTTTCAAAAATAGAAGGAAAAAGGTTGGGGATTTAGCTCAGTGGTAGAGCGCTCGTCTAGCAAGCACAAGGCCCTGGGTTCAATCCTCAGCTCCAAAAATAAAAGAAGGAAAAACAAAATCAATCAAACAAACCATCCACCTAGTACTTCCAGCATTACTAGGTCTAGGTCATCCTGGCCTAACTGGGGAACTGTGGGTAAGTCAATGAATCTCTGCCTTTGTGTAAGCATTGGGGGTGTAAACTCTTGAGCCATTTGACAGAGGAGAAAACTGAGGTTTCATAGCCACTAAGTCAATTACCCTAAGCCATCCCATCTCAGGAACGGGGCTGCCAGAGTGAGCAGATGGGTCCTCTGACTGCTAGGGCCTAGCTCCCCAGATTCTCAGCCAAGGCTGAGAATGAAGAAGGACATGGAGTTGACCCAAGCGGGGTAGGTGGTGGTATGCATAGGTGTTTTGAGTAGATAAATTGTATGTGCAAAAGTTCATCAAGAGTGAATACAGGGGTTGGGGATTTAGCTCAGTGGTAGAGTGCTTGCCTGGCAAGCACAAGGCCCTGGGTTCGGTCCTCAGCTCCAAATTAAAAAAAAAAAAAAAAAAAAAAAAGAGTGAATGGAAGGGCTAGGGCCCTGCTAGCTTAGTTGGTAAAGTACTTGCCAAGCAAGTTTAGAACCTGAGTTCAGATTCCCAGCATTCATGTCAAAAGCCTGTATCCCAGGATTACAGGGAGGGGTGAAAGAGGCAGAGACAGGTGGATCCCTGGAGCTCATTGGCCAGACAGCCTAGCTAAATCAAAAAGCTTGAGGTTCAGTCAGAGACTGTCTCCTGAGAATGATAGTGTACTACTTTAATCCCAGCACTTGAGAGGCAGAGGTGGGCAGATCTCCATGGTCTACATAGAGAGTTCCAGACCAGTCAGGACTACACAGTGAGACCTTGTCTGTAAATAAGGAACATTATTGAGGGAGACACCTCAATGTATGTTGGTCTTACCTACACACATACACACTTAGAAGTACATAACACTACACCCAATGTCAATTTTTTTTTCTTTTTTTTGGTGTTTTGTTTTTGGAGACAGGGTTTCTCTGTGTAGCCTTGGCTGTCCTGGAACTCACTCTGTAGACCAGGCTGACCTCAAACTCACAGAGATGCTCCTGCCTCTGTCTCCCAAGCGCTGGGATTAAAGGCGTGCACCACCACCGCCACCCGGCTCCCACTGTAAAATTTAAGAAGAGGGGGAACACACCACACAGGGCAGGTTCTGACACCTGGAGCATTAATTAGGTCTTGTCTTGGCCTGAGAAGTTGGAGGACAGGTTCTGACCAGATAAGGAAAGGCTTAAGCTTTTTTAAAAGTTCTTTCTCCTGCCTTGAAGATAATTGGGAAGCCAGCATGGTGTTTTCTGTTCGTTTTGGTTTTTTCAAGACAAGGTCTGACTATGTAGCTCTAGCTGTCCTGAAACTCACTCTGTAGACCAAGCTAGCCCAGAACTCAGAGCTCCACCTGCCTCTGCCTCCCAAGAGCTGGGATTAAAAGCGTGAGACACGACGACCACCAGAGTAGGGTTTTAATCAGTAAGTAGGATTAGATTTGAAGATGGAGTTTATTCCTGTCTGTGAAAAGCACTTCCCAGCCAAAGCTTCCACTTTGCTTCCTGCACTGGATTTGGCCCTCGGTAAGAGGCAGGTGCAGGAAGGGATAGCAGTTACGTCAGCTGAGGAGTCCAGTGGAAGCCCAGGGCTGTCAAGGGGAGCTGTTCCTCGTCCGATCTGTTGCCCTCAAGCAGTGTGCCTGGTACACTGCCTTTCTGGCCTCCTCTGGCTTCCCCGGTCCAGTCCTGTGGATCTGAGCCACTTTAGCCACCACTGAGAAGGATAGTCGGTGCCCACCCTACAGTTCCTAGGCCCTCTCTTCATGTTTCTCTGTCTCATGTCGGCCCTCACAATGTCAGACCCTGGTGGGGACAAGCCAGGGCTCTGAGGCTTCATTGGCTTGGGGCCACCTCACTAAAACCCACCTGTTGTGTCTTGTCTTCCTCCTGCAGATGCGTTCAAGGAGCTGATTCTCACTCTGTGTAACCTCATCCACCAAGGCCAGCTCACGGCCCCGACCTGTTCTGAGATTCCACTGCAGGACTACCAGAAGGCCTTGGAAGCCTCCATGAAGCCCTTTGTGTCTTCCAAGCAGATTCTCACCATGTGATCCTCATCCCAGAGGACCAGGGGGAAGCAGGAGAGCAGACCAGTAAGACTGGCTGGCTGCCGGCCCTCCATGAGGATCCAGTCTTTCCCAGACTGCCTTCTGCTCACTGCCTCTTCCCACGAGGAGGGTGAGGAGCCAGCCCTGGTGCCCTAATAAAGCCCGAACTTTCTGAGGAAAGGTTATCCCTGTGGAGGAATGCTGTGCACCTGCTGCCTCCCAGCACTGAGAAGCTCCTGCCCTGCCTCATCCCCAGTTCTCATAGTCACTGCCTGCCTGAGTACCCTGAGAGCAGAAGCTGATCGACTGCTGCCCCATGCAGAGGTCACTATCTGCCCTCAACAGTGTGAGTCCTAGAGTCTGGCAGAAGGGGAAAGGTGGTTAACTTCTCCCAGTGTGTGTGACTCTGGCCAGGACAAGGGGATCTGCTGCCAAGGTGAGTGCCAGGCTGAGATCATTAAAGCTTAAGAGACAGGGGACACAGGATCTCAGGTGTCCAGGCCACCTTCAAGAAACCTCCCTTGTAACCAAGGGAATAAACACCACACCTGTGGTTCTCGGCCAGGGCCATTTTTAACCCCAGAGGGACCACCGCTTGGGGAGGGAGTTGTTATTTGCCTCAACTGTGTAGAGATCAGTACTGTTAACTATTTTACAGCCAGGTAAGGTAATACACACCTGTAATCCCAGCAACCAGCAGGCTTAAGTCAGATGGATTGCCACGATTTGGAAGTTAGCTTGGGCTATATAACAAGACTGTGTCTCAACCTTTTTTTCTTACCAAGAGGGCTGAGAGTATAGTTTAGTGACAGAGTGCTTATCTAGCAGGCAGCAGGCCTTGGGTTCCATCCCAGTAACTATCAAAAGAACAGCTACATCACACAGGACCCCCTCCCAAAGAATCCTCCTGCCCAAAAGGTTCCCGGTGCTGCTATTGAGAACCCCTGCATTCAGCCCCCAAGCAGACCACTGTGCCTGGTGCTCTGCAGAAGGCATGTGGGCTGTAGACACCTGGGGTCTGGGCAAGGCTTGCTCGAGGTGTATGGTGACAGACCAGCCGAAAAATGAGTTGGTTTCATCCAAGAAGAGTCTTACTTTCTGGTGTTTGCTTCACGCTCATTTTGCCCAGAGCAAAGCACAACTTGGGGTTGTCTCCTTTGTCAGCTGACCCCCTGTACCTTCAACTCAGAGCCTCACTCAGGGAGTATTTATTCAGTGTCCAAAGTTAGCAATGAAGGATATGCTAACTCAGATGGTTTAGTATGGCCTAGTGTGAGGCCATCACAATATAAAGGGCAAAGCTGGGAAAGGACAGAGGTCCAGCCCAGTCAAGGGAGGCTTCCTGGAGGCAGTGTTGTCTGCAGAATTCTGGAGTTCAAGTAGGAAAACAGGGACCAAGCCAAGCCAGCAGCTAGTTAGAGCTTGAGTGTGAGGTTGGGGCTTGGGAAATTGCAACCAGAAGTGTGAAGCTACTGCCTAAAGAAAGGGCTGCAACTTGAGCAGAGGTGAGTGTGGTGTGTGTGTGTGTGTGTGTGTGTGTGTGTGTGTGTGTGTGTGTGTGAGAGAGAGAGAGAGAGAGAGAGAGAGAGAGAGAGAGAGAGAGAGATCATAGAGATCCTTTAGGTTGGAACTGCCTGAGCACACGATTTCAAGACACAGTGATAACGGAAGCACTGCTTGCTGTCTGGGAGGGTGTGATTGCATGGTGGTGTGTACACAGGCTTCCAGCTTACTCAGCTTGCCTCTGGGAGCATCTGTGTTCTCTAGAGGAAAGGACTGCTTCAGCCCGAGGCTGGGCAGCTCAGCAGATACCTCCTGGATAAAATCTGCTACCTTGTGCACCTGGGCTCAAGATCAGCTTCACCCTGTTCCTGTCTATCCTCTGGGTTGCTGGGATAGGTGTTTTGTACCAAGGGTCCATGTGGACAAGTGAGAAAGCCTAAGAGTATAGGAAAGCAGCCCAGAGGCAGCAGAAATAAAAGGTAGGATATGAGTCTTTGTGGGAGTCACAAAGTTGGGGGTTAGAGCCTGCAGCCACGCTAAGGAAGGCCCTGTTCCAATTCAGGATGACAGACTCACAGGAGGGTTCCTGCACAAGCATAGTAATCACCCCAGGAAGAACAGTGAAGGGAGCTGCATTGTGCCTTTAAATGTGTGTGGCTTAGTCTTCAGTAATCTACTCAGGAAGGGAAGGCAAATTGCAGGACTCGGCCCAGGTGTGCATCCTAATTTGTCTTAACAATAAAAACCCAGATGTAGTGGCTCTCTGCTACCCAAAGAATGGCCTATAATAGTTATTGACTTAAAAGACTGTTTCTTTACCATACCATTACACCCAGAGTCAGCTATCAGGGTGAAACCTGAAAGATCAGAGAAGCAAAGCAGCAGCCACTAGAAACTTCTTACCTCTATGAATTCTCAGACCGAATGGGGCCCAAAATCCTGTCTCCACCCGCCTTATATTCCTGTCTCCATTTCCCTAGTGCTGGGATTAAAGGTGTGTGGCACCATTGCCTGGCTTCTATGGTTAACTAGTGGCTAGCTTCGCCCTCTGATCTTCAAGCAAGCTTTTTTTGTCAGAACACAAACAAAATATCATACAACAGTGGAATCTGGGCACTTAGACCTGAACCTCGATTTCCCCAAACCTCAGTTTTGTTAAAACCTGCAACCTGTAGGGGTGCACATAGTATGCCATAGTCAATGTCCTTCCCTGGCTCCCTTGCAACTGACAAGGTTGACCAGTGTGATATGATAGGTGTAGGTGCCAGTGTCTTGGAACCTTGTTATGCACTGTCTTTTTCTCTCACTTCCCAATGGATTTCAAACATGATTCCTCAAGTGTACACAGCCATGTTTGACCTTGGTAAGAATGACACCAAGTCAGAGAAGCCTAGGACCCACACATACCCCAACCCCAGCTGCCACCTCAGAATCTCAGTTTATCTCAGCCCCTTCTGTTGGCATTTAACTGAGCCTGATCTTAAGTGAAAACACCCAGTGATTTACTCGTAACTAAGCCAAGCTGTAGGAAAGGATGGTGATGTCGCAAGTCAAGAGACTTGAAGGGATGAAAGGCAGTTCAGCAGAGGCACAAACTTTGAAAAGATCCTCTGGCAGTGCAAGGACAGAAAGTAAACCCCCTCCACCCACTCCACAGCCAAATTTTGAAGACCAATTAATGGGTACCAACACTTCAGTGGCTAGTAGAGAAAACAGACAAAAAGAATGTAACTTCCTTATCCCTTCTCTACAAAGGCAGGACACAGCTGTGGAACTTGGGCCACCCTTCTGGCCTGTTAAATAAACACTCTAGGTTCCCAAACAGCCAAGAGCTCCTGAGACAAAGCTGGAGCACACCTGCAGCCTTAATGGGGCCTGGCCCTGCCTCCATGTCCTCTTCTGGGAGCATCCACAACTCCATGGCCTCTGCCACAATACTGATGAGTGCCTGTGTCCTCAGGGGAAGACAGGCCCAGGAGAAAGGTGCTTGCACAAACTTGTGTGTTCCAGTCATCACTGTCCTTTTGTCTAGAAGGGTTTAGCAATACCCACAATGCTTCCTGACAGCAGCTGCAAATGGTGCTGAGGATGGGGGAGGCAGGGGTGTGTTGAAGATAGTAGGTAGGCACTCTACCTCCGAGCTACTTCCCAAATGATAAACTGATGCTGTACAAAGCTAACAAATATAAAGAGGGTGAGCTGGCTCAGCACTTAAGAGCATATACTGTCCTTGAAGACCAGAATTGTGTTTCTAAGCACCTGTATAGTCAGGTGGCTCAAACCACCTGTAATTCCAGCTCCAGGAGATGTGACACCTGGCCTCTGTACTCATATGCATACACACAGATACACAACTAAAAAAAAATTTTTAAATCTTAAAACCTCAAACCAAGTATGGTGGCTCAGACCTGTACCTCCAGCATTTGGGAGAGGCAAATCAGTTTAAGACCAGTCTCAGCTACATAGCAAGTTCTAGGCCAGCCTGAACTATGTGGGACTCTACCTACAGACAACATCAAAAGATAAGAACTCAGAATGAGAAAGCCTTTGAACCATAATGTAAAACTGGGGTAATGTAATGTAAACCCATAAATTTATTTTTTTATATGACAAAACACAATAAGGCCAGTAAGAAGGTTCAACAGGGTTTTGTTTTGTTTTGTTTTAAAGTGTCACACCATGGGGTTGGGGATTTAGCTCAGTGGTAGAGCGCTTGCCTAGCAAGCACAAGGCCCTGGGTTCAATCCTCAGCTCCACAAAATAAAATAAAGTGTCACACCCATCTGAGGACCTGAGTTCAATTACTGGATCACACCATGAAAGGTAGGAGAGAAGCATTTTCTTAAAGTCCTCTGACCTTTCTGCATGCATTCACACAAAACAAAAAACATGGCAATGCTAAAAAACACTGGTGAAATATTTGCAATTCATTTGGCAAAATGCTGACTTTCCTAGTCTATAGTGAGCTATGAATCAAGTAAAATGGGCAAAAGATAAAGGAAAACATGTCAAGGTGTGTATGCCAAGTGTATGCAGACACCCTCAGAGGCTAGAAGAGGGCATGAGGGGCAGGAAGAAAGGCTCACTCCCTCACAAGATGATTGTAAATCAAATGGCCTGGAGGATAACCACTTTCGATGGATTTGGTAACACGTTGAGTATTTGAGACACAACAGCTACCAAGTTACACATGCTAAGTCAGGCATGGTGAGGCATGCCTGCATTCTCAGCACTCAAGAAGTTGAGGCAGGAGGACTGCTGTGAGTTCAAGGCCAGATTGGGATACAAAGTGAGACTGTGTCCCAAAATAAAATGCTCATGCCCTTTAACCTAATTTTCCTACTTCCAAATTTGGGGGAGGGGGAGGGGCTGAGGAGCAGACCTAGGCTAGACAAGTGTTCTGCCAGAGATATGTCCTTAATGATATTCCTATTTCCAGGAACAGATTCTGCATGAATACACATGGTCACTGATTGTGGCAGCCCAAAAATCCAAAGGTTGGACCCTGTGGTGACTATGTAAGTTACTGTGTATAAAATGGTGTGTTATGAGACAAAGTGGTCCTGAGTGCCTTTCATACGCTTCTGTAATTATATTTATTTTGAATAAATAGCTAGAAATTAGGTGTGACGACAAATGACATATCAGTTCTTAGAAGGCTCTAACAGGAGGTTTCTGGAATTCAAGGCCATTGGATATAGGAAGTTCTTGTCTAAAAATAAAAGCTAAGAACTGTATAGTAAGTTAACTTCTAAAAGAATGTTTAAGAAACTGCCTCTGGGAAGGAAAGCTGAAGAGAAAAAGGGAAAACTTTACACTGCACATCAGTGGAATTGAGAATGCAGTGGAGAAACAAAACCCTTAGTGACTGGGTAAAGCTGAAAGGGAACCAATCAAAACTGAGCTCCCATAGCCCCGGAACAAGCGCTTCCATACCATTGGATTATTCTGGCACTACACTGGACACCTATATATTACACTCTTAAAGGTTAGGAAATTTTTCTGTCATGCCTAGTCTAACTGCAAGGTATTAAACTGACCAGGTGTAGTGGTGCACACCTTTAACCCCAGCACTCGGGAGGTGAAAAGCAGGAAAATTTCTGTGAGTTCGAGACGAGAATGTACGCCTGGTCTACATAGTGAGTTCTGGGCAGGACAGCCAGGGTAATAGAGCTTGTTTCAAAACAAAACAAAACAAAAAAACACCTGAGATGTAACTCAGAGGTTGCTAACATCCGTGTGCCCTGAGTTCGATCCACAGCACCGCAAAATAGGACGGAATCGTTTATTTGAACACTTTTACGTACGTAGTCTCATAATTGTCAAGGTAACTCTACAAGGGAGATTAAAGGAAGCTCAGAGACCCGGGAGAAAAGGAAACGGGCTCGAGGTCACGGACCCACAAACTTCCCTTCGGAACGCTGAACCGCAAAAAGCTCCGAAGCAGAAACAGTCCCGGAGAAAAGGACAAAGACCAGAACACCCGCTCGGCGCGCACCCGCGCAAACACTTCCGGAGGAAGTGCCGACGCCACGCCGAGCTCGCGAGAAGACGTGCTTCAGCTGTCGCTCACGCGACAGGCCCCGCCCCGCGCCGGCGCGCCTCCTGAAAGGCCCTTCCTCCCGCCCCCCCCCCCCCCAGCCCTGGCCGGGCGGGAAGCGGGCGCGCGCTCCCTCCCGTTCCCCTCCGCCCGGGGGGAGGGGGAGGGCGCGGGCCGCGGGGGCGCGCGTTCTCGAGCTGCGTGCTCGCGTACGTCGCCGGGCTTCGGCTGCGTCCGTCCCGCCGCCCGCCCGTTACCGCCGCCGCCGCCGCCGCCGCGCTTTTCCTTCGCCGGCCGCCGCCTGAGGGGGGCCGGGGCCAGCCGCCGCCGCCGCCGGGATGCCGCGGGTGTACATCGGCCGCCTGAGCTACCAGGCCCGGGAGCGCGATGTGGAGCGCTTCTTTAAGGGCTACGGGAAGATCCTGGAGGTGGATCTGAAGAACGGGTGAGGAGGGCGGCGGAGGGGCCGGCCGGGGGGCTGACAGGGCCGCGGCGGTGGCTGGGAGGCCGCGGGGACGCGAGCGCGGCGCTCTCTGGGCGCTAAGCCGCCGCCGGCCTCCCCTGCTCCGCCATGGCGGCGGCGCCTCGGGGGCGCGGGTAGGCCCGGCTCCCACTGCGCCTGCGCGGGCGGGGGTGGTGGCGGGATAATGGGGACGGCGGCCCGGGTTGGGCTGGGGATCGGGCTCGGGGCGCCGGGCAGGCCTGGGTTTCTCTCGCTGGGCCGCGGGACCGAGGCCTGGTTCGTCTCCGGAGAGAGGCGGGCCTTTCCCGCTCTGGGGCTGCTGGGAGCAGGCGAGGTTTCCGGCTCCCTTCTCCCGGGTCCCCAGCCTGACGGACCGGAGGGTTCCCGGCGCGTGTTTCTTGGGGACGGGAGCTCTGGCTTTTCTGTGTGCAACACTTTTTTTTTTGGGCGGGAGATTCTAGTTTGAGGAGTGTAGTGACAGTTTCGAAAGTATCCTCTTGCTGCGCTGAAAGCCTTGCCCCGCTCCCTTTACGAGAGTAAATTAAAGTCCTAGCTCGTTATCTTGGGGGAGTCCGTACAGAGTTTCCACGTTGTGGTTTCGGTTCTCCGGCTTGCCAGAAAATGACTGCTGCTGTAGGGTTTGTTGAGTGGGTCGTGGCCACCCTGGCTAGGTCTGCGTCGACTCCTGGTGCAGGTGGAGACGCATCTCGAAATTGCCTACTTAACAGCTTTCCCCGTACGACCGGACTTGTATTCCTAATCTGCTTTGGCGAAACAGGGCTAGCAGAGGCTACCGTACCAGGTGCAGGGAAAACGGATGAGCCTGGAGAAGATACGGGCATATTTTGCTTGGAAGCTGAGAAATATTAAGTAGGACTTGAAAGACGTTAAGCGGCGGAACGGCATTGGAGGTACTAAACCTTGGGTGTTTGAGGAGTCCTTGGTTTTGTTGTCTGTTGTTTGTTTTGTTTCTAAGACTCTTCCGTTGGTCCAATGAGACCAGTAGTAACTGACACTTGAGAAGAAAGAAATAAGCCTTAGTATGTATGAGTTGCACATGAACCAACACGTTCTCAGACTGTCTGGATTTCGAATTGATACTTAGAAGAATCTCCGTGCCGAGAAGACTTCGATGAAATGTTTAGAGTACTATATTCGCATATATTTCTCATTTTGTTCAGTGACCTTACAGTTCTTACAGAAAGTATTAGCGTGAGAGTTTTGCCTTTTTGTGGTACTTACCTTATGTGTGAGAGATTGACCCCATCTTTTCCCCCTACTGCCCAAGTAAGTTGACAGAATAACTTTGGTGGGGAAACATGGGTTTTGGAAGCCAGATCGGTAAGAGTCAATTCCTGGGTACTCAGTTTAAGTTTCTTTGAGCAAATGACTTAGTTTCTCTGAACCTGTTTTCTCATTCACGTGGAAGAGGAAGATCAGGCAGAATACTTTTGCTGTACACTACTGAAGTCATCATTAGGAAGCATCTCAGCTCTTAAGTGTTTGATAACAGTATATTTGGTGATGGCTCTTTTCTCGGGGTGTGGATCACACCAGGATGCACACATGTGCTCCTTGAGTTGAGGAAGGCGGCAGAACTTCTGTTCCTGACTAAACTGGTAACTGTTGACGTGCATTTTGAATCAAGGAATGCTGGTTCTCACTCAGTTAAAACTCAGACAAGTAAAACGTGGAATAGTTTTACTAAAATTGATTGTTTTTTTTTAACAATTTTTATTTTATGTGCATTGATGTTTTGCCTGCGTGTATGTCTGGTGCAGGTGTCAGATGCCCTGGAACTGGATTTACAGACAGTTGTGAACGGCCATGTGGTTGCTGGGAATTGAACCCAGGTCATCTGGAAGAGCAGCTAGTGCTCTTAACTGTTGAGCCATGTCTCCAGCCCAGAATAAATTTTTCTTAAAATGAGCTTTGGAGTCTGGCTTTACTAGGGCTTGAAATGAAGAAAGAGAAGTGTCCAGAAACATTATGTTTTAATTCATGAAGAGGTGGTCCACTGAGGACCAATTGTAAGATATCTTCTAGCTTGGGTCAAAGTCATGAAAGATCTAGAAATTTAACACCAAACCAAAAACTACTACTAAGAGTTTTACAGCCAGGCGGTGTTGGTGCACGCCTTTAATCCCAGCACTCGGGAGGCAGAGGCAGGTGGATCTCTGTGAGTTTGAGGCCAGCCTGGTCTACAGAGAGAGATCCAGGACAGGCACCAAAACTACGCAGAGAAACCCTGCTTCAAAAAAACCAAAAAGAGTTTTACATTATGGGGCTGGGGTGATGGCTCTATGGTTAGGAGCTCTGGCTGTCTTCCCAGAGGGCCTGGATTCAATTCTCAGCATCCACATGGCACTCACAACTAGCAATCCAGTTCATGGGGACTTGACACCTTCTGGCCTCCTTGAGCACTAGGCAGGTATGTGGTGCAGACATACACGCAGCAAACCATACATGTAAAAGCAAATTTAAAATAATAAATGTAAAAGGTAAATAAAAAGTAAAAGAGTTTTACACTAAATTTTAAATCCTGAATAGAAGCAAGCTAGGGGAGTGCTAAGAGGACAGACACTCTCAGGACCCTCACTGCCTGAGTCTTTTAGAAACTCTGATTCTTAGATTGCCAAATGATGGATGATGTGCATGAAATCTATCATGATATATCATGGTTGGATTAAGGAATGGAAAGTATTTCTGAGATTTAAAGATAGGTGTGACGGGCATCTTAATTTCATACAATATGACCTAGCATCATTCAGTAGCTGTGAGTGTAAGTTCATAGTCTTCATCCTGGGGTGATGGTGGACTTCCTTACAGGGAAATGTCTCAACACTTCTGGAATGAAACTCTAGAATAGATCTGGGACTAATAGGTTTTAAAGAATGGCTAGAGAGTTCACATTTGTTAAGGTAAGATATCTTGTAGGTGTTGGCAGATGGGTTGTGAATAAAGTTGAGAATTAATTAGGTCAGTGGTAACATACCTTATACTCGAAGAATAGAGTTTAAATCTCCAGGAAAGGATTTTGTGGCCTCTTGAAAAGAGGCACGCATACAAGCACTTCAACGTTTCCCTGCTTGCCGCTTTATTGTGCCAGGCAACCTACCTCTAGTTTAGAGAACTTAGAAACAGATGGTTCTTTTCAGGGAATACAAGTGTGATGCACATCTCCCTGGGGCCATATTGACCATACATTTCTACCTGCCTCATAGTCCACTGTGCCTCAGTGAGCAAGAGTGGACCAGATGAATTCTGGGGGTGTCTCAAGGAAACAAAACCACTAGTGCCTTTTCTTGACCCTTCAGCTTTATGGTGGCTCTTGTGTTGGCTTTGATTACATATAGAGTATATAGATTTTCTTTTTTATTAATCACTTTGTTGTAAAATTTTCTCTCTTGCCACAAACATCTTAAAGTTTCAGTCACAGATCTTTTTTTTTTTTTTGAGTAAAACTTACTGCATCCTTAGTTGATTGATTTACTTGCTTAAGGGCTAGAAGAATAAGTTCCCAAATCATTGAGGTTTTCTTTCTTTAGCTAGCTAACGTCTCATGTCAAAGCATTCAAGGGAACATGAACTGTAAATGCCAGAGCCTGTATTTGTCATGATAGTAAAATGGTAGATGGCTAGAGTTTCAACAGAAAACTTGAAATTGGTGAGGTTTTGTTGTTGTTGTTCTTTTTTTTTTTTCCATTTCCAGTATTGGTAGGTTTTGTCTTTACCTTTGTTTAAAATTGGAGTGGTATGAAGCTCGTGGTCTGTGTGTGTTTTAAAACTCTTGCAGTGAGTTAGGTCCCTGTTGTGTTTCCCCATCCTAATCATGCACCACTGGGCCTTACTTGCTGAGAGGAATCCCTGTCACCCTCAAAACCTATACAGGCATTTTCTCCGTGGACTGAAGCCTGCTCAGGAGCTTGCTCTTGAGAGGGAGAATGAAGGACGTCTAATTAAGCTAATGTCACAGGTTATGGGTTTCTGGTGAGTTGAGCCACTGCCAAATAGCCAGTAAATGCTTCACTGTTCAGTGATGATGCAAGACTGTGCTTTTCCCTTAACAAACCCCACTACGCCACTACCTTAAAATCCTCTTCCAGCCTTAAGAGTAGTGTGCCACCTGAACTGTGTCTCTTAAGCATTTGAGTCTGGTTAGGAATTAATCATATTTTACTTTTCCTTCAAAATACAATGTATTTCTCATTATGACAGTTTTACACGATTAACTTTTTTCTAACATAAAGGAAGAGGGACAAACGTTATCTGGAGATGATCCTGCCTGCATTTGGGGCACATGACCTTTGTCACATCTATATCATCACACATACTTTATATATTTCTTGCCCTCCCCCCCCCCTTTTTTTTTCTTTTTTTCAACCAACTTGGGGTCATGTGACACATTATTGCCTGTTTGCCTAAAAGCCTGGTCTGTCTGTCTTTGTGAATATTCTCTAACTCCAACAACCTGCCTTGAATGGTGTGTTGTATTATGCTAGGGATCTAGCCCCAGGCTCCATGCATCATAGACAAGTCACTCTACACTGAGCCATACCTCCAACCCCTGCAATATGACTTTATAATGATTCTATAGAATTGCTACAATATGAATTCTATTTAGGGTATACAATTAAAGTTAGGTTAGACATTATTGGTTTACACTATTTTATACATATGTGGCACTGGAAAATATTCTTTATGTAAAACTTTTTACACATTTTTAGGATTTGGGGCATAAAAATATATATATGGATTTTTATGTTTTCTGGTAGCCCTTGATTTCCAAACCACTTGTTTTGTTTTGTTTAATTTTATGTATGCCCGTGTTTTTCCCTACATACATGTCTGTACAGCATGAGTGTCTGGGGCCAGAAAAGGCTGTCAGATCTCCTGGAAATGGTGTTACAGACAGTTGTGAGCCACCATGTGTGTGCTGGGAACAGAAGCTAGGTCCTCCAGGAAGACAGCCAAAATGTTAGTAACCACTGAGCTATCTTTCCAGCCCCAAATATTTTTTACTTCCCTTGTTTAAGAACTCTTTGTTTTCTGAATTTTCAACTAAGCTGTTTTATACTGTTCTGAGCATTGTGATTTTTTTTTTTCATTTAGAGATTATGTGCAGCTTGTAGGTAATTCAGACAATGTAAAAACCAGAGAGGAGGGCTGGAGAGATGGCTCAGAGGTTAAGAGCACTGACTGCTCTTCCAGAGGTCCTGAGTTCAATTCCCAGCAACTACATGGTGGCTCACAACCATCTGTAATGAGATCTGGCACACTCTTCCGTGTACATAATAAATAAATCTTATTTTAAAAAAAAAAAAAGGAGGAAACTGGGTGGTGGTGGCACACGCCTTTAATCCCAGCACTCAGGAGGCAGATCTCTGTGAGTTCAAGAGATTTGTCTGGTCTACAAAGCAAGTTCCAAGATAGCCAGAGCTGTTACACAGTGAAACCCTGTCTTGAAAAACAAAACAGAAAGGAGATGCTAAAGATCTTTTGAGGCTTTCTGGTGATATGTTATGGTAATCCTAACATTTAGGGAGCTGAGGCAAAATGATTGTGTGTTCAAGGCCAGTCTGGACTACATATTGCAGCTAGACCCTGTCTCTTGTTGCCAAGGCTGGCCTTAAACCCACTATAATAGTCTGATGTTCCTGCCCTCTCCTTCCCACGTGCTGAGATTGTGGATATGGGCCACCTTGTCTACTGGATGCAGGGTCGGACCCAGAGTTTCTGAATGCTCAGCAGCACTCCCAGCTAGTCCACCCCCAGTGCTTTGTCTTTGTCTTGTGTGGTTTTCTCGTTACATTGAAATCTTCTCAGTTGGTGCCTAAAAGTCCTTGTCTGCCTGGGCTGTGCTTTGTCTAAGCTATTCCCCTAGGTTGTCCCCTAATTCTAGCTGTTATAAATAAACCTTTGTTGGATATCCTGCATGAAAACCTTTTTTTGGCATTTTGTCTTAAGACATATTTCATGAAATAAAATCATTAGTCCCAACGGAAATGAACACACAAAGGTCTTAATGCATGGTGGTGCAGACTTTTAATCCCAACAGGCAGGGGCAAGCAAATCTCTGTGAGTTCCAGGCCAGACAAGACAACATAGTAAGATTCTGTCTCAAAAACAAAAAGAACATACCCAGTTACAAGAACACCAGCAGAAGCTAAGAATGCACATATCATGGCCACCTCACCGGCATTAAGTCATGGTACTGTTTAACATCTTTGCTGCTTGAAGCTGGACATGGTGGTGTCTACTGATAGTCCCAGCTATAGTGAGGTGAAGGCCAGTCTGGGCAATGAAGTGAGTCCTTGTCTCAGAAAGAAAGAAAAGGAAAGGGGTGGGGGGGATGGGGGTAAATCCAGTCTCAAAAACAAAAATCTAGTCAGGTGTGGTAGCTGCACTTGTAATCCCAGCACTTGGGAGGTGGAAGCACCAGAATCAGGAGTACAGCAAAGTGTCTGTGACTCTTCAGGGAGTTTGAGGGCAGCCCAGACCTGTGAGACTGTCCTTAAAAAAGGAAAGGACAGGACAGGACCCAGATGAAGTAATGTTCTGTCATTGTTTTGATAGTCGTATAACTATTACAGATGCAGTCAATCTTATTATGTTACTTCTTCCCACCCAAACTGAGAGATTGAAACTCTTCTGAGAAATCAATACCAAGAAACAAAACTATACTTTAAATTATATCTAAACATTTCTAACATAAATTACCCTGGCTCCAGTTCTCTTTTCTTGGGTGCCAGACTCCTGGTTTGTGTTATGAATAAGCATTACATGTAATTATTTGGTCAAGACATTTTAAAATTCCAGTCTTCATATCTTTCTTGTTCCTCTTTTTCTCATTGAGATGACTACACAGATGAGAGGCCTGTGAGAGGATCTCTTCTCAGAGCACATAATGTAGACTGGATGACATGTGTGGTTTGGGTTCTTGGAGTTTGGGGAATGCTTCCAGGTAACTTAAACAGAAAAAAGTGTTCCACAGATCTGAGAGAATATCAGGAATGGCAATTATAATGTGTGAGCTAACACTGAACTCTAAAAACAGTAGAAAACATTAACAGCTTGCATTTGTATGGTCTCTCTTTTTAAATCCATTTATGGGGGTGGGGCATGCCACAGCACATGTGGAGATCACAGGAAGACTTTTGGGAGTCCGTTCTCTCCTTCCACCTTGCAGTTTCCCAGGATTCAACTCAAGTTGTCAGGCTTGGTGGAAGACGCCTTTGTCCACTGTCCTGTCTCACCAGATGTTTCAACTGACTGTACCAAAGCACTTTGTAAACGAGTGGTGTCCCCACTTTGTGCTGATATGGAAACTGAGGCATGTGGTTTTGACAAACCAAGATCACAGAATGAATTTGTGAAAGCTCTGGAAACTGCAGGCCATTTTTTTATTCACATGCCAGCTATAGCATTGCTGTGACAGTCAGGCTTCCTGCTGTTCCTTTCCTGCCTGAAGGGGCAGATCTGGGTTCCCTGTAGTCTTCTAGAGGCTTCTAATAAACCACTGAACCTAGTGACACAGGCTGTGCTTATAATGTTGGCCTTGGGTAAAGAATGGATGGGGAGCGCTAGGTTAACGCTCCTCAGGCTTCTCTGTCATGGCCACCTGAGCTAGGATGTGTCTGTGTCAGCACAAAGTTCAGTGTTTTCCCTACAGCCTCTGATCTTAGAATGGCCTCCGAGTGAAGGGCCGGATTGTGCGCTGGATATACATAGCCATATTTTAAAGCAAGGCCCTGGGTAACTTTTCTGGGCTGAGGTGAAAGTCCCAGGCTAGAGCACTAATGCCAGGCATGAGAGCTAATGGTAGAAGAGCCCTCAAAGGACTAGAGGGAAGAGGGGACTGAGGAGAGCTTTGAAAGCAGCCAGATGGTCAAGACTCGACAGGCATCATGTGGTGCAGTGAGGCAGTAGATCCAAAAGAACTTGAAATTTTTGTTTAAATAATAAAATGGCCAGTTTAGGGAAAATGTACCTCCAAGAAATAGCATTGGCATCTCACAGTTGAAATGAAAAAGAATAGGCAGCTACTCGGGGGCAGTTAAGATGGACTTGTAAACAGCCAAGGTGGCCCCAGAGGCATAAGCTTTGCGAGCTTAACACCTTACAACCTGCTCCCTTTGTTGTTTAGAGGATGAGCCGGCTTTCCGTGTGGCTTTAGTGTGGATTGGGTAGCACTGTTTGTTAAGTGTATCCTTGTGGTGAGTAGACATAATGGACATCAGTGGTGCGTGTTATTTGGTGTCCCAAGAGATGTGTTTTGAACTGGTAATAATGAGGTCAGTAAACTTGTGTTTAGTTTGTGGTTTGAGCTTCATAAACATTAGTGTGAGACTTTTTAAGGGTCAGAAAATTGAAAGAGACACAGGTGTAATTTTGCCCCCCCCCCCCTCACTCCCTGCTTCATACTCTAAGGAAAGCAGCTTTTTACTCTAAAATAACTATTTAGTAATGACAGGGAGGTTATGGTTTTATAATTTGATATTTATTTATAAATGTGTTGCTTTCTAGGCATCCCATCCTAGGCAAAGACTATGGTAAGAGCCCAGGGAAGCAGTTAGCACGCTAGGCTCTTTTAACCGTGTTGCTTCAAGGGAGGTGGCACACGACTTTAATCCTGGCACTCAGGAGGCAGAGGCAGGTGGATCTCTGCATTCAAAGACAGCCCGAACTACAGAGTGAGTTCCAGGACAGCCAGGGCTACACACAGTCCCTTGTACCATTGAGCCAAACCACCACTAGCCTGCTGCATGTATTTTTTAAACAGTTTAGGATGATGGAAGCAACTTGGCAGATAGGCCATCGGAACAGTTATAAAGTAATACTTTAAAAATCTACTTATTCTGGAGTTTTACTTAGTTTTTTATAATGTTTCTATTTTTCTCACCTCATTATGTGAATATTCCTTGAGGTGGTCTGGTATCTGCACTGTGGCTTAAGACCCAAACTTGGGTTGGGGATTTAACTCAGTGGTGGAGTATTTGCCTAGCAAGCCTAAGTCCCTGAGTTCAGTCTCCAGCTAAACATCAAAACAAACCCAGAGACTTGAATTTACCTATTTCTTTGTCATTTTTTTCATCAAATGGTTTACTCCATGTTAGTCATTTTTCATTATTGTAACTACATACCCAAACGAATGAACTTGAAAGAAGAAAGACATGTTTTAATTTGCCATTTTAGAGGTTTCAGGCCATGCACAGCTGGTTCCTTGGCTATGGACCTTTGTTAAGGAGAATTCTTACCAGTTGGAACCTGTGGTGATAGAGACTGCTCGCCTTTGATGAAACAAGAAAAAAAGTCCTCCAAATATATACCCATGATCTATGTCCTCCAAAGTTTCCACTACTTCCTAATAATTTCATCAGATTATAAATTCATTGGATTAATCCATTGATGAGGTCAGAGCCCTTCAAACTGTTGAAATTCTTGTAGTTATTTTTGTTTCCACTAGTAACTTAGTAGAAAGCATTTACAACTTAATAGAATTCACACACTCCAGTTACAGATTGGCATCTCTGCCTTTACTGTGCTCATAGCGATGGTCAGCATGTGGGCATTTGTCCTCTCGTGCCTGTGCTCCTGGAGCCCCTATTTTTTCCAGGTTCTCTTGTTAAGGACTACTTTCTGTTGGTCTGGGAGGTGGCAGAGCCTGATGGGGTGTAGACTTTAGGTTAGGATTGGAGTTTGAAGAATCTCAGAATTTTGAGTAGCCTTGGCCAGACCCAGCAGCAGCTCCAGATTGTAATTGTCTGTCTAGGAGATGACAATAGACCTCAAGAGTTGGGAAGACGGAGTAACGCAATGAGTGCTTCCTGTAATGCTTGACACATTGCAAATCATAGAAAAATAGGAGTTGGTTAATGAAAGGAATTTGAAGAATGAGTCCTAGTGGGGTGGACTAGCTTGGAATTAACATTAAGTCGGGTCTTAGATGTTGTGTCATCCATTGCTGCTGAAGTTGTTGTATTTGGAAGTCTGTAAACCTAGTATTTGACTTCTGGCCCATTTTTTTTCTCCTCATATTCATGCATAAATACAAATATTTTGGTCCCAATCACCATTCCTTTGTAAAACTAATTAATTAAATGTATCCTTAAGAAATATCTTTGGTGATCACTCATGTCACCACAACTAGGTCCAGATATCTTTAGCCTTATCTAATTTTTGCTGATCCTTAGAAGCAAAGACAGACTGCAGGGGTTGATGCGGGACCTCCAGAATGGAGATTGCACAGAATAATCTTATTTTTCCTCTATTCTTCTAGTCTGTTATGTTCTGAACCCACACATGTTTTCGGAAGGACCAGATGGCTGACACTGGCTAATGGGAACCAAAAGACAAGAGTGAAAGTAACCTGGTTGTCTCATGCCCCAGCTTAGAGTGCTTCACCCTACCCCAAGACCAATGTCCTTTTTCTCTGGAGACTTCACCCTGCTGTACAAAAAAACTACTACCACCTGGCTTATCTGAGGTTAGATTATGGTTAAGTCAAGCAGCAGTACTTATTAAATAGAAAAGATTCTCTTCTGGACTGGGAAACAAGAGAAGCCTTTCAAAGGCTTTGGGATCTGTGGCTTAAAGCTGGGATTCAAGAGACCTGGGCCTGGGTTCACCTCTAGCTCCACACTTAAATGTTCCCTGACCATGAACAAGCTGCCTGGCCTCTCCATGCCTTAGTTACCTCATCATGAGTGAAAATAATAATTCACTCTTCACATTTATTATGACTAACAAATGAAATATTACAGATAAAAGTATTTCTTTACTGTGAGCCAAGCACTATGCTAGATACCCAATAGGTGCTATTCTTTATTATGTGAAAGCCCTCATAGTTGATGATAAGCACAAACAAGAAGCAAGACTTGAAAAGAAGAGCATTGCCTTGTAAGACATAAGGCTGATGGGAGCACTAGAGAAATGGCTGGATGAGCATCAGGCACGCAAGGTCCTGAGGCTTCCTGAAGGAGGTGCTTCTCGGCCTTAAGTAAGAAGGTTGAAAGTATTCAGCTTGTATAGTCTAAGTGTTGAGAAGTACATAAAGATATTAGGAGGCATAGATTTCTAAACAACAGAGTAATTTGCTGCTGGCTTTCCCCACTACAACATAAGAGACAAGTTGCCTGAGTATAAATAGCTGTAGTCTGGAATTGTGGTCAGACAGAAACAGTCCCAAGGAGCCAGCACAATGAGAAAACTAGCAAACTTGACCGTAGACACTGGAACCAGAGGAGAGTAGTCAGAAATGGTTGTAAGGTGTTGGGAGTGAGTCAGGTGATCAGGGGCTCTGGAAGAGAGAAATCATGAGGTAGGTTTTCTTCTTTGAAGGTGGGGAAAGATCAAGTGCAGACTGAGCTGTGGCCAACCGTTTGCAGACCAGGAATCCACACTAGCTCTAATCAGAGAGCTCTTGGTGTGCGGGAACTGCCAGTTTGCCGACGTGAAAGAGCCCCAGGCTGGGTAATGGTGAGCCCTGAAGTCGCACCCCAGCTCTGCCACTGAGTGAGCACGGGTAAGTCTTCCACCTTCTCCGGTGGCCTTGATGGCCCTCCCTCCTCTGAGACTAAAGAAAGGGAGGGCAGAAAGCCAAGAGCAGCCTCCTTCCTGTCTCAGAATAGGAAAGGGTCTCAGGAACCTGCTCCTGGAGCAGCAGCTTGCCACTGTGGGTTGTAATCTCCCTCAGTCACTGCGGAAGTCACCTCACACCCATGACCACTGATGCTAAGCAGTAACTATGGCACTGGTTAATGTGCTGGGAGGTCTGGCTGCTGGTGCCCTGGAATGCTGCAGACCTATGGCATCAGGGCAGTTACACTGTTCTCATTCACATGCTTTTCCAAGTTGGCCTCACCTGAGCACGAGAGTTGGCTGTAGAACTGTCTTTGTTCTACAGGTTTCTGTGCACTTGATGCAGCTACCAACAATTACTCTGTACTGTCCTGTCCATGTACCCTTTCACCTCTTAAGACCCAAGTTGGCTGAAGCCTAGGATCAACTGAGTGCTTTGTAAGAAAGCTGTTTGATTCCTGTTCACTGAATACCATTTCTTTCAGGGCAGATTTAAGGAAGGGCTCTGCCCTCAAAATACAGTACCACTGACTCTAGATTGAGGGTTCAAGCCACCCTGTGGGTTAACTTCAACAGATGAAAATTTTTCCTTGGCTACAGCAACATCCCTAATCCTGACCAGCCATGGAGAGGTTCGGTTCTTACAAGGAAAATGAGTGAATGTGGGAATGGCTCACCACATTGGGAAAGCAAACTCACATCCTGCTGATGGTTGGCTGAGGACTGTCATGTCCACATACAAAGAAAAGCATGTGGCACAGTTTTAGGACAAAGGTGAGCAGAGATCCACTGTGGAAAGGGGAACATTTTCCTTACTGAGAGACCGCCCGAGGCATGCTCCTCGGTAAGCAGTGTTGGTGGGTGTCTGCCGTCGCATGGAGGCTTGCTTTCCCTGCTCCTTGTATCCACTCCCCGGCAGCACCCCCTAGTCACACCTGCTCAATTAGTCATTGAGTAGCTCATCTCCAGACCAGCCATGCTTATCATTTCTCCCCTAGGCCTGTTCTCCAGTCTCTGATGAGTGAGGGTGTTTGGAAGACAGACAACCCTAAACTGTTCTGAAGAGGGTGAGATAAGTGGCATCCTCTTCAGTAGAACATAAAGGAAAGCGCACCCCCAGTGGTGGTCAGCACCTTTGGTATTTAAAGTACCGGGGTCAGAGAAAGCCTGTTTGGCACGGTGTGAACTTGGGTGATGACTCTTACAAGAAATGTAATGAGCATTTCTAAAATGGACATCTTAACTGAGACCTTGTATTGAAATCAATGTCATTCCAGTTGTACGTTCTCAGTTTGACCAATAACCTGAGCAGTACATCAGCTGCGCATGAGGAAGACTAGAGCATTACACAAGACCAAAATCTGAGCAGCCATGGGTGTGGCATGGCTCTGCTTTATGCTGTCCAGGTACCCCCACTGGACTTGTTTCAGAGTCATAAAGCTCCACAAAGAAGAAGGGGTATCAGTCTCTCCCCCCCCCCCCGCCCCCATTCTTTTGACTATATTTGTCAGGATATACCCAGAACACAGGAAAACCCTTTGGGAAGAGGCGGTAGAGAAAGACTGAAGGAAGATTTTTGGTTATTGAAGTGTTGTGTGTGTGTGTGTGTGTGTGTGTGTGATAGTGCTTACACATAGCATAAGGGCCAGCATGAAAGGCTGCCACCCTGGAGGAAGTTGAGGTGTAGGTTTTTAAGCAGTCTCTGCTAGATAGGGCCTGCACCTAAGTTCCTTCTCTCCAATTCCTCACACTCATCAGTCTAATACTAGAGTCTGTTTAACCATGCTCTTAATACAGCAGTGGCAGGTTAGAGTTAGAGAAATGGAGCTGTTCAAGTCGTGTTTGTGAGGCTCACAGCCCCCACAGGTTTTGTCATGTGATAAAGTCACATGTATGCCTCAGATCCCTCCCAACCTGCACAGGAAATTCCAAAGAAGAGTTTTGTTGTTTTTTGGGGTTTTTTTGAGAATTGTCATGTTACTTGCTGTAAAGTACAAAGTGGGTGGTGTTCAAGTTAATATTTAATTTTAGAAATATTGCCGGGCGGTGGTGGCTCACGCCTGTAATCCCAGCACTCGGGAGACAGAGGCAGGGAGACAGAGGCAGGCAGATCTCTGTGAGTTCGAGGCCAGCCTGGTCTACAGTGCTAGTCCAGGACAGGCTCTAAAGCTACAGAGAAACCCTGTCTTGAAAAAAAAAAAGAAAGAAAGAAAGAAAGAAAGAAATATATTTATTAGCCGTGCAGTGGTGATAATCCATTCAGGAGGCAGAAGCAGGCAGATGTCTGAGTTAGAGGCCAGCCTGGTCTACAGAGTGACTTCCAGAACAGCCACGGCTACACAGAGAAACCCTGTCTCGAAACAAAAATAAATTAAAGAAGAGAGGTACAGGTTGGCTTTTTAAAAATCTAATACTAGAAAGATTTGCTTTTCAAAGGTAGAAAAGTTCAGCTGAAGGACTGCTAAGGTATTTAAAACTAATTTGGGATCCAAAGTTTAAAAAAATACCTTAGACAATAAATGTTAAATTTATTCACTCATTTATCATACTCTTGATGTTGAGACAAACTTTAGTTGTATGTAGTATATACTCTTATTTGACAATTAGGCACAATTAAAATCCGTTTGCTGTGGAGTTCATTCTATACAGAACCGGGCCTATAGCCAGAGAGTTCTTTAACTTTCGTGCCTCAGTTTCTCATTTGTGAAACAGGGTTTCTGGTACCTGGCTCTTGAGTGCTATGAATAAGGTCACATTGTTTAGAGTAGTGACCTTATTAGAATGACTAGTAGGTGACGTTTTATTACTTACCCAGGCTGCTGCCTATTCAGGAGCCCATATACTGGACCTGCTCACAGAAAGCAAAGCTGAGTAGAAATCATACATTGTTGAAACATAGTAGAAACACACTTCCCTAGTTTTGTTCCGTTCACAGAACCAGAATTCCCACCATTTCTGCTTTTTCTCTATGGATTTTTTTGTGTGTGTGTGTGATTTCAACTCCATCCACTATGCCAGTGGCCGAGAGAAGTGACAGTCTGATGTCTGATTTGATCTTTAACCTGGACTTTGCATTAAATGCTCCAAATAGATTTTTAAGCTTTTTCACAGAGGAGTCACCAAAGTTTTCCTGTGAAATAAAATGTACCTAAGTCAACTATTTGAATAAGTAGCTCCCCCATACTAAATGACCCCCTGTGAAGTTTTTAGAAATATATTAAGAAAGATTACAGGGGCCATTTTCCTCTGGCATCATAAATTGTCCCTCAGTGGTAGAGACTGGTCTGTCTGAGCATTGATTTATGTTTAAATGACTGCCTCCCCTAAATAGGTGTCACTGCTTTCCCTGAACAGTCACATGAGCTCTAAATGTAAGCCATAGAATGAGGTGGTCTCTGCGGAGAGCTGCATTACACAAGAGTCTAGGCTAAAGCCTTACTGAGCCCACAGCAGCTGGGCTCCTGGCTCATTTGCCCTGCAGAGCTTAGGGTCTTGGATTTTGTAATTCTGTGATTTGTAATTATAAACCTTAAGTGTGTAGTCTTTAGGAGTCGGTGCTGTTGTGACCTCACATTAAGTCATATCCGATTATTGACGGGTACTGAGCCAGTGGGTACTGTTTAGAGAGAGAGAGCCATCTCATCATGCTCATGCAGGTGTTCTTGCCCATCCCTCTACTCGGTGTCTGCTTCTCACCTGGTGCCAAGGGCAGTGATAGCATGAGCAGAGGAGAGCAGAGCAGATCCAGAACTGCTCTGCACAGTTACAGAAAGGACCATACTTTGTTCTTTTTGGTATTTTATGATCTTTCTAAATAGATCCTAAACCAAGCCGAAGTAAAGTAGTGTTGGATTAGTTGGGGGTTTTGTTTGTTTGTTTGTTTGTTTTTTAATCTGCTTTTTGAAAAACTTTACCTAGCTAGGGATGGTGGCATATGCCTTTACATGGGAGGCAGAAGCAGGTGGATCTTTTGAGTTCAAGGCCAGCTAGGGCTATAGTGAGACCTTGTCTCAAAGAAACAAATTATCACTGTTAAATAATCACTTCCCTGGTGACTCATTTTACCTAGGAAGAGGGAAGGTAGCTGCAATATAGTGTCTGTTAAGGGTTTTTAGTGACAGGCGGTTTTGAACATGAGTGGTTAGGAAGGCTTTATTTTATTTGCCTTGACAAATGCAACAGCATGCTTCCTTAAGACCATTCTTACTAATCTCTCCTGATTCCAGCCTGTGGAAGCCTATTTAAAGGACTCCACAGAGCTACGTAGGCATGTGTTCTGAAAACACTTCCTGTTAAGGAACTAGGTGTGTCTTTCTTTGTTTCTTTTTTTTTTTTTTTTTAATGGAGATTTTTTCCTAAAAGTTTGAATGCCACTTAGACATTTTAGCATAAAGAACCCTCTCCACCAGGCTAGCGCAGTGGGTAAAGGCACTTTCTGCCAAGTCTGACTACCTGAGTTCAATCCTTGGGACCCATGTAGTGGAAGAAGGGAACCAACTCCTCCCACAAGCTGTCCTCTGACCTCCACACATGAGCCATGATGCACATACTTAAAAAACTAACAAACTGTGATTTAAAAAATTAACTCTCCAAAGCTTGACCTGGACCTTGTCACCTTGAGAGATTTGTTTGGAAAGAACTCTAGTAAAGGTGGATTTCAGCAATTTTGTATTCTCATTTGACATTTTAACTAGTACATTACAAACTCAAGAAACCAGACTAGGTCTACACAGTGATACACACCTGTAATCCCCACAGAGGGGCGCTGAGTTCAGGGCCAGCCAGGGTAACACAGTGAAACCCTGCCTTACCCCCCAACAGAAAAAAAAGTCCTAAGATTTTTGTTGTTGTTCTTGTGGCCTGTGTCCAGTGTCACTGTGTTTAAAGAGGAGCACCGTTTGCACTGTGTGCACAGCTTGCAAGAGTCTGATGAACTGGCTTGTAACTCCTTTGTGATTGGGCAAATCTGAAGGATGACTTTGGTTTTTAGATACAGACTGTTCACAAAGCAGGCCTTTTATAGACCAAACTAAACCTTCATTCAAGGGAGTTTAACCTTGCTTATAAGTATTTTGTAGGTTCTGTACTTTACTTAACAAACGTAGTCTATAGCAGGCATTAAAAGGATTGGGGGGGCGGTTTCCCCCATATGTGTTAAACCACTATATCTCTTGTTTGAAAGTACCTAGAAATACAATATACAGACACTTGTACAGTTGTATGTAGACCACTCCAGCCTATCTCCAGACACCGTGGAAATGAGCTTGGAATCCCACAGGGAAGTAAGCAGCTCCAGATGTTTTCCTCCAGTAATTTCTAGAATAGTTCATTCATTTGTGACTGATTTGTTTAGGTAGAAAAACAGGAACTTTAAAAAAAAAATAACAAAAGACTTGACAAGAGACTTTAGATACTGTGACTTACCCGCTTTACTTTGAACATGACTTAACAGTTAATAAAACAGCGCATCAGTGAAGGCCCAGCTGTACCTAAGGTACACTTGTAAGACTGCAAGAGGGTAAATTTTCATATGGGGTTTAAAATATCACAGATCAAGTCCTGTAAAGTTGAGGGATTTGATTTCTTAAACCAAGCAGCCCATGATGTTTGCTGCTGCTTCCTGCTAGACCTCACACAGCCTTCTGACTCTTGAAGCTGCCTGTTGGCACCAAACAAGGTGGTTTGGGCTACAAAAAAGAAACTTGGCCCTTAGTTTGCAACCCCCAGCCTGTGCTAAGCATGAACCTCATTGATTTCTGACATGTTAGTGAAATTGGCTGCCAGTGGTGCTAACCAGATTTTGTTTGCTCTCTTGTAGGTATGGTTTTGTGGAGTTTGATGATCTGCGTGATGCAGATGATGCTGTTTATGAACTGAATGGCAAAGACCTCTGTGGTGAACGAGTCATTGTTGAACATGCCCGAGGCCCACGTCGGGATGGCAGTTACGGTTCTGGCCGCAGTAAGCATTTGAAGGACACATTTGTATCTTTTAAAATACAGAATTGCAAATGGAAATTTTAATTCTCAGGCATAAATTTGTTTTAATACTTTATAATGTTTGATGATGTGTTTGTTTTCCTCTGTAATGCAATTAATTGTCTGACATAAAGACCTCAATTTTAATTAAAAGAATAAAGACCTCAATTTTAATTAAAAGAATCCTTTGAGGTTAAGATGACCTCCTCTGCATTTGCTGACCTTGGTTACCTTTGCGTGAGTGGCCCTTGGCTGACCAAAAATAGGAATCCAGTCGTACTCAATTAGACCTGGGTGATGAGGATCCCTTAGATACAGATGAGATTGGTTTCTTTTTTTCCCTGTGAAATATTCACAAAAAATTTAATCACCATGGGTAATAATAGTAACTGACTTAATAATTTGCTTTTTCTAAATTGTTGATATCTGTTAATTTATACATGCAAGTTTTAAAATATAAATATTAATTAGTGAAAATGTGTGCCTATAACATACTGAATTTTCATGTTTAAACTCTAGAAACAGTGAGGTTAAAGTATGCATGCTCTTGTTTGGAGGGCGGCATTAAGTCAGATACTTGAAGAGTGTGTGCTGTGACATCTTTTCACACTTTAGTGATCTTGTCTTTTTGAACCTTCTAAAGGTGGATATGGTTATCGAAGAAGTGGCCGAGATAAATATGGTCCTCCTACTCGCACAGAGTACAGACTTATTGTGGAGAATTTGTCAAGTCGGTGCAGCTGGCAAGACCTAAAGGTTTGGGCCTCATTAATTTTCTCAGCTAAGGTTGGGCATGGGTAAGAGTAGGAAACAAGTCATTTATGCAGGCCTGGGCATTCACAGTGTAATGGGTTACATACTTGGAAACCACCAGGGCATTGGGCAGTTCTCCAGATAAAGGTCCTATATGAGTGCAAAAGGCATCAAAACACCACCCCTACTTTACATACGAGGAGGCTAACTGCTCCAACGAATCATTTGTGTTACTTGGAATTTTTCATTGCAGACAGTGTTCTAGGGAGGTAATGGGGTGAGGTTGCATAGAAAAAACTAAAACAACCCATGTTTCTATAAACCTGGCCAGAGCATTGCAAACCGTCAACTTCCAGTGTGGGCCGGCACAATGAAAATGTGTTCTTCTATAAGGTTTGTCTCTCAGTCAGGTATGGTGGTATGCATGGTTAAGCAGTCAAGACAGGAAGATCCATGAATTTGAGGCCAGCTAGGGCTACATCGTAATTTCCACAAGTGAAACCTTATCTCAGAAAGGGTGTGGAGGGGTCAAGAAATACTTATTGTGAGCTGGGCAAGGTGTTGTTGTATGTCTTTAATCCCAGCATTTGGGAGGCAGAGGCAGGCAGAGCTCTTAAAAGTTAAGGACAGCCAGGACTACATAGACCTTCCTCAAAAAAAGGAAGGAACAAAACATTTAGTCTGAAAGGGTTTTGGCATCAAAAACTAAGACCCAGGGATAGGGGCACTGGAGAAAGTCATTAAGAGCACTGGTTGCTCTTCCAAAAGATCTAGATTCAATTCCTAGCACCCACATGGCAGTTCACAGGTGTCTAACTCCTGTTCCAGGGGAATCCGACAACCTCACACACATACATGTAGGCAAAACACCAATGCACATAAAAAAAGTAATTAAAAAAAAAAAAAAAAAAAAAAAACTTAAAAGGCCCAGGATTGGCTTGGGATGTAGCATGGTGATAGGCACTTCCCTGCTGGCACATAACACTCTGGACCGAAGCTCAGTACCACAAGAATGAGAAGTTAAGTTCTTGTGCTGCTGTGGCTGTCAGGATGCCCGAGTTAGCTTCTTGAGAACAGTGTTGGTTTTCAATCTTGGTAGGACAGGAAATGTGCTAAGTAGTATCTTACTTAACCTGATGGTCTTAGAACAAATGAGAGGGGTGTTCTGTTTCCTTTTTTTTTTTTTTTTTTTTTTTTTTTAAACCAAAATGAATTGAGAAAAGAGTAGCCAGGAATTAGGAATTCTTTACGTTCTTGTTATCTTTCGGTTTTTGAGACAGGGTTTCTCTGTGTAGCCTGGCTGTCCTAGAACTTACTCAGTAGACCAGTCTGGCCTCCTCTGTCTCCCAAGTGCTAGGATTAAAGGCATGTGCCACACCTCTGCCTAGCTCATAAATTTCTTTTGTACTAAAAATTGAACCTTGTACATGCTGAGCAAGTGCTATACCACTGAGCCATATGCCTAGCCTTCTCTCCCTTTTTAAAGTCCGGGGGGGGGGGGGGGGGGAGTATGTTGAGACAGCCTCACTGTGTAGACCAGGCTGGCCTTGAACTCATCTAGAGACCACCTGCCCCTGCCTGCCTCCTGAGTGCTGGGATTAAAGATATGCATAACTTTGCCTGTTTTTGAAGTTAATTCTTACTAAATTGCCTAAGCTGGCCTTGAATTCACTCTTTAGTTTATGGAGGCCTTGGACTTACCCCTCCTGAATAGTTAAAATCACAGGCCTATATCACCAAGCTCAGCTTTTAGAATTACTAATTTCTATTCAGAGTTATTAAAACAAAATTTTAAAGTCTAAAGGGTCCTAGGTATAGAAAATATTGGCTATGAATAAGGAAATGAAAACACTAAACAAATTAAAGGTATCTTATTCTTCAAAATCTATAATTTGGGGCTGGAGCTGTGGCTCAGCAGTTAAGAGCAGTGGCTACTCTTCCAGAGGACTCAAGTTCAATTCCCAGCACCATGTAGTAGCTCACAACTGTCTGTAGCTCCCCCAGGGAATCCAGTGCCTGCTTTTGGCCTCCTTGGACAACAGGCATGCACACAGTGCACAGACATACATGCAGGCCAAACACCCATACACGTAAAGTAAAAATAAATAAATCTTTTTGATTTTAAGACAGGGTTTTGTTTTGTTTTTTATAACCTGGGCTGTGTTAAGTCCATAAATTTATATTGCATTATATAAATTGAGTTGGAAATGTGTAGCATATTGTTGCCATGGAGAATTGGTAATTCATCCACATAGTGGAGTAGGATTAAGAATTTGGAAGCCAGGCGGTGGTGACTCACACCTTTAATCCCAGCACTCCGGAAGCTGAAGCAGGTCGATCTCTGTGAGTTGGAGGCTGGTCTACAGAGTGAGTTTTTAGGATGGCAAGGGCTATGCAGAGAAACCCTGTCTCAAAAAAAGGAAAGAAAGAAAAGAAAAATATTTGGTTCCAGAGGCAATTCCATAGTTTCCCTGTGTAGCCTGGCTGGCCTGGAACTCAATCTGTAGACCAGGCTAGCCTTCAACTCCTCTGCCTCCCCATGTGCTGGGATTAAAGGGATGCAACACCACACCTGGCTAAGAGGCAACTCTTAAAAGGATTTACTCACAGCCATGATATGTCTCTATTAACCCTCCCCAACTTTACTTAATGAAAAAACAATTCCAGCCAGGTTGTAGTGGCACACACCTTTAATCTCAGTACTCTGGAGGCAGAGGCAGGTGGATCTTTTTGCATTCAAGGCCAGCCTGATCTGCAGAGCGAGTTCCAGGACAGGTTCCAAAGCTACACAAAGAAACCCTGTCTTGAAAAACAAAAAAACAATTCCATACTGGATTCTTACTGCTCTGTTTCCTTGCAAATACCTCACTGACCGTGAGCAGTGAACAACTTTGTTGAAATTTTATTGTCCATATCTATAAGTTGGGTACAGTTCTATCTGCCTGTGTGGTCATAATTAGGAGTAAGCACTTTAAACATGATTAAACATTGGCTGTGGAGCTGCTGTTAGGAGCCATCTATTAGCCATCACTAATTTGGAAGTGTGACTAGCTGAAATAAAGTAGTGATGTTGGGGACTGAAGAGGTGGCTCAGTTAAGAATACTTGCTGCTGGGCTGGAGAGATGGCTCAGAGGTTAAGAGCACTGACTGCTCTTCTGAGTTCCATTCTCAGCACCCACATGGTGGCTCACAACCATCGGTAATGAGATCAGGTGCTCTCTTCTGGCCTGCAGTCATACACGCTGTATATGTAATAAATAAATAAATCTTAAAAAAAAAAAAAAAAAAGAATACTTGCTGCTCCTTACAGGAGCTGGATTTGCACCCACTATAGTGACTCAAAGCAGTCAACCGGCATGGTGTTAATCCCAGCACTCAGGTAGATCTCTGAGTTTATAACTGGATGGAGGAGACCCAACACACTCTTCTGTCCTCTCTGAGAGCACCAGACACACATGTGGTACACAAACATACATGCAGGCAAACACTCATACACATAAAATAAAAATTAAAAAATACTAGTGCTAGCCCAGCCATTCACCAATATCTTCACCCTCATTCTGTCAGGGTAATCCCATTTTGGTTTAACCATGACTAATGACCACATTCACTTAATTATGTCCTAGTTTGGATGGCTCCTAGCCCTTTATTCAGGTCCCATACTTCTGCAGATAAGTCAGATAAATTCTGTGTAGAGTCATTCTTGATTGGATTATGAATAAAGGTCAAAATCTAGGTGTAACCTCCTCTCTTGACAATTGAGAAACCTCCAGAAATATGCAGGGGTGGTGACCAGAAGATCATATATATTAAGACGCTGACAGGCATGGCATAAAATGGCAGTGTTTACAAACTTGGTCAGGACAGAACTCAACAAATGAACACAGACCACAAATGTCTATCAAGTGTGTTACATACTGACTACACTGGGATTTAGCTGAGGCCTACCCAGAGTCAGTCCTCTCAACCTTTCCTGTGCCTCCTTTGTTCACACGTCAGCTCTGGCTCTGGTCTTTGGACCACACTGACTCCTGAGGGACAGTGAGGACCTGTGGCCTGAGGGATTATGGGTAATTCTACTGCCGTGCCACTTGGGCTGGCTTATGCACTTTTTTTTTTTTTTTTTTTTTTTTTTTTTTTTTTTTTTTTTTTTTTTGGTTTACCAGAGCTGAGGCTCGAATCCAGGGCCTTGTGCTTGCTAGGCTTGCTGGGCAAGCGCTCTACCACTGAGCTAAATCCCCAACCCCAACTTGTGCACTTTAACTTGTATCTTTTCTTTAGGATTACATGCGTCAGGCAGGAGAAGTGACGTATGCAGATGCTCACAAGGGACGAAAAAATGAAGGGGTGATTGAATTTGTGTCTTACTCTGATATGAAAAGAGCTTTGGAAAAGTTGGATGGAACTGAAGTCAACGGCAGGAAAATCAGATTAGTTGAAGACAAGCCAGGTTCTAGACGGCGCCGGTCTTACTCCAGGAGCCGGAGTCACTCAAGGTACTGTTGACATTGGGAGTGGGCACTGTGCAGTCGTTCACCAACTAACATGAACAGTGCATTCCTCCTCTCCTTTTGGGTTCTCAGAGCTCATTCCATGTGGGTCAGTAACTCAGGACTTTGAACGGAACATGTGTTTGTGGAAACTCCTGAACTCTTACATCACAAATGCAAACAGAAGTAAAGTCCTCTTTCTGAGGCAGGACTCGGGGCTTCTCACCTTTCTTCTGGAGAGCTGTCATAGCCTGGGCTAGAAGCACATGTGACCATAGTGCCTGTGCTCACTCTGCTGATGAGCAAGGCTCAAGAGGAGAGCTCACCACCAGACCTGAGCCACCTTCCCTGGACCCAGCACAGCTAACCCCCCGGGGTCAGTAAGGACCCTTATGGAGATAGTTCACAAAGCCAGAGGTGATGGGTACACAGGGCTGTCTCCAGGGGGTAAAGGCCTGGGTGAGGGTGACTTTCCCAGAGTAGAGAGCTACCACTTTTCATGCCTTTGTGTTGAAGTGAGGCTGTCTGGTGAATTTTCCCACAGTTTTGATTTCCTGTGAACACAAGGCTAGGGCTTGCAACATTAAAGACAGGGCTCATTTCAACAAGGCTAGGGCAGCTGTCACCGGAGCCCCGTGTCTTCAGCCTCCTGCCTTCTGTCTCTGCTTGCTTTCCATTCCAATGCACTTTTCTGCTTCCCCATACCTTTCCTCGTGGTCATTTCCAGACCTCAAAGTTAAAAGACCAGTTTGAATGTATTTGCAGTATCCTACCTTGTTTTCTTTCCTTCCTTTGTATTTATTACATACTGTTATGTTTATGCTGTGTTTAAGACATCATAAGTTACAGCACTTACCTAAATATCCCCAAGACACAGACAATACATACTTTATCTTTACCAAATAGCAAAGCCATATTCATATTTACCTGGTTGCTGCATGGGTGTCTTTTGCTGGAGTGTTTCCTGGCCAGGGTCCCGCTCAGTTGTGGAGCAGAAGTTGTTAAGTCTCTTTAACCTGAATCATTCCCACCTCTTGTCTTGGACTCCTGCACTGGGGTTACACGCACGCACACTGTGCCCAACTGTTGGGTGGGGCAGATGGTTTTAGATTGAAGAAATGTCTTGGTTGACTCTAGCTAGTCTCTTTTTTATATAATGAAAATTCTTTGTGTATGGGTGTTTTGCCTACATGTATGTCTGTATTGTGTGCACCTGGTACCTGTCGAGGCCAGAAGAGGCATCATGAGTCCTGGGATTGGAATTATAGATGGTTGTGAGCTGCCATGTGGGTGCTGGGTATCAAACCTGGGTCCTCTGCAAAAGCAGCCAGTGGTCAGTGGTCTTAACTGCTGAACCATCTCTTCAGCCCCTCTAGGTAGCCTTTTATTGGCAATCTCTTATTATTTTATGTGTATGAGTATTTTGCTTTGCATGTATGTCTGTGTACCGTGTACATGCTATGCATCTGCTGAGGTCAGAGGAGGGAGGGGAGGGGAGGGTATTAGATTCCCTGGAACTGGAGTCACAGATAGTTGTGAATCACCATGTGGGTGCTGGGAATTGACCGGGTCCTCTGCAAAAGCAAGTGCTCTTAAACACTGAGCCAGCTCTCCAGCCCTTTGTTGGTAATTTTAAATTTTCTTTGCCCCAGGTCTCAAGAGGTAAGGCAGGTGGATTTCTTTGAGTTCAAGGCCAGGTCTACCTAGCAAGTTCCAGACCAGCCAAGGGTAATGAGACCCTGTCTCAAAAAAGTTCATTTTTTTCTTTCCACAGGTCTCGATCTCGAAGCAGACATTCCCGGAAGAGCAGAAGCCGAAGCGGCAGCAGCAAAAGCAGCCATTCAAAGAGCCGATCCCGATCCAGGTGGGCCCGCAGCTCCCCTTGTCCTGGCCCACTTCCACGCAGTATGGCATGCCCCGTGTGACCTGTGCTCCCTCCACTCCCTGACTTGCAGGGGGTCTAGTCAGCTGTTTCTCACCCAGCACTGTGTCTTCCAGGTCTGGTTCCCACTCCCGCAGTAAGAGCCGCAGCCGCAGCCAGAGCCGCAGCCGCGGGAAGAAGGAGAAAAGCCGGAGCCCCAGTAAAGACAACAAGAGCCGCAGCCGCAGCCGCAGCCCCGACAAGAGCCGCAGCAAGAGTAAAGACCACGCCGAAGACAAGCTCCAGAACAATGACAGCGCTGGCAAAGCCAAGAGCCGCAGCCCCAGCCGCCACGACAGTAAAAGTCGGAGCCGGAGCAAGGAGAGGAGAGCAGAGGAGGAGAAGCGAAGGAGTGTGAGCAGGAGTCACAGCCAGGAGAAGAGACGCAGCCAGGAGAAGAACCTTCTCAAGAGCCGGAGCCGAAGCCGGAGCAAAGGGGGCAGCCGCAGCCGCAGCCGCAGCAAAAGCAAGGACAAGCGGAAGGGCAGGAAGAGAAGCCGGGAAGAAAGCCGCAGCCGCAGCCGCAGCAAGAGCGAGCGCAGCCGCAAGCATGGCAGTAAGCGTGACAGCAAGGTGAGCAGCAGCAAGAAGAAGAAGGAGGACACCGACCGCTCCCGGTCACCATCCCGCTCAGTGTCCAAGGAGCGGGAACATGCCAAGGCAGAGTCTGGCCAGAGGGAAGGCCGGTCTGAGGGCGAAGGTGCAGGCCCCAATCCAGAGCCCCGAGCCAGGTCAAGATCCACTTCCAAATCCAAACCTAGTCTCCCCGCAGAGTCGCGCTCCAGGTCAAAGTCAGCTTCCAAAACGCGCTCTCGGTCCAAGTCTGCATCCAGGTCTGCTTCCAGGTCGCCCTCCCGCTCTAGATCCAGGTCCCACTCAAGGTCCTAACCGGCTCTGCCACGCTGGAACTGCCGAGAAGTCTTTTGTACATGTTGGTAGCCGTAGCACAAGAGTGAAGTAGAACACCCTCACTGCTGAACATTGAACTCCCCGAACGGTGTGTCTCCAATTGTTCAATCTCAGTGCTTCCTCGGTACCGCCTCTGGCGCCAGGTCTCCCGCTCCACTGAAAAGCAGCTCCTCCAACCACCCTTTACTCACAGCAGGACATCCAAACGCCTTGGCTCTCAGGCCCGGCCACGGCTAAAGGGAGCTCGGCACCCGGTCGGCTTCTCGGGCTGGAATGATGGCATAGGTAGGTGTGGTGAGTTCAGCCGTTTGCCCTCGAGTCGATGATGCCCTTTGATGTATGCCACGTAGTGAAAGTGCAAGTCTTCAGTTTCCCGCCACTTTGGTTCCTATTTCTGGACTTAACAACGTTGTGAATAGCACAGTCAAGAGAAATTGATACCTGCATAGCCCATAGGAAGTAAACTGTAGAGTTCCATATTCTGGTATTGTGATTATATTGTTTTATATTAAAAAAAGAAAAGAATTTTTTTTTAATTTTATTTTTCCCCGTCTTGCAAAGTATAGTGACCCCTGTTTCCATTAAATTTGAATAAAGACTATTTTTGCTTGACAAAATTTCATCGTGCTTGAATCTAAATGGCATTTTCTGATGTCTCATCTGTCCTGCTTTTTTTTTCCTGTGGTGGGGAAGCAGGACTTCCCAAAGGATTTTCTCACCCAGCACAGTGAAGGCAAGTCTCCAGAGTTTGTGATTCTGGGGTTCTCTTAAGAAGCTTGTGGTCCATCTGAGGAGAAATGAGGCTATTTGGAAACAGCATCACCAGTGAGTTCTTCACGAACAGATTCTGTGCTTGTCATGAGTCCACCCCATCATGATCTGTATCACTGTCAAATCTGAACTGAAAACCAGGGGCAAGCTGCAGGATGACCTTGTCCCAGTCATTCTTGCACTGATTGCTACTTAGCTCAGGAGGTGCCCCAGACAGTGCCTCCTGTCTGGTGCTTGAGGGACAGACAGCAGCAAGGATGACACCAGGTACTTTAGGACATGTGGCACGCTGGAGGACAGAGCACTGTACAGGAATCTGTTGGGATCTGTCCCGAGAGTTCAGGCTGGTCGTAGACCTGCAGGGGTCCTGGAAATACAAAATGAGGCTGTTCCCTTTCCTTCCCAGAGTTTCTGCTTGTCTGGGAATGGCTAAGACAGAGCAGTATCCATTCAGGGAAGACAGCACTGTGCCAGGGAACATGGCTTTGAATAAGTGGTAGGCAAGCCCAGATGAAGGTATGGGAAGAGTCTTTAGTGCCAGGGAAGCCAGCCTCTGCCCTGTCAGCACAGAGGCCTTCAAAAGAACTTGAACAGGAAGGTGCTTGCAGAGCTGTGCTGGAGGCCTGCAGGCAACGGCTCTCAGTGTAAAAGACCAGGTGTCATGGAGTGGGGTCGCGGCGGTGACGGGAGAGGGCATAAGAGAGAACGGTGAGACAGGGCCGGTGCCTTGGGAGAGGTGTTCAGGTGGCTGGTGGTGATGAAGCCACCCTGAGCTGGAGAAGAGCTGGTGAACTGGTTCGGCTTGGGATCCCTAGAACAGTCTAGGCAGCCAAACTGGGGGGTTTGACTCTAAGACTCCTGTGAACTTCCCATACCTTTATCTGGGCTCCTCATGTCGTCATGACAAGGTAAGGAATCCACCTCAAGATCATACAGGTCTCCAGTGGGTGTAAAAGAAGTGTCTTAAAAGTGTGGTGGTTTGGGTTTTTGTATGTTTTTTTGTTTGTTTTGTTTTGGTTTTGTATGCCTTTTGCCTGCATGTATGTGCGCACACCCTGTGAATGCCTAGTGCCTGTGTCCGATCCCCTGGAACCGGAGTAACAGATTGTGAGGCACACGTGAATTCAGGTCCTCTTCAAGAGCAGCAAGTGCTTTTTTTTAACACTGTCTCTCCAGCCCCGAAAATGTTTAAAATTTCATCCATATTTTACTCTCATAATATTTTCCATCCCACATTTCAAGCTGTGTTCTGTCCCTTTGACTTCCAGACAAAGTTCCCTTTCTAAGTTAAGCTTTGTGGTGGACATGGGAAAGTTCTCGCTTACATGTACTTGCCACATTGATTCTAACCAATGATCTTTAGGTGCAACCATATGAAAATTCTGTTATGTGCCCAGATCCCTGGCAGTGGGTTTTGCTGGCAGCTCCTAAATGGAAAGCTCTGAATAAAGACGCCAAGGAACGTGTGGAGTGTCCTCATCTCACTGCAGAAGAAGACACAGACGTTCCATGGGCATCATTAGCCTTGTTTTCAGTGACCTCTCGGGGTCTGTGTTGTCGGCCCTGTTGCAGCAAGGAAGCTGTATGCAGCATGCCATCCAGCCTCAGCATTAGAGTCACGTTTAGAGGTTAGGAAAAATGGGTCCTCTTCTCATGGAGCGTCACAGTGCTACTTGTCTGGGATCCTAAGGGCTGGTGTTAGGCCACTATGGATGCTGCACACCCTCTTCACCTCAAGCAAATCACTGGGGACTCGGGGACTCTCCTGCCGCCTCTGTGAACTCTGTCTGCAGTGTTCATCTTGGACCACATTGTCTTCTAGAATATTGGGCCAAAGATGTTAGCTCTTGAGGCTGAAGTTAAGTAAGGTCCTGCCCCGGGCTGCTCTGCCCTCTCACAGTCCAGTGGATAAAAGACCCTCCCTGGCAACTGAGAGAGAAGCCCTGATTTCTAGTACTACCACTTCTCATGGGGTAGGTGTGCTCATGGCCATTAGATCACCCAGTTCAGATGAAAGTGAAAGCTTGGAGGTGGAGCGCTTCAGCCAGTATGGCATGCATGGCAAGGGGCAGCTACAGAGCTCTGGGGAACTCCTCATCTGTAATAGTTACAGGAAGACATGTGAAATCATCAAGATTAACAGTTGACATTAGAGCCCCGACTGAAGTCAAGCAGGCTTGCCATAGGACTGGCGTGCTTCTAAAGACCTGGGGCTGGCAAGATGGTACGAGGGTAGAGTGCGTGCATCTGTGTTGGGTCCCCAGATTCCCACAAGGGGGCAGGCAAGAACCAACCCCCAAGAGCTGTCACTTTTTTTGTTTTTCAAGACAGGGTTTCTCTGTGTAGCTTTGCGCCTTTCCTGGAACTCGCTTTGGAGACTAGGCTGGCCTCGAACTCACAGAGATCCGCCTGCCTCTGCCTCATGAGTGCTGTGATTAAAAAGGCATGCGCCACCAATGCCCGGCCACTTTTTTTTTTTTTTTTTTTTTTTTTTTTAAGTTAAATCACTATGTATCATAGCGCACACCTTTATTCCTACCACTTGAGAGAAGAGGCAGACAGATCTGAGACCTTGTCTCAAAAAAGCTGCTATAGGGGGGCTGGAGAGATGGCTCACAGGTTAAGAGCACTGACTGCTCTTCCAGAGGTCCTGAGTTCAATTCCCAGCAACCACATGGTGGCTCACAACCTTCTGTAATGAGATCTGGCGCCCTCTTCTGTATACATAATAAATAAATCTTTAAAAAAAAAAAAAAAAAAGCTGCTATAGTACAGCTATTGTGAATATTTTATTGCACTTACTGATCGTATGTGAGGAAAATTGTGCATACCATTATATATGTTCTCGGGAAATCAGCTCTCCCCTCTATGTGCTGTATGGACTGAACTTAGGTCATGGGGCTTGGTAGCAGGTATGGTAGGCCATTGAGCCATCCTGTCAGCCCCTGCTGTGAAGATATTAATTGCCCTAACATTTGATCAAAAAAGCCTACTAGGGGTTCCCACCTGGCCACGCCCAGGTCACCCCACAATGGCAATGGCAGAAACGGCCATTTTCATCTCAGCAGTGAAAACAGCAAGGCATGCATGCTCTCACCCCCACCCTGACCTGCTGCAAATATGCAGTGGAGGGTTCCCAAGAAGCAGTCACTGTAGTCTGCTTTGTTGGGGCTCTGAGTTCACACATGCCTCTTTCCATGCTTGGCCTCTGCTCTCCACCTTGGGTAGAGGAGGGAAGACAAAACAGAAAGCCCAGCCAACAGCACTGATGGGCTGTTCTGATCATTTGGTCCGTAGTTTAAGGAAGCGAGCAGACGATAGAAAAGGCACGGCAAGACAACCTGAAGGAATGGTTCAGCAGTTAAGAGTGAGTACTGCTCTTGCAAAGGACCAAGTGTGGTGCCCAGCATCCAAGTCAAGACAGGGTTTCTCTGTGTAACAGTCCTGACTGTCCTGGAACTCGCTCTGTAGACCAGGCTGGCCTCGAACTCAGATCCACCTGCCTCTGCCTTCCAAGTGCTGGGATTAAAGGTGTGTGCCGCCACCACCCGGCTGCATCCAATCTTAAATCTTACAACTGCCTGATCCCTGGTCCCCTGGCCTCCAAGGTTACCTGTGCTTGTGTCTTTCAAGGGAAACATTGAAGAATTTCTGTCTTTTAAAACAGTTGACTCTAACGCTGGCCAGCTTCCAACAGCCTCCTGAACAGCTGGGATTACAGAAATGAGCCGCCAGGCCCAGGTGAAAGACATACTTGGAACTGAGGAAGGGGCTGGGAGTGAGGCTCAGAACCCAGCTTGCATGAAGTCCTGGGTTCCAACTCCAGCACTGCATAAAAACCTGGTGTGTGGAGCACGCCTTTGATCCCAACATCCAGGATGTGGATACAGAGAAACCTGTTTTCACAAGTTTTGAAGTAAAATGAAACCACAACTTGCCAAGATTGCTAACATGCCCCTAAAGTAGTCCCTAGACAAACTTATAGTAATCGATACAAGAAAACTAAGATGAGTAACTTCTCCCTTAGAGGACTGGGGGTGGGGGTGGACCCAAAGCCAGCGGCAAGATGTAGTAAAACTACAAGTATAAATGAAGCTGGAAACAGGATGTTGAGAAAAGTGAGAGATGTTTTTCTTTTTTGAAGGTAATAAATTTGACCAAGCAGCCGGGATAAGGAATACAAGCATGTCACTAGTGTCAGGACTGATACTGTGGCAGTTCTAGCCCTACTGGCTGATGTCCTGGACTGAAATTTGCCAAAACAACTAAACTGTTCCAATAGGCCCGGCATATTCAAGAACTTGTTAGTAACTTACAGAAACCAGGCACCCAGCCGCACTAGTAAGTTCTATCAGTGAGACTTGGAAATCGGGCTGTGAGTGTGGCCTTGGTGGACGGGGTCGTTTGCACAATGCCCCAGCAGAAGCCTAGCACGGTCCCAGTCCTTCAAGGTAGAAGCAGGAGACCAGGGATTCAAGCTCATCCCTGACTGCACAGTAAGCTTGATGCCAGTCTGGGATACATGAAGCTGTCTCAAGATCTTTTTCTTTAAAAACAAACAAACAAACAAAAAAAAAAAAAAACAGACTTATATGTGTATGGTACATGGAGTTTGAGAGTTTTGTGTGTATGGTGTTTGAGATTTTTGTGTGTATGGTGTTACATGTATTTCTGTGCATTGTGTATGTGCAGTGCCCACAGCAGTGCCCACAGCAGCCAGAAGAGGGCATCAGATCCCACGGTACCGTAGTTACAGGCAGTTTTGAGCCACCATGTGAGGCTGAGAATTGAACTTAGGTCCTTGGGAAAAGCAGCCAGTGCTCTTAACTGCTGATCTATGGCTCTAGCCTTCACTTTGTTTTTGTTTGTTTGGTTGGTTGGTTTGGTTTTTTTGTTTGTTTTTGTTTAAGGGAATGATTCTAGACCTAAACCTCTTAACTGAAGTTCCCTCTTCTCAAAGTGACCCTAAAACTAGCCGGAACAACTGGTATCTATGGTTCTCTCTCCTCTGTCTCCTCCCTCTCCTCTCTCTCCTTTCTCTCCTTTCTCTCCCCCTGTCTCCTCTCTTTTCTCTCTCCCCTTCCCCCTTTCCCCCTCTCTCCTCTCTCCCCTTTTTCCCCCATCTTCCTCCTCTCTTCTTCTTCTCCCCTCCCTCTCCTCTCCCCTCCTTCTCCCCTCTCCATGCCCCACTCCCACCTCTCTCTTTCACTAGTCACCCCTAGCCTAGTCTAGTCCTGAACTCAGTTATTTTTCTGTTTACTCAAGTACTAGGCCTGCAGGCACGAGCTGCCACGCCTGCTTCTGTCTCTGGAAGAGCTATGCAGCAGACTGCTAGTGTGTCTAGCCACAGAGTAGGGTCCTGGAGCAGCTTGTGCGGCTGAGAAGGTGCTCAGAGGTTAAGAGCTCTGTCTGCTCTTGCAAAGAACCTGTGTTCAGCTCTCAGCACCCACATAGTGGCTCATAACCATCTATATGGTGGTGCACACCTTTAATCCCAGCACTCGGGAGGCAGAGGCAAGCAGATCTCTGAGTTTAAGGCCAGTCTGGTCTACAGAGTAGTTCTAAGACAGCCAGGGCTCCATGGAGAAACCCTGTCTCAAAAAAAAAAAAAAAAAAAAAAAGTCAGTTTGAGAGGATCCCGTGCCCTCCTGTAGCATCCTCAGGCATTATATGAATGCAATGCACATATATGTAGGCAAACATGCATAAATTTAAAAAATAAAAGCCAACTGTTGATGGTTTAATGATGCGATAAAAAGCTTATATTGGCTGGGCAGTGGTGGCGCACGCCTTTAATCCCAGCACTCAGGGAGACAGAGGCAGGCAGATCTCTTGAGTTCGAGGCCAGCCTGGACCACAGAGTGAGTTCCAGGACAGAGAAACCCTGTCTCAAAAAAAAAAAAAAAGCTTATATTGAAAAGTTGGAATTTCAAAAATAAAAAATAGGGGGCTGGAGAGATGGCTCAGAGGCTAAGAGCTCTTCCAGAGGTCCTGAGTTCAGTTCCCAGCAACCACATGGTGGTTCACAACCATCTGTAATGAGATTTGGTGCCCTCTTCTGGCCTGCAGTCATACACACTGTATACATAATAAATAAATAATCTTTAAAAAATAAAAATAAATAATATTCACATTAATACCACTCAAGTTAAATAGGTAGAAATCCAATGAAATATGTAAAAGATATATAAGAAAAACTACAAAACTTCAATGAAACAAATTAGAGATCTAAATGAAGAGATATCCCATGTTCATGGATGTTGTTAAAATGTGGTTCTTAGTAGGGCAGTGGTGTTGCATGCCTTTAATCCCAGCACTCAGGAGGCAGAGCCAGGTGGATCTCTGTGAGTTCAAGGCCAGCCTGGTCTACAGAACAAGATCCAAGACAGGCACCAAAACTACACAGAGAAACGCTGTGTCCAAAAACAAAAACAAAAAAAAATGTTGTTCTTTCCAACTTTAATTACACAGTACAGTCACCATAAAAATTCAAATAAGTTGTCTTGTGCCCATAAACAAGCCAACTTTTAAATATACAAGGAAATACCACCACCACCCCCCAAAATCAAGAATATTCAACACAATATTGAAGAACCAAGTGAGAGACCAATGCCATCCAGATTTGGGGCTTACTAAGACCTCACAGCAGCTGAGAGGTTCTAGTTCAAGAGAACAGAGCAGTGAGACAGAATGAAAACACAGATGAACTGTAGCAGATGTTTTTTCCGGTCCTGCCCAGCCCCACAGACCCCACAGCTGCTTATAAAATAACCACTCAGAAGCTTATATTAAATGAAACTGCTTGGCCATTAGCTCAGGCTAGCTATTGACTAGCTCTTACACTTAAACTCAGCCCATTTCTGTTCATCTATGTGCTGCCACATGTTCCATGGCTTTACCTGTGTCCCATTACATGTTGCTCCGTGGTGTCTCCTGACTCAACCTTCCACTTCCCAGAATTCTTGTTTGCTTATCCCACCCATTCTTCCTGCCTGGCTACTGACCAATCTGCACTTTATTTATCAACCAATCAGAGCAACACATTCACAGCATACAGAATGGTATCACCCATCAATGAACTCACAGGTAACTGCCCTATGCCAGAAGAACAAAGAGGAAAAATGAAATCCTTTCAATGTTTCCTTTGGAAAAGACTAGACAGCCACACTCAGAATAATAAATCTAAACCAGAATTTACAGCTTTTAATAAATTCAGTTCTGGTGCCTCACACCTTTAGTCCCAGCACTCAGCAGGCAGACTGTGTTCAAGGCTAGCCAGGGCTACACAGAGAAACCTCTGTCTTGAAAAACCAAATATAAATGAATAAATAAGAAATAAATTCAACTCAAACATCATCAGCGTCAATAGAAAACAAAGATTAAGACAAGAGACTTGCCTTGTTGCTTACCACCAGCCCTGGTGACCCAAGTTCAAATACAGGAGCCCAAGCAATGGAAGGCGAAAACTGACTCCTGAAAACTGACCTCTTCTGACCTCCATACTTGCACCATGACCCACACAAATAAAACACAAAACTGTAAAACTCTTAGCAGACACTGTGGGAGAAAAAAACTAGGTGGAGTTGGGCCCAGAGAGACTGTTTTAGACATAATACAAGTAGCAATTCATAACAAAACTTGCCAAGTTAGACTTCATTAAAACATACTTCTGCTCTGGAAAAACAAAAAAACAACACAACAACAACAACAACAAAAGTGAATGGTGGAGAAATAGCTCAGCAGTTAGGAACACTTGCTAAGTTCAATTTCCAGCACCCATCTTGGGTGGCTCACAACTGTAACTCCAGCTCCAGGGGATCTGATGGCACCTAGCCTCCACAGGTACCTGAACTCCATACATACACACATATACTTGTATCCAAAATATATAAAGTTCTTAAAACTCAAAAAGAAACCAACCAATCCATTTTTAAAATAGGCCAAAAATCAGAATGGACTGTAGCAGGCTTCTTTGGCCCACCAGCCCCCAAATCATGACATGGAGACTTATTATTAATTATGAAAGCTCAGCCTTAGCTTAGGCTTACTCCACTAGCTCATGACCTTATCTCTCTATACTGCCCATGCTGCTTCCTCCATGTCTGACTGGCAATTTCCCCCTTACCTTCCCAGAGTTTCCTCTCTGCCCGGAAGTCATGCCTATACCTCCTGCCTAGCTATTGGGCATTCAACTTTTTATTACATCAATTACAGCAATACGTTTTCACACAGTGTACAGATATCTCACAGCATTTCCCCCTTTTTGTCCAAATAAAAAGGAAAGGTTTTAACTCTAACATAGTAAAACTATATACAATAAGAACAATTATCAAGTAAGAATTACATTCACAATGTTTAATCCATACATATTTGGCAAATTTGGAAAAAGTGATGCAATATCTATCTTATTGGTGAGTCCAAAGTTTTGTACCTAATTCACTTTCTACCCTAACTTGTATTACCAATCTAAAACTATCTCTTTAGCTCTCCAAAACATTTTCTTAGATAAACAACTTAAGCTTTTATGTCTCTGAACCTATATACTTTATACCTCTTTTATGAAATTTCTTTTCTGAATTTGGTAACAAGAAAAACTGTAACTACAACTTTCTTGTCTTCAATTCTGTCAGAAACCTGAAAAGAATATAATATTACCTAAGTAAACCGGAAGTGGAGAGCAAACATCTTCCAAAACTATAGAAATGACAGAAGCAACAGGCTGCCTGGACAGTCACCCAAGGTTCCTCTGTAATATTGGGGCATCCATTTCTGACCTGCAGGCCTAGAGTATCTAACAGACTTTTCTGTGAAGCAGTAATTTTAAAGGACTATCCTACCTTGTCTTGGCAAAGTTCAGCAGTCGCCTTTTGTGTCCAGTTTGGACAGCATTCTGTCAGTAATCAAAGCAAGGGCAATTTCTTTGCCCAGTATCTAGCTTTGCCACATTGAAAGAAAACCCCCTATGGAGGTTCTTCAATGTCCATCGTCCTTTTGGAAGTAAATTGGTGCTGCCAGGAGCAATCATGTCTCACTGTCATGAAAGCCTTATGTTATTAAAATGTCTTAAATGCCATATTCTATAGGTCTCTGAAGTGTTTGAAGCCCACATACCTAAAATATATTTCTATTTAACCTTGAAAACACACCTAACAGGACTACAAATTTGATTATTACAGATGACCTGTATTTCTATATTTATAAATTATACATTACATTTTTTTTTTTTTTACTTATAAACTGTATGGCCGTGGCAGGCTTCTTGTTATCTAGTTCTTCTATCTTAAATTAACCCATTTCTATTAATCTATACTTTGCCACTTGGTTCGTGGCTTACCTGTACCTTACATCTTGTCATGGTGGTGGCTGGCAGTGTCTCTCTGCCCCCAGCCTTCCACTTCCCAGAATTCTCTTCTCTCTTGTCCCACCTATACTTCCTGCTTGGCCACTGGCCAAACAACATTTTATTTATACAGAGCAATATCCACAGCACTTCCCCTTTTCTTTTTTCTTTTTTAAAAAGGAAGGGTTTTAACTTTTACATAGTAAAATTACATATAACAAAACAATTATCAAGCAAGAATTACAGTTATAATATTAAAGAAGATATCCTATCTATCTTATATTTGTGAGTCTAAGCTTTTATATCTAACTTATCTTTTATCATAACTGAGAAAACTATCTAGTCCTCAACCACATCAAAGACCTCAGAAGGATATAATATTATCTGAGAACCGGGAGAAGGATGCAAGCAACTTTTGGGAGTCTTGCAGGGTAGACAGAGACAGCTGGCAGCCTGGACAGTCACCTAATGTTCCTTTGTAAAGTTGGGGCATTTGTCTTCAGCCCACAGGGCTAGAGTCTCTCGGTCACTATTTTTAGTGTCCTGTAGAATGTCTGGCAGTTTCCTCTGTGAAGCAGGAACCTGAAGGACCATTTTGTCAAGCAAAGTTCAGTGGTCACCTTTCTATGGGTCCTGCATATCCAGTTGATCAAGCAGTCCAGGCAAGAACAGTTTCTTGCCCAAATGGCTATTTTCGCCAAGGTGAAGATAAACTCCCTATGAAGTGTCTTCAATGCCCATCCTCCTCTCTGAAGTAAAACGGTGCTACCAGGAGCAGACATGTCTCACTGTCCAGAAAGTCTAAATTTTAAAAATATTTTAAATGCCATATTCTGTAGGTCTTTGAAGTATTTGAAGATTACCTATCTATCTGAAATATCTCTGTGTATACCTAGAAGACTTAACTAACATGGCTACAAGTATGATTGTCATAGATGACTAATTATTAATCTATTTTTAATTATCCATTATAATTTTAAATGAGCTGTACAAACATAATACCTTAAACAAGAGTAGAAATATACACACAGTATAACAAAATTAACTTTAAGTTTGTATCAATAGACTAAAATCTATACCAATATAAAACATTTTAAACAAGTTGTTGCTCTTTAGAAGTAAGTTCCTTAATCTACCCTTTCAGACTATTATATCCATATCATATCCCCTTTTTATCTTTAGAAAGAGATTACACTTATAATCAACCTGTTTAAAATAAAATATTGGTTTTTCTCTGTTTCACACCAGAGGGCTCTTCTGATTTGGGACACAAGAATCTCTTAACCTTTTCTTTTAACAATATGTCTGGGTTTAGAGAAGGAGTGAGCCAATTCCATCTCCAAAGCCAGCTTGATAATTTTGGGAATTTGGGCATAGTTTCTCTTACTACTTCCTGCTGGAGGAGGGCGCTGTATCTTATGGGGACACAAAGAAAATTTTAGGATTATGGAGTAGTCCGTGAGGGCAAACCTCTGAGCCAGTTGCCTTGAACCATTCTGGATGTTGGATCATCTGGGCCATTGTGTCATTGGAGACCTTTCAGGTGGTCTTGGCTGATCAAACCTGATGTATCTTAATCTGGAACAAATCCACAGCCTCTGGCTTTCTGTGGAAACAAAAGCAGAGACTCTTTTCCAAAGCAACATATCCTTATATCCAAATTTTGAAGTCAAAGTACCTTTAAAATTTACATATTTGTTTAACTCAACAGTTTTTATGATCAAATCTTTTTCTGTAGTTAAAAATCCCAAAGACAACACAAACCAGATTCTCTGTGTAATATCCATCTTTGTAAGACTGAAACACCACTGTGGCTGCTGGCTCCGCCCACCTCAGCTTCCCCACATGGCAGTGGTACAGTTTACCACCAGCTCTGGGTCTGGAGCCATGTGTACCATCAACCATCAGAAGCAGTTCTATCAAAGCAGTGTATAGCCTAGAAACCTTTTTTTTTTTTTTTTTTTTTTTTTTTAAACTAGCAAAGGCTAAATCCACCATGCAGCAGAGTAAAGTGCTGCTTGTAGACTCCTCATTCCCGCCACAGTCAGACGCACACACCAGGAACCCGCCATAGTAGCTCAAACCGGCAGGCTGCCACTAACTTGAGAGAGACAACTAGGAAGCTGTTTTTAGCTCTGTTTTAGAATCTTTTTTCTCAGGTTTTAGGTGGAAACTCTTGCCAACTTTTCTCCAGGTTCCACCAAGCCCCCGAGGTCCCACAACCCACGTATAAAATAATCACACTTATATTATTTAAACTGCTTGGCCATTAGCTCAGGCCTACCATTGTCTTGCTCTTACTTTTATATTTAGCCCATTTCTGTTAGTCTATACTTTGCCACATGGCTTGTGGCTTACCGGTGTCTTTACATGTTGCTTCTCATGGCGGTGTCTGGCGGTGTCTCCTACATTACATTTTTAAATGAGCTACATAGGTACAATACCTTAAACAAGAGTAGAAACATATATACAGTGTAACAAAAATAACCTTAAACTTGTTACAATATCAATATACAAAAATCAATATCAATATACAAAAATCCTATCAATGTATTTGAGATTAATGGTTGCTTTTTAGTTTAAAGTACATTTAATAATCTACCCTTTTACCCTATCCTTCCCATATCCCCACCCTTTGTTTTTCCAGAAAGATCCTTAAACCCAACCTCCCTTACAATGACCAGTAATGTAGCTGGGAAGTTTTCCTATGTCCTGCTTGGTCCCAAGTAAACACACAGAGGCTTATATTAATTACAAACTGTATGGCCTATGGCTCAAGCTTCTTACTAAGTAGCTCTTGCATTTTAAATTAAACCATTTCTATTAATCTACATGTTGCCATGTGGCTGTGGCGTTACCAGTCTGCTGGCATCTTGTTGCTCCTTGGGCAGTGGGCTGATGTCTCCCTCATCCTGCCCTTCTCTTTCCTGTCTCTCTGCTTGGATTTCCCACCTGCCTCTAAGCTGCCTTGCCATAGGCCAAAGCAGCTTATTTATTAACCAGTGGGAACGACATATATTCACAGTGTACAGAAAGACATCCCACAGCACTAACAATTTTGCAACTAACTCCCCCAAACAATGACAAACATTCATAATCTACTCTATGACCGAAAGCTACCCACCCCACCTCTTGGTAATTTGGGCATCACGTTCTCTAGACTGCTTCCTGTTGTCTGGGGGCCAGAGCGCATTTAGGGAACTCTGAGAAAATTGGGCCAAGTCCTGAGAAAACCAGCTGTATTATTTGCTGTCCAGTCTCTATGTAATTTGAAAGTGCAGAGCTTATCTGAAATCCTGGCAAGAGTAGTCAGTGAAGCTGGACCATCTCAGCTAGCAGCTTTGAAGTTGTTCTGGATGTAAAATTTTGAGGAAACTTCAACAGAGGCATTCTGAGATGCACGATCACATGGGCTACTTGTCTTTGTTGATGTTTGATCCTTTTTTTCTGAAAACACACTTTTAAAGGTAACGTATATCTATATTAACACAAGTATGGAATGTGCACAAGTCAGCTAAAGATGATTTTTTGTTTTATGTTTAAGCAGGTAAAAGGCATCTGTTAACTTTATAAGTTTGTTTGGGCTGTATAAATCTCCATCCATGTCATATAAAAGGATGGTATGTAACAAGTCATGAGGACTCTGTAGCCAACAAGATTTATCATGTCTCATCTAGTCTCAGAGTTGTTCCCATGTCAAAGGATCAGCTTATACATTACCTGTCTTGTAGTTTTTCTTTTTTCTTTTCTTTCTTTTTTTTTTTTATGTTTGTAGCCAAGATCCTCAGGAGGTCTCCCCCAGTCAAATTTAATCTCAATTAACTCTGAAGGAAGCCATAACCTTTCATTTCCGGTGGAAACAAAAGCACAACCTCTTTCCCAATGCAACATATTTTTTTTTTTTACTTCCATTCTGACGCCAAGACCTCTCTAAAGCATATAGGCTGGTTTAATCCAGCAGTCCTTTTCATAATCCAATGCTCTAAGCAGCTGCTGTTTTTGTGTACATTCACATTTAAAAAACTCAAAGTCAACAAAGCATCATACAGGATCCAGACACCCTGTGTATTTTCCATCTTCATGTGGTTTACATTTTTTGTATCACTTTATTCTCTCTTTAAAGACTTTATTATTTTTTAAAATTTATTTATTATGTATACAGTGTTCTATCTGCATTACCTCTACCCTCCAGAAGAGGGCACCAGATCTCATTACAGATGGTCGTGAACTACCATATGGTTGCTGGGAACTGAACTCAGGAGCTCTGGAAGAACAGCCAGTGCTCTTAGCCTCTGAGCCATCTCTCCAGCCCAACTTTATTATTTTTAAACTTTTTTAAAAAAAAGATTTATTTATTTATTATACATACAGTGTTCTGTCTGCATGTGTCCTTGCAGGCCAGAAGAGGGCACCAGATCTCATTACAGGTGGTTATGTGCCACCATAAGTTTGCTGGGACTTGAACTCAGGACCTCTGGAAGAACAGTCAGTGCTTTTAACCACTGAGCCATCTCTCCAGCCCTAAACTTTATTTTTTTTATGGCAAACTATATCCATTTTATTTTCTTTCTTCAGCATCTAAGCACATTTTAAAACACACTGTGCCTTTTTAGAGGTTCTCTCTGTCTGGACCTGGCTTTACTAAGCATCTGCAGCGTTCTCTGACTGACAAATCTTAAACTGCCATGTCAGCCACTGTGTGACAGCTTAGTGCATGGTGCTGGCACATGGTGCTGGCACTTGGTGCTGGCAGTTGACTCCAGCCTGCAGGCAGTGGCCAGTATCTCTGCCTCTGTATGCCAAGCACCAGCCCACCTGAGAGACTGCAGGACTAAGGAAGCCATGTTTGGCTCCTTGTCCAGAACTTTCCTTGGCTTTCTCAGGCCCTATGTTTGGATATATAAGCCTCCACATTGGACACCATATGTAGCAGGCTTTCTTGGACCACCAGCCCTCAAATCATGATACAGAGACTTATTATTAATTATGAAAGCTGAGCCTTAGCTCAGGCTTGTTCCACTAGCTCTTATAACTTAACCCACTTATTTTAATGTACTTTGTGTTGTGTGGCTCATTACCTCATCTCTCCTTATTGCTTTTGCTGCTTCCTCTGTGTCTAGCTGGCAACTCCCCCTTCTTTTTCCCAGAGTTCTCCCTCTCTACCTGGAAGTCCTGCCTATACCTCCTGCCTAGCTATTGGCCGTTCAGCTTTATATTACATCAACCACAGCAATACCTTTTCACACAGTGTACAAATGTCCCACAACAATGGACACTGTCCTAGATTGGTGTCTGCTGCTGTGATAAATACCCTGACCAAAAATCGACTTGGGAAGGAAAGAGTTCATTATCTCTTACAGGATAGAGTCTGTCATGGAGTGGCACCAGGGCAGGAACATAAGGGCAGGAACCAAAGCAGAACCATGAAAGAGTGCTGCTTACTGGTTTATCCATCTGCTGGCTGGCCTGGAACTCACAGAGATTCTCCTGCCTCTGCCTCCCAAGAGGTGGGACTAAAGCAAGTCCCACTACGCCCAACTCAGCTTAATTTTTTGTACAACCCAGGACTACTTGCCCAAGGGTGGTACTGCCCACAGCAATCCTCAAAGGAAAAAAAAAAATGCCCCGTAGACTTGCCCACAGGCCAATCTGATGGAGGAATTCCTTCAGTTGAGGTTCCTCTTCCCAGATGACTCTGGCTTGTGTCAAAAACTGCAGAGACATTAAGAAAGACAGCTAGGCCTGACGGTTCATGCCTGCAATGCCAGCACTTGGGAGGTACCTTGAATATCTGGAGTTCAGTGTTTTCCTTTTTTACATAAATAATATTGAGTTGGAGGCCAATCAGGCTACATGGGACCCCATGTTTAAAAAAAAAAAAAAAAAAAAAGGAAAGTACAGCAGGTTCCTGGTCATCGAAGGCCACCAGGCCCAGCATGGGCATCCTAGGGGATCCTAGTTAGTTTGTGGCAACCAGAGGACACAGTTGTTCGTGCTAAAAGTCCTTCACAGGGAGAAGTTTCTCCCCTCCCACTCCTGAGGTCCCAATGGCAAACCAAGGAACCCAGGCATGCTCCACCAAAGGTCACTCTGGGGAGCCAATGTGTCCACGTGTTTGTTGGGCTTCCTTACAGAGCAGAACAGAGGGGTTTCCCACAGGGCCTGTGTGCCCCCTCCCAACAGGCTGCACCTGGAAAGCCTTTACCCAGCCTGCATGAGGGCTTCCCCGGCTGCCCCAGTCTTCCTGGCTGACATAGGAGCTCCTCCCCCAGGCCAAGTGCGGGTTAGGGTACTCAGGTGACAGTCCCAAGGCCCTCCCACCCTTCTGTAAGAGGATGGCCACCGGCCATCGAGTCCAGCTAGGATGGCCTTTTGCAATGGGGTGCAGCGCTGTAAGCCCGAAGTCACTTGTCTCCCACGACAGCACTCTCCACGCCCCCCCCCCCCACCCCACCCTGACATTCCTCCCACCCACTTCTGAAAGGGTCCCTGAGTCCTGGAGGGGATGACATAAATGTCTGACTGGTCTCCAATTCAGCTGGGATACGGAACCCTCGTGTCCTTCACGCCTGTCTCCAGCAAGTCTTGGGGTTGTTTTTCCCCCTTTGTTACAAAACTCAAATGAGGAACTGGATAAAAAACAGATGGGAAAACGCCGGGACGTGGTAATGGCCTATGACTGTAAACATACATGTGAGCAGCATTTTAGCTGGTACATCATCCCCAGTCAATGGCAGTGGCTTCTCCACTGGAACCTGTAACTTCCTGGGCATAGGGTTTGGTCTAATTTCCCTGTGCCGGATCTAATTTACCTCCTGTGGAGTGAGCCTTAGGTCCAATCAGAAAGCTGGTTCCACACCACCATGGCACTAGCTGGCACTTCCCCTGGGAAGAGTGCAGGACCCACACTGGATATACCTTTAGGCCTTTTGTTTTGTTTTGTTTTGTTTTTCGAGACAGGGTTTCTCTGTAGCTTTGGAGCCTGTCCTGGACTAGCTCTGTAGACCAGGCTGGCCTTGAACTCACAGAGATCCACCTGCCTCTGCCTCCCGAGTGCTGGGATTACAGGCAAGCGCCACCACTGCCCGGCTCTTTTTTTTTTTTTTTAATAGGTTTTTTTGTTTTGTTTTGTCTTGTTTTTTAAGCTGAGGATCACACCCAGGGCCTTGCGCTTGCTAGGCAAGCACTCTACCACTGAGCTAAATCCCCAACCTAAAAATAGTTTTAATGATTTTCTTATTGATTATATATACAATGTTCTGCCTGCACGAATGCTTACACACCAGAAGAGGGCGCCAGATCTCATTACAGATGGTTGTGAGCCACCATGTGGTTACTGGGAATTGAACTCAGGACCTCTGGAAGACCAGCCAGTTAGGCCTTACTTAATTCTTCCCCAACACAGATCGCATCAACCTCTCCTAGGAGGGGACACTTCAGGCCCATCCTAGATTTACTACTCTAAGCCCGGTGACCTCAACGACAGGGCCTCGCCATCGGCTCTGGAGTGCAACCAACAACTGAGACCCTGGCCTTTGTTGTCTCAGTGGCCTAGGGCTTCTGTAACCAGCAACTCTCCTCGGAGAGAACCGCCTCCTAGCATTGAGATCACCCCCAAACCACTTTATGACCTCTGGGGACACCTGTGCTGACCTTTCGCGTGCTCACAGGGACAGGCGCACGTTTTTTGTGACTTCCTCAGTCACAGCCATAAATCTCGCAAGAGTTCCACTTCACCCCGCTTTGCAGCCTTGGAGAACTGCTCCCCCATGCTCGCATCTTCAGGTGTGCGCATGCGTCTCTTAACTCGGCCTCCAAACAGACAAAACACTCTATATATACTGCCTGGACCCTCTTCACCTTTTGCCTTTCCCCCAAAAAACAAAACAAACAAAAAACAAAACAAAACAAAAAACCAAAACAGGCCATCACCTGAATGTCTCCTCCTTTATCCAGTTCAGCAGCTAAGTGGGGAAGCCCGAGCAGAAGCCTCATACTTTCTGCAGTTCCTCCCATACAGCTGCATGCTCCCTCCAGGCTGCCCCTCCGTAGATGGCTGATTATAACCCAGAGCAGCATCCAGGTCGTCTCTAGATGCTTGCTGACACCTCGGCCCCGATGCATTACCCCCAGGCACCCAGGGCTGGTAATAGCTGCGCTAGACCTTCAGCCATTTAAAAACAATCTGTACTTCCGGGGTCCCCACCCATCAGAGTGAAGAGCCACGCCACACCACCTGGAAGATGACTGCCAACCCTGGACTTCCCGGCCAACAGCCTGGTGCACGCCTTAGCTACATGTTTCACCACTCAACACGGTCCACGTCCCCGACACTGCCCCCACACACCCCTGACTCGACTTAATCGGTTTGTCTCGTTCTCTGTATCAGGGACACCTTTGCTCTGCCCAAACGCCTCCTCAGTTGTTCCCATTCTGATGACTACACCAAGTGTTACTAAAATCCCTTCCCGGGGGGAGACATAAGCAATGTCTGCCTTTCTCCTAAGGTCCCAGTCACAAACTGAGACATGATTCCACCAAAGTTCATTCTGTGAGCCGAGCTGGTGGGCTCAGTTGAGCTTCATTAAAGAGTACAGGTGAGGGTCGTTTATAGGGTGTGGTTGTCGCAAACAGACCACACCTGGAAAGTCTTTACCCAGCATCGACGAGGTCAGTCGAACCCAGCCTGGATGATCGTTTGCAAGGGGGCACAGCTGAATGTCCCAAGATGGCGGCTGTTTGGTTCAGGGGACACTGCTGTGCAAGAGTGTTCGACTCCAGAAACGAACAGAGGTGAGTGGCTAAGGGGTCTCCTCTGACCATGATGTTGGAGGCAGACAAATATAGCCCCAAAGCCAGGCTGTATACAGACCAGCTGAGGTGTGTAAGCCAGCTGAGGAGGTGTGTAAGCCAGTTGAGGTATGTGACATTACCTCTCCCAGACTCAGAACCGTTTTGTTTCAAGTTAGGTCTTACTATGTAGCTCAGGCTGGCCTGGAACTCACAATGGAGACCAGGATGGCCAGGAACTCTCAGAGCTCCACCTGTCTTGCCTCTGGAGTACTGGGACTAAAGGCGTTTGCCACCGAGCCTGGCTTTCAAAACTCTTATTTATTTAATAAATGATTTGTTTGTTTACAGGCAGTTTCACATTCTGAAGGCCAGGCTGCCCTGGTACTCACTATATAACCCAGATGGCCTCTAACCCATGGCACCCTCCTGCCCCAGCCTTCTGAGAGCTGGGGTTACACGTGTGAGTCACCATGCCCGGCTCTTGTCAACCAAACTGGATTGACAATCACATAGAAATACACCTGGGGTGGGGGCTGTGAGGATGAAGGGGTGTTTTCAGAAAAGTCTCCAAAGAGAGACGCACTGCCCCGAGTATGGGTGGCAGGGACCATTCCATAGGTTGGGGGTCTGGGAATGCAGGGAACAGAATGGGAGCTGAACCCCAGCATTAGCCAGACACAATGTGGCCAGCTGCCTCACACTCCTACCATGCCTTCCTTCCCTGCCATGACGGGCAACATCCTCAAATTGTGACAAAACAAACCCTTAAGTTGCTTCTGTCAGGTGTCCCAGCAGTGGGGAAGGAACAGCCCCACCACTTTGGTGCCCTGCAGTCAGATTAGGGGTTGACAAACCCTGACCCAGACACATGGCCTGTGAGTTCAGAGAGGTTTTAGCATTTTCAGACAGTTGAAGATAAAATAAAAGTCATCCCAAGCGAAGCCAGGTCCATCCTGGGCCAACCGTGCCTGTGTGCCTAGGGTTTGTCTGCTGCAGGAGAGCTAGGCTGGCAAGATCTCAAAACCTACAATATTTGCTGAGCAGGGCTGGCAGCGCTGTGTGGTTATTCAACCACAGTCTCTACACCACACTGAGGGCACGGGAAAGGAAGGAGAAGGAAAAAAATTAAAATAGGGAAATTTACACATGACACATCCAGGAAAGAACCAATTTATTAAGATCAGCAGGGTCCACCGCAGAATGAATCTCAGTGACATAGGGCAATAAGGCCCCAATGAAGCTTTTTTTTTTTTTTTTTTAAAAAAAAAAAAAGATTTCTATTTTATGTGTGTGCCTAATAATGTCCCAAGAAGTCAGAAGAGGGTGTCCGGTCCCTTGGAACTACAGTTACAGACAGTTGTGAGCCACCAAACTCAGGAACCAAACTGGGAACCCAAACTTGGGCCTGGGTCATCTGCAAAAGCAACCAGTGCTCTTAAGTGCTGAGCCATGTCTCCCATGAAGCTGGTTTTTAAGTGGAAGGAGGTTTTGTGTGTGTGTGTGTGTGTGTGTGTGTGTGTGTGTGTGTGTGTGAGAGAGAGAGAGAGAGAGAGAGAGAGAGAGAGAGAGATGCAGGCCAGGCAAGGGCTCTACTCCTCAGCTTCATTCCAGCCTCTAAGACTTCTTTTTGTTCCCTGTGGAAGCTGGAAGGTCTCCTTGGAAGACTGGCAAAATAGAGGGCCATTCACGAGGGCAGGAGGAAGTGGAGCACTCAGGCCGTGGTAGGAGCTGGAAAAGGCCCTGGTTCCTCAGCTTCGGCAAAAAGGATGAGGCCTGGCCTCCTCCAAGTACGGTAACCCTAGGTGTGTCACTGGGAGCCTGGGTGGGGCCTGCAACTTTGACAACCCTGCAGAGCCTCCGCAAACCCTGAGGGCTTATCCTGGGAGGGACCAACAAAGGACAGGTCAGGAGGCCCCCTGCATGTTTCCCAAACTGAAAGCCACACGCTGTGGCACACTCCAGTTCCAAACATAGGGATCATCAGAACTGAACGCGAGCTATTAAAATACAAAACAACAAAAAACTAGGACCAGGGCATGCGCTCTGGGGCGCAGGAGGAGCTGGCAGTTGGAGAGGGCCCGGCCAGTGTGTACAGGACTTTGCCTCCTGATGGTTTAAGGAGCTGGAAGGTGAGATTCTGCACTCCTGGAGAGGGTCATGCAAAGGAGCCTCCCAAGGCATGTGAGGACTTCAGGACCCCCTTAGAATCGCAACCCTTTTCTTTAATAAGAGAGTATGTATCTTCAGTCCTCACCAGCTAGGTAACCCCAGTGATTCTAATCCACTAAAGGACCCAGAGCTGGCAGGTCTGTGCTGGCCCACGCCTTTAACCCCAACACTCAGGGCGGCAGGAGCAGGTGGATGTCTGTGAGTTTGTAGGGCAGCCTGGTCTACAGAGCGAGATCCAGGACAGGCAGAGCTACACAGAGAAACTCCGTCTTGAAAAACAAAACAAAAAGAACCCTGAGCTGTTCCTAAAGAAACACTAATCACAACCACCGTGTGGCGTGCACTGCACCTGGCCCCGGTTATGAACCAGGACTGCGGACCTGATTGTGAACTGCTGGTGGGTGGGAACCACAAACCACCCCAAGGGTGAGAGGGAAATCAGATCTGGCAGAAGCTGGACCATTCTCCCCTCCCAGACGTTAATCGCCAGAGCTTGGCAGTTGCCCACTGTGCAGGCTTCGGTAGCTCGGGGGGATGGGTGGGGTGGCATGGGGGTGAGCCATGAACCTACCATCCGAGTTGACTGTGGAACTTTCGATGACTTCATTCTTCTTTGGCCCGCCAGCATCTGGCAAGAGAAGAGGAATCAATGGGTGAAGATGTTGGAAAAGCTTCCTGGGGCATCATGGGCGATTCTTCCAAAACCAGGAGTTTGGACGGGAGCCGATAACGCAGAAACATACATAGGCAGGGGAGTTTCGGACCATCCAGCAGAGGCTTCAGCACGCTGTCCTCTGGGGGACATGCCCTCCTCTCCCTTACTTATGGTGATTTACCAGGGGCCTGAACTTCCTGAGAGCATGGTCGAGGCGAGGCCATTGATCTGGCTCTGGGCAAATGGGCTGATGGCATTTTTTCCAGGCAGAGCTTGAGTGGTGAGACGGCTGCTGCCTTCGTGCTGAATGGCCTTGGGTAAGTTAAACACTCCGGGCCATAGTTGTCCGCCAGCTCTGTGTGGAGGGGGCTCTGGACTCACAGGGACTTGGGGTCCAGACACTGTCCCCCCACTTCACCTGCCAGAGCGGGCTCAGAACTGGGCTGGGCGGCATCCTCTCCCACCACATCCCACACGGGAGGCCGCCTGGGTACCAACTCACGACTCGGGGCCTAAACACCAGGAGGACCACACCCATGGGGCCCCTCTGCGGCCTGCAGCCCTGCTCTGTGAAATGAGTGGCGTGGCTGTGGACGCAAAGGCTCACCAGGCAGCTAGCTGCACAGGGACGAGGGGCACTTGTGGGTGGGCCTCTGTCCCCTGTGCTGGTGGAAGTCAACACAAACCTCAGCCAGACCCGCTCTGTCTGATGAACGGGCGGCGTCTCTACGGGCCTGCTGGATGCCCAGGTGAGGGCCGCGTCCACGCCAGCCGACCAGGGAAAATGTGTGAGAGGGCCCACTCAATGCGGTGGAGTGGAGCCCTGTCGTTATGGGGCGGTTGTGCACTTCCTTGTCCTTAGTCTCCCGAAGGTACCTCTGGGATGCGAGCGGTGCAGCCCTCTCTGGCCTTCAGCTGCACGTGGCAGGGACCCGGGTGGAGAGCTGCTCTGACCTCCCCAGGGGAGCGGGATGGTTTGCAGGGAGTTCACACTTGAGGCCTGAGGGCGGGTGTTGCTGGCAGAGCAGCGGACACGTGGGCACCAACTCGGGCAGCGGGCACTTCGGGCAGGGCTGCGGCACGGCCGCCAGGGGGCGCGCCACACCTTCTCCACTTCCCCCTAGGCTGGGAGCCCCCCCCCCCCCCCCCCCCGAGGAGGTCCAGAGCCCCTCCCCATGAGACACGGAGCCTCTTTAGCAGTGTAGTTTGTCACCGAAAGGAGTTCCCGGGGTATCTCTGTGGCTGATTCCTAGTTGTCTCTAAGAATCCATTTCCCAGCTTCCCGTGAAATCCTGGCTGTCCTCTGGGGTCCCCAACTCCTCTGCTCATTCTCTGGAGTTAGGCTCCTGGGGACAAGGGATTGCAGGCAAGCATCTTTAACCACAAAGAGGAGGCAAGTGCCACAGCCCAGGGATGGCAGAGGACAAGCGTGTAGCCTCACCAGTCACCCCAACAGCTAACGGGCCTACCCTGAAGACTTTTTGCCTTGCTTTTCCCAGCCCAGGCACAGAACAATCCCGGAAACAGCTACATATGGCTCCACGGAGGTTCACAACAGGCTGACGCTACCACACTAGGGTGGGTAGGCGACCGGCACTGCTGCTCTTTTCTAGGGCTTAGCCATTTTTCCAACCTTACGGCTCAAACAGGCCGCTATTCCCCCAGTAGGCAATTTGCTCTTGGTTTTGTTTTGGGGGTTTCTGCTGTGACCTGCCAGCTGGGAGGCCTCAGGGACACACCTGCTGTGGAGAGGACCAACTGAGGTCAGCTTGTGTGTGGGTGGCCACGTTTCCAGCCGGCAGCCCTGCTCCAAGCCCTTGGTTGATCAGTTTCTCAAGTCATTTGTAGACCCCTTCCCTCCCACGCTTTGGAGAGAAATCTCTTTCCCGCTCTGAGCTTGCTCCCCTTTGGACTTCCTGGTCTACCCGCTCCTCCTGGTCCAGGGGAAGATGTCAGCTCTGAGCTGGCCCAGTTGGAACTTTTAGGAACGTGTGGGATCCCAGCTAACTGCAGTTGAGGCAGCTAAGGTTTCTGGGCCCTTCTAGGCAGGGCTCTGCCAGGCCTCCTGAGATCTTCAGAGCAGCGTCTACCACTTCCTGGAGGGACTAGCTGGAGCTGCCCTAGGGCAGCTGCTGCCTCCACAGCCTTAGGTGGGCAAGTCTGTTGTCCCCAAGACAGAAGCACCTGGAAGGGCCCAGGGCTTGCTGTTCAACAGCCAGCCCAGAAAAGTGGCAAAGATTGATTGGCCTCAGTGTCTCACCTTACGGAGCCCTTTGGGTGGTTATTACCATGTCCTTGTTTTGGCGTAAATGTGACCATAGGCAAGCCTGGATACTCCGCCAGGCGCTGGTTCCACAGATACATGTGACAGCCCATGTCACAGAGCCCCAGAGAACTGTTGACCTTCCATCCAAGCACTGTCCTGGGAGCTGCTGTCACAAGGACCTTGTTCCCTCAATGGCTCCTGGATCACCAAGTTCTGCCTTCTCCTCTCTGGGCTTCAGAGAGCCAGAGACCACGTTCATTTTCCTCAGACTACGCGCGGGCAGCCTAAGGACACCTAGAAGGGGCCCATGTCACTCAGTGTAGAGCTTTCCAGAGTGGGGCATGGATTCAGAGGGATACAGCTACTACCCTCTAAGGGCCTGTGCTCTGATGTGACTGTGGTCTGGAACCCTGGATCCCAGCTTTGTCAGGAGATGGAACCTGGGTTTGAGATTCCGGACTCACCTCATGAAACACTGCTCACTGAATTGTTCCCACCTCCACGCTGCCCATGAAGGATGCAGGGTCGATGCTGGCAGAGAGAACTGCAACTTCCCTAAGGCCATTCTGCAAAGATGGAGAACCACATTCTGCCCCCTGGACAGCTCTGAAGGAGCTGAGGCATCTCTGGGTTAAAGTCACCAGGAACAGGGAGGGACCACACAGCTGCCAGCTGTGTCCTCAGAGATGGCTCAGGCCTAAAGTGAGGAGAGAGATTCCAGGCCCTGAGTGTGCTAGGGCTATGCTAGCCTGTCTGTCCCTCTGTTCTTTGTCTGTAACTTGTTGGGGGAGGGGGCCACACTGCACACACCTGCCCCTCTTCCCCCAGGATGGCTTCAGGGTGATGGCCTTGTATTTCCAGCTTCCACCTCATCCATCCAGGCTCCTCCCCGTCCAGAAGGAAAGGCATCTAGGTCACACAGAGGCCAAGGCAGAGTTGAGTGGGATCCAGACTGCCTGGGGATTATCACTGTCCCAACACAGGCCACTAGCCAGCCACACATCTGCAGACAGGATGGAACCATCAGGCTGGGAGGTCCCGTCCCGCTGCAGGGGGCCTGTGGGAGGGAATGTTTGCCTCCTGCTCTCGGTTTCCTTATCTCCCTGCTTCACACACTTTTCAGAGCCCTCGGAGAGAATCAGAGCCAGGGTCACACCTGGGAACAAGACCTGTCACCACCCCTTCACAGCTCAGACCCGCCTGAAGTCCACGGTCGGAGGCTGCTGGCATGTGCTTTGGGCCAGGTGTTCAACACGTGTGTTACTTCTGTTCCTGCCCCAGAGAGCTTAGGTGTTCTCTTCCTCTCCCTCCTCCTCCCCTTGGGTCAGGGCCCAGCGTGGCAAACAGAGTGGGGGAAGACACAGGCCTCACACATGTTCCTCTAGCATGGAGGGCCAGCTGGGACACAAATTCCCCAGAGCACAAGGCTCCAGGAAGGAGCAGGGCACAAACAGCCTTGCCCCTCGGCAGTGCAGTGCCGGCAAGGACCCAGGAAACAGCTATCCAATGAGAGCCAGCTGTGCTCACCTGTGTGCAGAGAGAGGGCCGAGGAGGGAAGAGCGGGCCAGGGGCTGGAGCAAGGCCCAGAGCTCTGGGGGAGTGTGGGGTAGAAAGGGGGATCGGTGTTCCTGACAGAAAGGCCAGGAACTGCCTGAGCCTTGGGGCCAGAGCTCGGAGGGGCTGGGAACCTAGAAAGATGCAGCCACCCGGGCCAGGGGAGAGGGGCAGAGGCATGCCCAAACAAGAAGGGCTCTGAAACCATTTGGACAGCACCGGGAAGCCACAGAGGGATTTCAGCAAGGTCAGATTCAGAGTGGAAGGATGCTCGGTGCAAACCAGTTAGCAGGGGCAGGCAGTGGCCAGACCACTGGGACTCTGAGAGATGGAGTGGCCTGGAGAGGACAGTGGCTACGGGGGCGGGGTGGGGGGGGGGATAGCCAGGCTGACTGCTTCTAGATGAAGGGGGTGGGGAATGGGCAGAGCTAGCCTAGGACTGCAGCGGAGAGTTCGGAGCCTGACCGAGGTGTACTCTGGTAGTTAGTGGAGCCCTCGCCCGTGGAGGTTCAGGGACTTATCAGAACGCCCAGGCAGCTGAGAGTGAAGCTGAGCTTGTGACCCAGGTCGGGGGACACCCCGGGAGGACAGAAGGACCGGGGAGGCAGGGGAGTCACGCAGAGGCCCAGCGAGTGAGTACGAAGCTGGGGTCAGCACAGCCAGATGCTTCCGGAGCTAGCCCCAGAGAGCAGAGGGAGGGCGCCTTCTCCAGATCGCCTTGGGAGGCTCTGCGGCCGGGGGATGCCGGTCTCGGGGGGCAGAGGGGCGCGGGCGGCGCGCAGCCGGCTCTCATTAGCGTGGGCTGCCGGCTAATCAATCCCAGGCGGGGGCTCCCGGGCCGAGTCCGCATCATGGAAACTGGCCGCCCGCCCGGCGGAGCGATCGGGGCCGTCGGCGGGGCCGGCCCGGGCGCCTCTCCGTCGAGGGCGCGGGCGGAGGCGGATCGCGGGGTCCTGGGCGGGGCTCAGCCACCCCGCGCCCTTTCTGGAGCCGCCTGGGGGTTCGCGGGGGTCGGGGCTCGGCCTGCGGGGCCCCAGGCGGGGGTCGATCCGTGCTAGGCCCGGGCTAGGCCGCTTCTCTTCGGGACCCCGGGGCCGCCTCCGGCCGAGAGCGGACGCCCCATCTCCGCTGCCCGCGGCCTCCCGGTGCCCCGGCCACGGCGAGCGGCCTCCTGGAGCGGCTCCAGCGTGCGGCCTCGACCCCGGGGCGGTGCTGCTCCGGCCCGGACGCGGCCCACGGAGGCCTCGGGCGGAGGAGGCTGGAAAAGAGGCCAGGCAGCGGGAAAGGGGGATGATTCATCCCCGGGAGCCCGAATCGGAAACACCGCAGTCTGGGAACAGCCTTGCCTGGGCCGACGAGAGATCCGGGAGGACAGTCCGGCGAGGACCTGCGTCCGGCACTGGCAGTCCCCTGCCTCCAGCCCCGGTCCTAGTCCGGCCGTGGGGGGAGGGGGAGGCCTCTTCTGGAGGAGTGGAAAAGAATCCTGGACAAAGTCCGCCGCTGCCTCCTCTGCTCTGACTGGCTGGTCTCGGCCAGAGCGGTCTTCCCAGAGTCTAGCTCAAGTCTCTCCTGCTGCAGCTCCAGTGCTGGCTGAGGAAGTCTGCAAGGAGGGGGCGAGCAAGGAGAAGCGGGAGTCAGAGACACCCCCGGCGGCCCTCGCTGCGGTATGTAAAGCGCAGTAGGGGGGGAGGTGGGGCGCGCGCGCGCGACCTGCAGACCCAGGGCGGTCCGAGCGCCCCCTCCCCTGGTTACTTCGGGGCGGCCACGTGCGGGGGTGGGGTCGAGCCCAGGAGGTACTTACCCCGGCCGCGGTTCCGGGGGGAGGGGGTGCCCGCGCGGGCGGGCGGGCGGAGCGCGCGCAGGCTGCAGGAGCCCCGCAGCCCCGGCTGCACCCGAGCCCCGCAGCCCCCTCCCTGCGCTCCGCCCGCCCGCGGGCCCGGCCAACGCTGGCTCCCAGCTCCGCTGCGGAAAACCCGAGCGGGGGCGGCTCCCTGCCTTGCGGCCGCGGGAAAATCCGGGGGTGGCCGCCAGGGATCTCCAAGCGGCCGGCCGAGGCGGCCCCGCGCGTCCCTCCCCCGGAGCCCGGTCCGTCGGGTCAGTGTCTGCCTCTCTGCTTGGCCCCGCAGAGCGCCCGGACGACCGCGCGATGACGGCCGGGAGCCCCGGAGACGGCGGCGCGCGCAGGAGCCCCGAGGGCCGCGTTTCGCGTCTGGGCCGCCGCCTGGGCCGGCGCCGGCGGCCGCGCTCCCCGCCAGAGCCGCTGCGGGTGCGGGCACGGCTGCGGCTGCGCTCGCCGTCGGGGGCGTTCGCGGCGCTGGGCGCGCTCGTGGTGCTGGTGGGCATGGGCATCGCCGTGGCAGGCTACTGGCCGGGCCGCGCCTCCCACGCCCCGAGGACCGGCCGCGCGCACGGGCCACACGAGCGCCTGCGGCTACTGGGGCCGGTGATCATGGGCGTCGGCCTGTTCGTGTTCATCTGCGCCAACACGCTGCTCTACGAGAACCGGGACCTGGAGACGCGGCGGCTCCGCCGGGGCGTGCTGAGGGCGCAGGCGCTGCGGCCGCCCGACGGCTCTGGCTGGGATGCGCTGCTGCCCAGTCCGGCGCATGGGTCCCCGGGCACCGTCGCGGAGCCCGAGACTTGGGACCTGGCCCCGAGGCGGGGTCCCTCGCCCGTCCCGTCGGTGCGCAGCCTGCGGTCCGAGCCTGCCAATCCTCGCTCGGTGTTGCCCGCGCTGCTCCATAGCTACCCGTTGAAGGGCCCGGGGCTGCCGCCACCTTGGGGTCCTCGGACTCAGACTGGCCACGTGATCATCACGGTGCAGCCCTCTGGTTCCTGCATTGAGCACTCCAAGTCTCTGGACCTGGGTCTGGGGGAGCTCCTCCTGGGGACTCCAGCAGCTCGGGACTGTGCCCACCGAAGCTGGCCACGGCTTGACAGACTCAGCTTGGGTGGCTATGCCAAATTAGGAGGGGACTTGGGGGCTAGGGTCTGAGGTGCAAGGGATAACCTGCTGTGAGGCTACCAGCGTGGACCATGGGACCAGGACACCAGAAGTCCAGTGTCCACTAGCTGTTTCAGTCACCTCTGAGGCTAGGATGGATGCTGAGGTGCCAGCAGCCGCTCAGGCTCCTGACCTGCATGTGTAGAGCAGTGCCAGCTGCACCGGGCAAGCCTCAGGGGCATGTGTTAATGTGGACACCAGCATGATTCAGCCTCAGGAATTTCTTCAGCCCCTGTGGCCTTAGCCCAGCACAGGTACCCGAGAGGCTGCAGGCTAGGCCAAGAGCATCCGGAGATGCACCGGTACCTTGGCAAACTCAACAGTGGTGGGCTGGGATGGCTCAGGCTGGGACAGGCTCCCTCCAAGGTGGCAATGGTGATGGACATGGGACCTCCCGGGGAAGGTGGGCAATGAAGTGGAATGCAGACCCTCTGCAGCCGTCTGGGGCAGTGACTGCACCTCTAACCCCTCGCTACCACTTCAAACCTATTCTTCCTGCAGCCACATGGGCTGTCCGGGTGGGGCTAACCACTGCCAGTGCCCCGCTCCTGGGGGCAGGCAGCTCTCCTGGAGGCAGGTCTGTCTCACTCCTGTCCCAACGCCTTTCCCAAGCTGGCAGAAGGCACCCGCCAGTTCTCAGCAGTTCCTTCCACATCCCGGAGCTGCATACACTCTGGCCAGTGTGGGCAGCTTACCGTACACAGTGGCTTCCCTTCTCATCTCCCCTGCCCAGGGTTAGGGTTTAATTTTTCCCATGCTTTTGTTAGAAGAGAAATTTTAAAGTGGATCAATCCTCACAGTCAGGTCTTTTTATTTTATTTTTTTTAATGTTTATTGAAAAATGCCATACAAGAAGCAAGACCAAACACTTAACCTAAAATACTACAGCCACATCTGTCACTATGAAGGGTGCAGACAGCAGGCCTGATTACTGCCTAACTCACCTAAGGGTTTTTCAGTTGGACTCTGCTGCCATATTTTGTCAAATGTAAACAACTACTTGATATGATTCATAATTTTTAAAAAATTTACAAAGCTCCTTCATTTTTGTCATCAAAATAATAGATCTGAGAGAGATTTGTTAAAAACAACCGGCCTGGGGCTTATATTTCTCATGAGCAGTGGGGCTGCTGGCTAGGCGGAAACTCCAGCTCCATTTCTCAATGTGGGCCATGGCCCCCCAACCCCAGCTGCTCAGCATCCCCCAGAATACACTGCTGGCCTGGGGGAGGGTCCCTGGAGTTAGCCTCCTTGGGCCCTCAGCTTAGGAATATAGGGCTTGCTTTGTGGGTGGGTGGCAGAGATCTCATGTGGTTTGAAGGAAATCTACTTCTGAAGTAAAAATAAAACTGCAGTTGGGTTTGTTACTGTGGTGTGCCTGAGTCACTTTAGGAAAATTCCTGCCAAGTCCCTGACCCTGGAGATGGGGCTCCCCTCCCCCATCACGACTTCTACCTGGACAGAGTCTGTTCTTCACACCAACTGCAGAAAGGAAAAAAAAATCCAAACAATTACCATCTCCCAAGATCTGTTGCCAGAACCAGCAAAAGAGGGAGGGGAAGGCCTGGAGGGATGTCAGAATTCTGGTCCAATTTCCAGACAAAGGCAGCAGAGGTCAGGTACCCAGTCTGAGATCCTGACAGAGCAGTGCTGGATGGGCAGGCACCCCTCTCTTCCTCCTCCTGGGCCGCAGCTGGAGTTCTTGCTAACCCTGCTCCCCAGCAGTCTCCTCAGCTCAACCCCACAGTCTGCAAGTTTGCTTCTGGGAGTGGAGCCTGGCCCTCCTTAGAGCAAGCTGCCATTGGTAACAGTCTCATGGGAGCTAAAAGAAAAATGCACACTCAAAACCAGTTCGAAGTCGCTGAGTTTGTGTGAAGAGTATGTGGCCAAGAGGCTCCTGACTTCACACATGCTCACTGCCCTTCAGCCGCTGCTGCCAGAGACCCGCTGTCAGCCCTCATGAAGTTCATTCCTAGCCTAGAATTAGGAACCTAAGAAGCTTCCAGGCAGATCCGTTTGTAGGAAGTAGGCTGGAGGATTACAGAGGCCCTGTTTGGGGGGAGGGGGGAGTCCCCAAATTCTCACCACCAATTGGGGACATCAGGCTCCCTTTTCAAAACCAATATTTAAAAAAAAAAAAGGAAAACGGAAACCAAATCCAAAACCCACAATAAAACAAAGCCCCCCAAACCTGACAGACTTCTCAGGCAATGGAGGAGCGAACAGAGTTGGCTCACACCCACCCTGACCAGGGATGACCACCAGGAGGTAAGAATACCCTTGCTCCTGGAGAACACCCTCAGGCAGCTGCCTGTCCCCAGAAGAAAGGTCACAGAGCACACCCTCTGCCTCAGCCACATCCCTTACCAGGCCTGGTAGAGAGGAGGCCCAGGCTGAGGCAGAAAGCACTCTTAGTAGTTCCTTCTGAGGTAAAGGCGCCACTCCCTTGGGTGAAGCGCACCCCTGAACAACAAGACCTGATTTTTAAAACCTCATTAACTTTTCTTCCTCAAGTTACAACTAAAAATGTTCCACTGGCACTTTTGGAAGTGCCTGGTTTTTCCGAGAGTTCCGGTCTCCTGAGAAGGGAGCTGGGAACAATTGGGAAAGCTGCTGTTTCTTTGGAGGGAGAGGGTAGCTGGGGAGGTGAAGGCCACAGATGCATTCAAATGTTCACAGTATGTGCTCTATCTGAAGCGACTGATGTCTCTGACCTAAAGCTCCAAACAGAAGGGGGTGTGTGTGGGGGGAGACAGCATGTGCTCAGCTGAGGTCGCTGCCTCACCAAACACCCTGCAAAGGGAGGTCATGTTTCTGGGGTCTGTGACCAGGGCATCTGCCCTGCCTGACATTCACTGGTGCATAGTTTCTGTGTCATCCAGGGTATGAAGCTGGAGGAGGAGCAGGAAGTCCCACTGAGCTGGCTCTGGCCTCTACAGCTGACAGGGTCTCTGAGGGGTTCTGAAGAAGTCTGTGGATCCTGTCAGGGTCTGAGTTGGAAACGAGTGAGGAGAGGCAAGGCTGAGGGGTTACCAACCACTCCATAAAAAACCCAAAATGTCTTAAAAACAGTTCATAGACCAAAAAGTTGACAATTTCTGTATCACAATATAGAAAACATCTGTGGCATCTAGAAGAGTCTCAATAGAAATCCCAAATAGAAAATCAAGTTGGTTTTCTGTGGTGTGGAACAGTCTTGAAAGTCTGAAGTCTGACTGCTGCAGGCTGGCTTCTTTATGATATGCTGGCTTCTCTTGGATGGGGAAGGGTGAGGACTGGGCAGAACAGTCCCTAGAGGGAAGAAAAGCACGAGTTTGAACCCCCACAAAGGAGCATGCTTCCAGCACCCCTACCAGGTTCTCCTGGCTGTAACATGGTGAGCTGCACTGGCTGTACCCCCAGTGTTCACTTCAGGCATTCATTTATCTGCACTCCTGCATGCCCAGCTATTTAGCCTGCCCACCCCCCCCAGTTCTACATCCCACCCCACTCCCACCCCCGTGTGTTCTTTCTGAAGCCTGGCCCTGTTCTCAGCTCTGTTCTCTGGCCTCCCCGGTTCTGGCCCACAGATCCTGGTGTTGCCAAGGCAGAATAACTGAGTGTAGGGACTCAAGAGGTGGTGACAGTTCAGACCCAAGTTGAGGTACCTCCTCCTCCCCAGTGATGCTAGCACTAAGGCAGAAGGACACACACGACCTGGCTGCTCTGGTGGGAGCCACACAGTTAACAACAGCCTCTGCCTTTACTTTACTGAGTTCCAGTGTGGATACCTCTTGGGGTCAGGGCCTCCCCAAGCGTCCAGAGTTCCTGAGAACTCTCTCTGGCTGAGATGGTGGCATCCCCCATCCCAGCAGGAACACCCCTACCTGAGCTCACTCCTCAGAGATCTCGGTCTCCTGGTGGACGACCACCTTGGTCACTGACATGTCTGGGTGCTGTTCCTTGGCCTCCTTGATGGCTTGTACAAGGACCTGTGAAAGACAGGTAGAGCTGGTCAGAAAAAGAGCAAGCCAGCTGGTGAAGGAAGCCTGGGGCATTTCTGTGATGATGGCGGTACCAGGGCAGCACACGGCACAGCCCAAATGGATCAGTACCTTGCCCTGTCCTATCCTGCAGAGGGAGGCTACAGGACTCAGAGCACAAAGGCAGGGAAGCGTAGAGGTTCTCTTCAGAGAGACAGGCAACCTCAGGAGTGAGAGGATTCGTTCAGGCAGTGAACATAGAGCAAGGCCATGTTCAATATGGGAACAGGGGCCAGGCCAGGAAGGTGAGGAGGAACACACAGGTTTTACAAAGAAGAGGGGTCTTTGGCAAAAGTAGGAGGAGGCAGGAAGACAGACAGGCAGGCTGACCTATGGCATGCTAGGACTGGCTAAGTCCATTTATTTACTTAATCTTCACAACCCAGTGAGTCAGGGTCCTGCTGTGAGTCCCACTATAAACAAGGACTGGGCAGGCCACACAGACGACAAGTCCTTCATAGCTGGGAGGGCAACCAGGCTTTTGAGTCTGATTCTCTCCTTCGTCACACAGTCCCTTAGGTTCCAGGGTGCCAGCCTGAGCCACTGTGACACCACTGTCCTGGTAGGCTGTTAGAGCTGTTTGCCCGATGGATCCTAAGGACAGTCTCCAGCCAGGCAAGGGGGGCATCTAGACCTCCACAAAACCTGCTGTCTCCACTGCCCCTGCCTCTCCCCTGACTCAGTTATACTCTGGGCCCAGCTCAAGTCCTCTCCCTGGAGGCTCCACCTCCCTCTAAGAAAGCCTGGATTATGCTACCTTTCTTAACAGTCTGTCCTAAAGTGCATCCCCCATCCCCCAGAGCACACCACACTTCCTCCCACCCAGAGCCTTTGGTTCCTAGAAGAAACAAGGGTCCCTGGAGCGATCTCTGAGTGATCTAGTATCACTATATCAACTCTAACCCATGATGATCTTCATTTTATAGGGTAAAGGCCCAGCTCAAAGTTGCTAAAGGGTATACACAACAGGTCAGGGCAGAGTTAGGGTTCAGGCCGGTGCTACTTCAAATACCTTCTACCAGCCAGGCAGTGGTGGCACACGCCTGTAATCCCAGCACTCGGAAGGCAGAGCCAGGAGGATCTCTGTGAGTTCAAGGCCAGCCTGGTCTACAGAGCGAGATCCAGGACAGGCACCAAAACTACACAGAGAAGCCCTGTCTCGGAAAAACCAAATACCTTCTACCCCACAGCTCTTGTTGTCAGGTAACCCACAGCAGGGTTCAAGCCATAGGTCGCAGGCTGGCAGTAGGAAGGACCTATTGAGCTCAGTACCCAGGCTACAGGCCCCCACTTGGGCCTCGGGCCTTGCTTCTGGGACCCTGAGCACAGTACCCACAGCAGTGAGTCCCAGCCCTGTAGACCTGCCCCCTCCACCAGCCTCCTCCACCCCCTCTCCTTGGCAGCCTCACTAACAGCACCCAGCAGAGAATTGGGAACATTAATTCTGACCTTATTATTTGCTAATTGCTTGTAGCACACAATTAGCACCTAATTAACATAAAAACATAGAATTTTAGCACCCAGAAGGGCCCAGGAATTATCTGGATCAACCCACTCTCTTTTGGAGAGGAAAACATCAAATGTAAAGGGATCTACCCAAGGTCACAAAGCAAGTTGGTGACAGATCCAGGACGGAGTGAGCTCCCATCTCCAGGTGTCTCACCCACCTCCTGCTATCTGCTATGTCGCACTCTGGGGCAGGACAACACCTCCTCTTTTTCTGTGTCACCCCGGGATAACACCTCAGGATCCATGGACAAGGAGCCCACATGCACCCGCCATCTCCTCCACACACACTTACACACAGGGTCTCACTGTGTAGCTCAGGCTGGCTGTGGTGAACTTCCTGCCTCAGCCTCCTGAGTGCTGGGACTACAGGTGTGGCCACCATGCCCATGCACCACCACCTGTCTACCCCACTAACAGCCCCGCCCCCAGGCTGCCTTGTCTCGAGCCCCCTTGTTTTTCTTCTTAAGAGCTGAAGTGGCTGCTGGGGGAGGCCGCTGTGCCCATCAAGACCCACTGCTGCATTCCCACCTGATCGTGGTCAATGTCTGCATCTCCCGTGATCACAATCCTCTTCTCAATCCGGGTCTCAGAAATTCCACCTTTTACAGTCTGCAACCAGAGGAAGAGGCAAAGTGAAAGCCATACACAGCAGGAAAGACAGCCATCCCAGAAGATTCTAAAAATTCTCTTCAAAATGTTTTGTTTCTTTGTTTGTTATTGTGAGAATGTAGCCCAGGCTAAGCACCATGATGCTGGCACTGCCCAGAAGAGCTCCTCACCCTGGACCACTAGACGCTAGTACACCAAACAAAAAGACAGCTCATTATTCTCTTCCTGTCTCTTCTTCCCAAGACTCCCTTTTCGTCCTTATTTATTTTTACTGATTATTTTCAGCTTCAAACTGGGATCTCCTATTTTAAAGCGGTTCACATTATTAATGTCAAAAGAATCTTAAATAATCTCAAGAGGACAAATAAGGGGAAAGCCAAGATTCAGACACATGAGTGTCAGCTCACTGTTATCTATGTCTTATGATAAAGCCTGACCAACATTTTTTCTGCTTTTTTTCTAAATTCCTTCCTTCCTTCCTTCCTTCCTTCCTTCCTTCCTTCCTTCCTTCCTTCCTTCCCTCCCTCCCTCCCTCCCTCCCTCCCCCCCCCCCCCTCCCTCCCTCCCTCCCTCCCTCCCTCCCTCTCTCTCTCTCTCTCTCTCTCTCTCTCTCTCTCTCTCTCTCTCGGAACTCACTCTGTAGTCCAGGCTGGCCTCACAGAGATCCACCTGCCTCTGCCTTCCAAGTGCTGGGATTAAAGGCGTGTGCCACCACCGCCCGGCTAAATTTCTTACCTATAACAAATTGTAGGTCAGGCATGGTACACACCTGTAATCCCAGCACTTCTGAGTCTGAGACAGCACTTGTGAATTCCAGGTCAGTCTGGGCTACATAGTGAGTTTCAGGCTAGTTTGGGTGAGATATCGTTGGTGAGATGTCTTAACAGAAGGAAGGAAGGAAGGAGGGAAGGGCATTTCTTCTAGTGCTACAGTAAACATGGACTGCCTGATTTTCTGTGGAAAATTTTGATTTTTGACATTTTGTCTCCATTGTTTCCTATAAAGCAGTCTGGTGATTTCAGCATTTCAGCTCTAAACTATGGTAACCATGGCCTCAAGATGTAACAACAACAAAATGATCCATCAGACCAGAGATCTGGTTTCTGACTCAATGAATATGGTTGTACCATATCGACAATCCCTGTCTTTAAACTGTGTGCCAGTGTGTGCAATCATGTACCTGTGTGTGCATGCATGTTGAGGGTGGTACCCACAGCTTGTCCATGGTAGGGAGGTGCTCTCCCACTGAACTATACCCTATCTCAAGCTGACATGTAGACTTTACCCACAGCAAGATGGACAGATGTGGAATGAGAATGTGGCTTTCCCAGGTGTATTCCGGGGAAGGTCTCAGGTCTTTCCACCTGGGACGGAGCTGAGAGCCTTTGCTGTGTTGGTCCCCTCTATCTAGGGTATAGCAGCTAGCTCAGTATGCCACTGGAAGCTGTTACCTTGGTGATCTGAGTTGTGGTTGTACTGCTTGTGGTCTCAGATGTGATGGTCTGAGCTGTCAGCAAGACTCCAGGGTCTAAGTCCCCATTGCTGTCCTCAGTCTGCAAAAGCAAGCACAAGTCATCAGGCCCCAGGAGGCCTTGGAATGAGACCCCCAGGCCCAACGTGGCTCTTCTGCTGTACATCCTGCTTCAAATAGCTACTTCCCTTACGGTGACTTCTCAACTAATAAGCAGAACCAGTCTCCTGGGAACAGACTCATTCTTAACAAATTGGCTGAACGGAGCTAGAGAGATGACTCCGGCTGCTCTTTCAGAGGACCTAGGTTTGACAGGGTTATCCTTCCTTAGCACCTACATGGCAGTTCACAACCCTCTAATTCCAATTCCAGGAGATCCAACACCTCTTCTGGCCCCCACAGGCACCAAGTGCACATGTGATACACAGACATACATGGAGACAAAACACCCATACATGTTAAAAATAAAAGCTGAAGCTAGGTGTAGTGGTGCACAACTTTAATCCCAGCACTCAGGAGGCAGAAGTAGGTGGATCTCTGAGTTCGAGACCAGCCTGGTCTACAGAGTGAGTTTCTGAACAGAGTTACATAGTGAGACCCTGTCTCAAAACAAACAAAAAGTTGAATGAAGACAGGTATGGTGGCAGATGCAGGCGGATCATTGAGTTTGAGGCCAGCCTGGTCTAGAACTTCACTAAAATGCTGAGGAATACAAGTTCCTCAGCAGTAGCAGTTCAGTAACGGGTGGGTCTGAAAGAGGCAGGGGTGTGGCACAGCTTCCAGAGTAGCTCCGAGCTGCACAGGGACGACATCCCACAGTTTACAAAGGCCATTAAAGCAGCTTTGGTAAAGCGGGCCTATGAGAGCGACAGGAAGGACAGGACTATCCACACGCTCTGGTGAGAAAACTGGGACTGGGGACCACGGAGGGTCACTGAACTCTCACCAGACATCATGCTCTTCACACACAGCCAAGGCAGGACAGGCACTGGCTCCTGGTGGCGGAGGTGTGTAGGGTAAAAGGGCCAGCCAAAGAAACCCACCCCGGCCCTGAAACCAGAGCTAGTGAAAGAAATCCACTCTGCTCCCAAGGTCCAAGCCAGTGAAAGAAACACAGAAACGAGAACCAAAGAAACACACAGTGTTCCACACCAGTGAAAGAAACTCTGGACCAGGGCCAAAGAAAGACACTTTGGCCCCAGAACCAGACCAGTGAAATGAACAGCCCTGGCCCTTAAAGATTCTGACCCCTCTACATTACTACATTGCACACCAATATTCCAGCACTCAAACTACCCATTACAGCATTCTGTAGTGACCATCAAACATTTTTTCTGTCCTAAATACAATTAGAAGGCTGTGTATGACCAAACATATACAAGGTGCGGGAGAGCTCCATCACAGAATGAAATTGGAAAAACCGTTTAAAGGACCAAAGACCCCCCCATACTAGCCACTGAGGGAACAGGTTCCACCTCCAGGAACTGAGCAAATGGAGCAGAAAGTGTCCACTCATGAGAAAGCAGGACACATGCACAATAGGCTTCAGCGATATTTCTGACAACAAACTAATATTGTAAGGGCTCCTCCTGTTGGGAAGGCCTTAAATTACTTTAGATGCCAGGCTGCGCAACTAATCTACATAGGAATCAAACAAGGACTAAGGCTGCTTATTATGATTAGCTAAGAAATGGCATTAGCAAGAAACTAAAGAGATATTGACAGGGGCCAGTGACAAATGTTATCAACAAGTATGTTGGGCAGTTAGAGCCGCACAGGCCTCCGTGACCAAGATAGAAGAAAACTGGATGAAGATGGAGTTTACCTAAGGCGAGTGCTTTCTAGATAGCAGCCTGGAAACACTGGGCACTGGTGCTCGGGGGCTCAGAGAACTGGACTATTTTCATAAAGGCACTCCACCAAACATGCAGTAGATCACTCCTCCTCTGTAAGTCACCAGAATAAACAGATTCTGTCAATTCTCCTGCCTCGGCTCCTGAGTAATGGAGCCTGCAGGTATGGAACACCGTGACTGGCTTTATTTCATTTATGAGCAGGACCACATTTAATCCAGACAAACAAACTCTGAGGTACTGGGGGAGGGGAGGAGGATTAGGAAGGAATAGAATCCCTGAAGGAGGCTGGGTTCCTCTCCACCAGCATACTCTCTCATACCAGCGCAGTGTTAGCTAGCCTACTAATATTTTCTTCTGCTGAGACCATTTATCTACGGAAGATTTAGACCTGACACATACTTTTTGCACTCCTACTATGTGTCAAGCATACCATGCACATGTTACCTCCCAACATCTCTCAATACCTGAGGTGGAGACTGTTATATTCTCTGTGCAGTTAGGAAAGCTGGGTTCCAGGGAGGTTAATTTGTCCAAGGTTCTGTAGCTGATAAGTGTTCAAATGGCATAAAAGGGGAAAGAAACTTCTGTTTGAAGACTAGAATTTGGGATTTGGCACAGTCAGGACCCAGCTGTGGAATCTCAACTCACTTCCCAGGTTCCAAGTAGTTTAGGCCTGCTTCAAGCTATCCAGGTAGCCATGGCGTGGAATTCAACCTGGGTCCTCTGGAACCAGAGAGATGGCCCTTTAACCACTGAGCCATCTCTCCAGCCCAGGTTATGGTAAATTTTCAATGTATATGCTACAAAGTTTTAAAACCTGAACATGCAGTTTAAATGGTGTGCAGTCTGCCTCCCTCCCATTTCCATGGCGGGGACAATGTAAAGGATTCGTTCCTCTGAATATGCAGCTGTTCCCTATCACATCCTCAGGCTAATAGTGTGTACGGTCATGAAGCAATTTTTCTTTCCTCCCTCTGGGTCCTCTCCCCTGCCAAGGCCCACTTGATAGCCTTTTTCTGAATCTCTTGACTGGCAGCCTTTCCCATTCTCATTTCTGAAGGCTACACTTACTTCTGTTCTTAGAATCATCTCTCCAGATCGGCCCTGGTCATAATCTTGTCTTCAGGCCTGTCCCTACTTTAACACTGTCAACACGCAGCTTAAGGGATCCTCTTTAAAAGGCCACTGCTTTAATGATGCTACTTTATCATGTACCATTGAAAACCTCAAAGCAACTTGTCCCTCACCAAATGAAAGTCCACACTCTAAGCACAAGAGAACGGAGGAGCACACCAACACTGACCATCTGTAGAGGTGTGGGCACTTGGCAGGTACCACCGCACCTAAACTTCCTCCATATCCTGCAGTAGCCGGTCATCCTATCCCCAGGGTAGAGCCAGGGGATGGAAAGATGGGGGCTTGTGTGAGGTTATCAATACCCCTTTGGGGGCATACAGTGTGGTGTCTGACTGCAAGGCACATACTTTACTCTCCAAGCTCCCTAAGGGTGAACCATCATCCAGCTCATGGTGACGGGGAGACCGACTGAGAAGATCTTCAGTGTCCAGCCAGAGCTACACAGCTGCCCCTTTGTACTGTGCTCTACCACTGAGCTATACCCCAGCTCCTTGAATTACCTATTTACCCCATCTGAGTTTCTGTATAGAACTCGCTAGTGTCTGATGTTTGTGTGGGTTTTCCCCTCCGTTTTCATTTTTGGCTGTTGTTAATTTTTCTAGTCAGGGTCTTTCAGTGTAGGCTAGAGGTAGGGAGCTCAAATTCCCAATCACCCTGCCTCCAACTCAAGTGTAGGTATTCCACTTGTGGGCCACTGCGTCTGGTTGTTGCTGTGCTCATTGTCAACCCTTCTCTTCTTACTAGAATGTTCCCTATAGAGGGAGGGCACTTTCTACCCTTACATCACTTTGACTTAATACATAAAAGCTCAATAAACATGTTGTAGAAGTGAATCAAGAGCTCATCCTATAGAGGATTAACTTTTTGCCTTCGTGACTAACTAAAGAGAGAAAATTCGACAGAACACAACTCTAGCACAATCAAATTACCCAAAACAATGAAGTTTCACTGTAATTAGGAAGTCAAAGATTTAAAAACTTTTCATTCTATTGGGCATGACAAATTTAAATCAATAGTTATATACATTTCGATTGGCTTTGACAGTTATAAATTTACAAACTCAAGTTCCATTTGCTTTTGGGATACCCTCTTACAAGGACTCAAATTTGCAGTAAGGCTTGTTAAGGAAGGGAATGGCTCAGTTGCCTTTAGCCTACCGGCTATGGGTGGGTTAAGACTTCTGTTGGTCTTTTCTGTGTCGAACACACAGATTGCAAGCCCAGCGCCACTTTGAGATCTTTGGCAACAGTTAACTCTGCAGCTCCCACATGATTGAGCCTGTATGATGATGAGTATTCAGAGACGGGTAATGCCTGGGGGATGCTCACCAACCTAAGACAGAACGCCTGTGTGGCCTGGACAGGTGTCTCCATGATGGGTAAGGTGATCTGCTGATGCAACCTAAGTCAGAAGCTCATTTTTTAGTAAAAGGGGGGAGCTGTAGGGCCCTGGCCCCCGTTTTGGGTAACTGTTGTCTTGCTTGCTGACCTTGACCTTGATATCCTCCCTATGCTAATTCCCTGCCGGGTTCCACCCTCCTGAATGCTTAAGGGAAGCTCCTTGTCTGTGTATCCTGCACACTGGACATTAACAGCTTAGATGCAAGATTGTAAAACATCGGAATTGAACTTCTGTCCTCCGGGTTCCCCCATGAACTTCTGTCCTCCAGGTTCCCCCATTGTGCTGTAAGCCTGTATTTAAGACCTCCTCCCTCCTTTAATAAATGGCATTCGGCATTCAAAAAAAATTTTTTTTTGAACCTTCACCATAATACCATGACATAGATACTAACATTGTGGGCCAGGCTGGTCAAGGCTTAATGACTTGCCCAAGACAGGAAACAGAGGACCAGAATCGGTACTCAGGTTTATCTGACTCAAAGCCCATGTTCTTCATCACACTAGAATAACTTTCCCAAATGACTGGGGTGGATGGACATATGGAGTCAGACCTATGGTAATTTCATTTGCTCTTTGGTGTTGGGGAGTGAACTGGGGTTGCACACATGCCAAGTAGAATGTTCTTCCACCAAGTTAAAACCCTCAGCCCTGACATTTTGCAATTATTTTCCTTTTTAAAATGAATTATTTTGAGAAAGGGTCTCATGTAGCCCAGGCTGGCCTCACACAATATAACTTCAAATGACCCTGAACTCCTGATCTTTCTGTTCGCACATCCAAAGTGCTGGCATCACAGGTGTGCACCAGCCAAGCCCAGTTTTAACTTTAACTTTTATATGTGTGTATGCATACATGTAGGCACAGTTGCACACATGCAGAAGTCAGAGGACACCCACAGGTTTCCGTCCTCAGGTGCTTTTCACCTGTGATTTGAAACAGGGTCTTTCACTGACATGTAGGTCAGACCAGTGGGCCAAAGGCTTCCATCTGAAGAATCTGGGGTCTAAAGTCAGGTCCTCCTGCTCCTGAGGCAGTGCTGTACCAACTGAACCATCTTCCCAGCCCAAAGCAGACCTGGGTTTCTGTGGTCCAGGGATTGAACCTAGGTCTTCATGCATGGTGAGTACACTCATCTGAGCTGCCCAGATTCCCAGCCTTCAGTCCTGCTCACTGGAATGTCCATAAGTCAGTGATCTTCAAAGAACTATCCCAGAAAGCCTGACATTATGCACAGTAAATGACGATAACCCAGAAGGAAGAAACCATTTACTGTCTTTGTCCAGTCTTTGTTCTGAGCATCAGCATCTTACCTGGGCAGCCTCATAGGTGATGGTCTTGGTCTCAGTGTGGACAATAGGTACATCTTTGGTTGGGATTTCACTTTTCACAGCATTGGCAGTATCTGAGATGGTGACAGTCTGAGTCTTTACCAGAGGAGGCTGTGGGCAGCAAAGAAACTGAGTTGGCTAAACCTTTCCGCAGGCCGTGGAGAGCTGAACCTCTGACATTGATCTGATCGAAGCGTTAGCTTGAGTCAAGCAAAAGTTGGAGTCACTCTCCAAAGACACGATTCCCAAGAAGCCCTGACAAGGTGTCACATCTTGAGAAGGTATTAAAAAGCGGCATTACTGTAATTACTTCCATAAGCTTAATGGAAAATTATAACACCAGACAGTTTATGACCGGTGATATAAAACACTTTAGACTGACCTTCAGAATTCGAATGTACAATTGTTTGCCAAATAGAAATCCCTTTCATTTGTCCTTGTGACTGTACATTATAATTAAGAAAACCAGGCACACTTCCCCACTAAGTACAAATGCACATGGAGCAGCAGACGCCCTGGAACACATTTCTTGGAATTCATTAACTTCTTTCAAATCAATGTCAGACATTCACTTTGGATTTACTGAGAAGAAATAGTATTTGGAAAACTAGAAAGAAAACAAAAATCAGTTCTCCCACCACCTGGTGATTAATTTCAGAATTCCAAAAGAATGAACATTAGTGGAATGGCCCAGGCCTTCTTGCTTATCTGCTCACCTTTCCCGGGATCCCAGTCACTCTAGAACTACCATTTGATTGCGATAGGTTAAGTGGCCCTTCACCTTAGGACAGAGTTAGTGTCCGTGATCAACGGCATCCCAGGGGTGGGGGCAGTGGAAGTGGTGGGCTGCACTGGATAGCAGTCTACATTTTCATTGAAAAATCAAATGTTAGTGAGGAGCACTGGGGCATTTCTGAGCATGGCTCAGAACCCTGAAGGCTCCCCCGCAGGAGTCTCTAACTCATCTCTTGCCAGAGCTTGTCCTTGAGAAAGGAAAGAAGAACATTCTTACACCAGCTCCACAAAAGCAAATAGCTGGAGTTTACTCCTCACAGTTTTGGTAAGTTGTCAGAAGAGAAAACATGTCTAGTCCGAGGGAGTTCCTCTGGACGGCAGACACTGAAAACAGCAGAGGCCACGTCCTTTACTGCCACCACTACCGCCGCCTCCACAGACCAGATTCTGGCCCTCTCCCAAAGAGTGTCCTGAGAGCGGTACCATCAACTCAGGCACTACCTGGAAACTTCGAATGAGTGTGGGGAACTGGTTACCCACACGAGAGTCAAGAAAGGATCCGCTCTGGGTCTCAAGGCTCTCAGCTGAGGCAACAGGCTCTTCACTACTGTCTGCCCTTTTTCCACCATGTTGTAGCTGGCAGGAAGCTGGAGTCACTGAGAAAGTTGAGGCACTGGCCTGTTCCTCCACTCCTAAACACTCCCCACTTGGGCCCGCTGGCATCTCATTAGCATCAAGATAGCCAGCTGCCCTCTGCTCCTTCTCTTCCGCCTCCTTGCTGTTTGTGGAGAGGAAGCCAGAACCAAAGCTCTGTGGAGATGTCGGTGGGGAGGTCATCAGGCTCTGACTAGGAACTACGGACTGCTTGGGGCACTCCCATTCAGAGGCAGGGTAGGTGGATGGCCCTTTTGTCACGAGAGCCACCTCCTCTGTGCGAATGCCATTTACACTCTACAAATAAATGAACACACACAAAAGCAGGTTATGAGTAAGTGGGGGAAACAGAAGGGAAACTGAGAACCAGCAATGACTTTTAAGAAGTCTCAAACAGATTCATGCTGTAATTACCAAGACTCTTGACTCCAAAGATGGTCCAAAGAACTGCTATTCATACATGTATCGGGAGCTTAAGCAGTTTCAACTTTGTTAGTAAGGTAACAATTTCAACGCACCTCACAGTGTTCTGCACTTGACATGCCTACAGCCCTCAAAATACAGCATGTGCTTTCATCCTGAAGGAGTTACTCGGTCACTCCTACTCACTGCCTCAATTATGCAGAAGACAATGTAACTTGGGAGTTAATCAAAACATGTTCTCGATGAGTTCTCATATCTCCAAACTGTATATATCATATTGGTCCCTAAGAGGAAGCTAAAATTCAGACTTTTGTCAGCAAGGAGACAGGAGTTGAGTCCATAGATGGCTTCAGTCCCAATCCTGATGTCAGGTCCAATAGCAAGAAGGGGAACAACCAGCAGCTGACATGCTTCTTCACAAATGAATGGCGCAACACTCCAACCACAGAGTGAGAAAAGTCCAGGAGACAGAATTCCCTCCTGGCTACATGTTTCTCCTCATGGGGACATGAGATGGATATGTATACATGTATATGTGCATACACATGTACATATTTAGCTTTTGCTACACCATTTTTTAAGTTTGTAGCTCTGAAGCAGTTCATCATACAAAGTTGAGCACTGACATATATAGACTAATCTGAACTTAAAATCCACCATACATTCATTTCACCTGCTTGCTTGACTTTCTAGTAATCTTCAGTGTCACCGACTCTGGCTGCTAAGAGGAGATGCTCTTTGGCAGGCCTCAAATCTCAGAAAGACCACTTAACATTTTACCACTTAACATGCTGTGTAGGAACTCAGCAACAGAAAGGGATCTTTTAAGAAGGTGTTCCAGGGGAAAATACACAGCTTGGACCAGCTGACATATTTTAGTGTCAATCAATCAATCAATCAATCATCTATCTACCTCCCTGCCTACCATCTGTCTATCTAATTATATTTAAAAAATCACTGTGCTCTTCTTCTGTAAACCAGCCCATGTTGTGAGGAATATAAACTAATGCCCTCTTAAGGCCCTGAACCCTGGATCCACTTCATTCCTGAGCCATCTTCAAACAGGCAAGTGACAAGTGGCGAGAGAGCATCTGGAACAGGTACACGCTGAATCAGACAAGGACATCTTTCATTAGCTGATTATAAGTATTATATAGGACATGCAAGAGAACTGAAAGTCTGGAAAGTTCAGCTGTCTGGAGACCAGACATGAACTATTCTGACTAATAGCATATGAATTTCCTCATATTTAAAACGAGACTAACATTTAGCTTGGCTTGTAGATCAAAACAATAACACCTATGAAAACACTTTGCAATTCTAAGGCACCAACCCACTTCACATAAGTCAACCAATCAGCAGGGCAGTTATAATGTGCTAGGCCTAGAGAACACAGAACAAATGTGCCATTGCTATGAGCACACTGGACTACTTTCTAACATCCTTATCTCACAAGGTTTTGGTTTTTTCCCCCCACTAAAGAGTTGACCAAAAGTAGCTGACAAATGGGCTTTCTCAAGCTGTTCACTCACCCCAGCTCTGGGAAGGACCAAGCCCATTTACATGCAGCATGCAGATGGTAGCAAACTTCTCTGCATAACTTCCCTACAACTGGAAGGCTGGCTGACTATGACAGCTGAACAAGGGTCAGCTTTGCTGTTGTTGTTGTTGTTTGTAAACGGCATCACTGTGTACAGGGGTTGCCATGAATTAGTGGTTAATCCTCAAGTGCTGGGATTACAGGCATGCAACACCACGCTTGGCAAGACAGTTTTGTGTCAGTCTGCAAAAATGATAAGTGACGGTCTGTCATCAAGAAGTCATTTGTTAATTAAACACTGCTTAGGTTAGCACCTCCTTCTGATGTTTTGTTTTGTATGCCCCTGGGCAGTGATGATGGCTTTCTTTTCCCTCTGCAGTCCTGGGAACTAAACTCAGATCATTAGGCTCATAATGCTGAGCCATCTCTAGGCTGGCCCCTTGACTCTAAGTTGTGTACTGCTGAGTAAAATTAAACAGATTGATTTTCCCCCTAAAGCAAATACAGAAGAGATCAAAGGTTCAAGCTGTAGAGAAAGTAATGTCAACAATAAACACTCAGGGCCCAGTGGTTGGTGGCACTTGCCTTTAATCCCAGCACTCGGGAGGCAGAGGCAGGCGGATCTTTGTGAGTTTGAGGCCAGCCTGGTCTATAGAGCAGGAAAGGCTCAAAGCTACACAGAGAAACCCTGTCTCGAAAAAACCAAAACAACAACAACAACAACAACAACAACAACAACAAAATAAACACTCATCGAGTACCTTGCATGCATCAACTGTCATAAATAGAAGACCAGCAACAGTTGGGTTGGTCCACCATGTACTGCACGCTAAGGCCAAGTCAACCTTTCTAGTTGGTGCCACTATCTTATCTCAGGGGCAATACAGAAAAACACTTGCTTGACATCCTCCTGGGCATGAGGAATGTACCATGCCCCAAATTAAACTTCCTCTGTTGCTGCCTGGCCCTCTAACCAGCTGCTTCCTTCATATCAGTTTCTATGCTGATAAAGACCAGCACTGTCTAGTAGACCAGGCCAGAGCCCGGAGTCAGCTCCCATGCTTTCTCTACACTCATTACCATTCTTTAACACTACATTTATTTTACTTAGTATGTATTTATGTGTTTGCGTACAAGTATATAGATGTGCACATGCATATCTTACACATGGAAGTCAGAGGATAACTTGTGGGAGCCAATTCTTTCCTTCCACCATGTGGGTCCCAGGAATGGATCTCTGGTGGTCAGGCTTGGCAGTAAGCTCTTTTATTCCTGGATCCACATCACTAGTCCAAGCCATTTCATTCAGTAACATTTACTCTACCTAACTGTCTCTGTTTTCACATTTCATTCAGTAACATTTACTCTACCTAACTGTCTCTGTTTTCACATTTACACATTTACTAGCTTTACTGGAGCTCCACTTGGTTTTTAAGAGACACAGAAAGGTTTTTCACTGGGATGGAGCTTGCTGACTAGGCTAGGCTGGCTGGTCAGCGAACCCAGGCATCCCCCTGCCTCCACCACTCCAGTGCTGGGATTTTAAGTACACACCACCACACCTAGCATTTATATCTGGTTCCTCACTCTTGCATGGCAAGTACTTTACCAACTAGACCACCTCCCTAGTCCCTCATTTAATTCTTTACCATCTCGCTTTGAGGTAATCATCATCCTTGTGTTATAAATGAAGGAATGAAGAGTTTAAGCAAGTCAGAGCTAGGGTTTATTTAGATTTAGCTCTGCTATGGTTCTGAGGCCCCTCTTCTTCCCACAGCACCAAGTGGCTTTCTGAGTAGGACCAATGCATATGTCTGACCATGCTCAAAAGAATGACCATCACAACAGCCCAAAGAACCCATCGCAGGATCTATTTTAGTGGCTGACATATTTTTAAACATAAGACATTTGAAAAGATATAAGATAAGACTGGCCAGGGGATACAAGTCTCATGACAAGAGAAACCCATAATCTGGCATCTAATGTCAGTGAAGAATCGTAACTGACAGTGCTGTTGCCTTTGGCCATGACCATCATCAGCACAAGCTACTATATTATATAACACTGCACAACTGCATGAAACCAAATTAGCCTGGAAACTATGAAGGGAGCTTGCCAGAAATATGATCTGACATATGGCTGTGTCTGAACCATCCACAGTGAAAGGCAAAATTGAGGCTTTATGTGACTCTGAGGTGTTTGTTGGTCTAGCTGCTGCTTATCTGGACTATTGGGAGACTTGTGGGAAGAAGCAGGCTACAATAATAGACCAGATACCTGTACAAGGCACTGTGGCAAGATCCAGCTGGCTTCACACACATGATAAGGGCCAGGTGCACACCTCTAATCCCAGCACTTGTTACAGAAAGGCAAGTCTCAGTGAGTCAAGGCCAGCCTGGTCTACATAGTGAATTCCAGGCCATTCAGGATTACATAATAAGACCTTGTTTCAAGAAAAAAAAAAAATCTATCTATCTGTCTGTCTATCTATCTATCTCTATATCTATGTCTATATATGGAAAGGAAGTCTACTAGACAATACTTAGTTGAAGTGGAATATCATTTGAAGGTTCAATCTCATTTAAAAAGTTAATAGCTCCTGAAGCAGACACAGGAGATCAGGCATTTAAGGCCATACATATTTTGAGTTTGAGGTCCTGGGATACATGAGATCCTATCTCAAAAATGCAACACCCCATATCCCCCCAAAAAGTCATGGTAAATATGAGAATTTAATATAGTATGTAGAAAAAACAGGATTTTCCCCCTAAAGGCTTTCTACTTGTTCAATAGGACTGTATCTTCAAATTTTCAAATACTCTGTGTGTGTGTGTGTGTGTGTGTGTGTGTGTGTGTAAATTACAAATCTGACTGTAACTTGATTTGATTCCTTAGTAAATTTTTCACATTAGAAATCTGCCTCTGGGCCAGGTGGTGGTGGCACACGCCTTTAATTCCAGCACTCAGGAGGCAGAGGCAGGCAGATTTCTGTGAGTTCAAGGCCAGCCTGGTCTACAAAGCGAGTTCCAGGACAGCTAGGATTGTTACACAGAGAAACCCTGTCTCAAAAAAAACAAAACAAAACAAACAAGCAAACAAAAACCATTTCAAAAAACGAACAAACAAAAAATCTGCCTCTGGAATGGTGAAGACACGCAACAGAAATATGACTTGTCTGTCAAAGTCACATCAGTGGCTGAGGGTTTAGATCAATGGCAAAGCACTTACCTACCATGCACCAAAACTCAGGGTTTGATCCACAATATTGGAGGGAAAAGAACAGTAAAAGCCCAAAGCCATGTTAGCAATTAGAAATATAAAATATTAATGATCACAGTATCCCTCAAATTCATTTAAATAACTTGCTTAGTGATATACACTGAAGACACACACTGGTAGCGTGTTTATATCTACATGTTGATGGAAGGAGTGTTTGGGATTGAACCTAGAGCCTCTGGTGTGCTCTTAGCCCCTATTTCTAGTCCTTAAAATATTACTTTTGGGCAAAGCATGGTGGCACATGCCTTTAATCCCAGCACTTGGGAGGCAGAGGTAGGTGGATCTCTGTGAATTTGAGGCCAGCCTGGTCTACAGAGCAAATTCCAGGACAGCCAGGGCTACAAAGAGAAGCCCTGTATTGAAAAACCAAATACACACACACACACACAGACAAAGAAGCATGAAGCAGAGCAGTGCAGACATCTAGTCCCCACATGGATGCAGGTTCTTCCTGAGCATCTAAAGTGTGGCAAGATTACAAATTTAATGGGGGAGGCTCATCTTTTCACTCTCTGTCACAAGTTCTCAACCAGGTCTGCAGCAGGTTGTGTGTGTGTGTGTGTGTGTGTGTGTGTGTGTGTGTGTGTGTGTGCGCGCGCGCATATTTGCACACTTATGGTGATGGGTATCAAACCTGGGTCTTTGCACATGATAAGCAAATGTTCTACCACTGAACTACATCCCCAGCCCTTATTCTTGGTACATTTTAGAGAAAATCACCAGTTAGAATCTTGAAAAATCTCTGATAGAAGAATTGAAATAGGCACACTACGCTTACATTTAAAAAATATTCCTGAACAAACACTGGACAGGCTATTTTGAGTGTGTGTATACAGTATGTGTGTGCACATGCCTGTGTGAGTACACATGCATACCATGGCATGCATTCCACAGGATGTGTGTGTGTGGGGAAGGGGGGGTCAGAGGATGACCTCAGGTGCTATTTGAGAGAGGGTCTTTTTGCGTTCTGCTGTATGCCAGACCAGCTACCTCAAACACTTATGCAGAGTCTCCCAGGAGCACTGGGGCTGCTGATGCTCCCACCATGCCCAGCTAGCTATGTGGGTAAATTACTTGATGATTTAAGCCCAGGTCCTCACAGTTATGGGAAGGTGCTTTACCCACTAAGCTACCTCCCCAGCTCAATGGGCTATTTTATATTTTTGGTTGTGAGCCTAGCCTTTAACGGCTGAGCCATCTCTCCAGCCCAATGGGCTATTTTAAAAGAATACTTCTTATGTAAGTATTCAATATTAAGAAGGATAATACTGATTCATCACAAAATCTACCGTCACTTTAAAGTATAATTAGCTCATTGATGCTTCTAAGCCTCAAAACATATCTTTCTATATTGCAATTACCCAAACATTTGCTTTGTGAAGTTAATATCCACCAAGAGTGCCTTGGATTTAGCACCTTGTAACCAAGCCCACCATGGTTATTAAAAAACAACCAAAGGCTTTCATTGTTACGTTTAAAAAAAAAAAGACTTAAGGCTGGCTTTTAAGTACCCACTTTTGTTAGTTTTGTTTTTCAAGGAAGAGTTTCTCTGTGTAGCCTTGGCTGTTCTGGAACTCTCTCTGTAGCCCAGGCTGGCCTCGAGTTCACAGAGACCCATCTGGCTCTGCCTCCCGAGTGCTGGGATTAAGGGCGTGGGCCACCACTGCTCAGCCTGAAGTACCTACTTGACGGTACAATCAACTCTGTAATATTGTCTGCCATGACTTGTGGCTTGTTGAAACACAAATATCTCAAGGAAAGTTGTTGACACACCAAGCTCATCAAACGGTGTTTCTCTATGTTAACAAGAAAGGGATTTGTTAGGCTTTTTTAAAAAGTTGTATACTAATTTAAAACTTTGTGTGTATATGTGCACGTGCAGGTACAGTGACCTGTGTGTGCACATGGAGTCCAAAGGCTGACTGTAAGTGTCTCGCTCAGTTGCTCTCCATCTTATCTTTTGAGGCAGGGTCTCTCACAGAACCTAGAGCTGGCTGTGGTAGTATCTTCCTTTTTCTGCCTACCCCAAAGCACCAGGGCTACAAGTGTACACTGCCGTGTACAGCCTGTTCTGTGGGCACTGGGAATCCAAACTCAAGACCCATGCTTGCAAGCAAGCATTTCATCTACTGAGCCATCTCCCAGTCCTAAAAAGACAGGTTTTGATGAGAAAGGGGACTGACGGGTGAAAGTAGGATTGGGGTAGAAGGTTCACACAGACAAAATCTCCCAAGAGCACATTACCCTTGATTTGCAAACCCAATAGGAATGCACTGCATTGCAAAGGCCACAGAAGCAGCAGGATCAAGGTTATCTTGCTAAGCACAGTAGGAAGACACTCAGCAGAAGAGGTCAGCTCCTGGTCCTTAACTAAAGTAAACAATAAATATCACAGTCACATATATTATCAACAATGTAATATTCCCAGTTGGTTTGCAACATGCAAGCTAAAAAATGTAGACTCCAATCGTGATAACATCAGTTAACTGCAAGTGCTCTTTCAACAAAAACATAGCAAAGCTTCATGTCTCAGGGAAGAATGGCTTTAACTGCCTCAGGAAAAGGCTTAAAAAACACAATAAATGTCACGATATAGTAATATGATAAATATTTATAATCTCTTTCCTATTTTGAGAAACTATAAATATCAGTGTTTGCCTTGATTGTATAATAACCAGTAGGAATATCAACCTAGCCATTAACAAAACAACAACATTCACTTTCAAAATCACTTTTAAATGGGCACTTGCAATAAAAGCTCAATCAGATGTGGCAGCGGCTGCTTTGGTGATGACCACGTGTAAACAGCACATAAAGATGACAAGCAGCAGTAGTCATTCTTCAGCCAAAAAAGGAAACAAATGAAGAAAGAACAAAAATCACAGAAAAGAAAAACATCCCTGGTCCCCACTCCCAAAAGCTTGTAAACATCAGCTTCCAGCACATTAAAATTCAGGCCACTGCAGCTTTCAAAGGGGCATCAGGACCACGAACCCTGCAGACGGGGATAAACTAACAGCAGCCACATGTGCCTGGAGGAGGTGACTTCAAGTCCTTCCCTTTTTACCACCGTGCGCTGCTCCTCAGTACCAGTTCTCTCTGGGTTTAAAGTCTACGTGCTGGACACAACCCCAGTGCTCACGAGTCCCCATGAGTCTCAGCCATGTTCAAGGGCCGCTGCTGTCTCTGGTCTATCAAGCTTCTATCCGGTAAAAGAGCTGATTTGGGCAAACGTTTCACCACACTGTTATTTTACTAGACTTGAAAAATTTGGTTTCAGGATAAGGACACACAATACAGCCTTTCTTTTCCAATGAAGGCAGTGAAACTTGCCAATAACAATAATCCTTCAGTTTTGGCTTCAAACAGTTTTGACCTTGAACGTGCTAGGCATGGCTCTGAGCTAGTTATGATTTTCGAAATGGTACTGTTATTAGATTATCCCCGGATAGATGACTGTAAACACAAACAGCTTCAAAAACCATGCCTGATGCAAAATTTTAACTATTAGCTAATAGAAAATTTTGCCTTTGCACTGCACTCACCGCACGGACTCCACAGATCACATGGGACCCTCACATGAGCAGATCTGTACAAGTCGGGGGGCTTAAGCAAATGTTAAAGGTTATGCAGAACATGGCTGAGAAAACAGAAACCTTGAGTGGTCAGTTTTACCTCATTACACTGAAGGATCAGGACAGAGCAATGGAGAGGAAAGGAGGCAGAAACCAGCACAGAAGCTCCAGTCGTTTACAATGGAACAGCATTAAATTTGTTAGCAAGACTTCACAGAAACCTCATTTCCAAAACCCATTAAGGTCTCTCTCTCTCTCTTCTTTTAAGGGACAGGGATCCATGGGCCTTGGCCTCCTTGTGTGGACAAAGCTGACCTGAGAATGCTGATCCCCCCTGCCTCTACCTCCCAAGTGCTGGCATTACAGGTGTGTGCCACCATGCCTGGCTTGATGAAAGTCTTAATAAACACTTAGGAAATTATACCCCAACTTGATGTCTAGGAAAACAGCATCTTGATTCCATGGAACTAAATGAAATACAAAATATTTTTAGGTACTAGCTAGCTGTGGGTCCTCTCCATGAAGGAAAATCCTAGAGTAATGAAACAGCTTTCTATGCTAACATGTTCAACCAATTCTGAAAAGGAATATGGCTTAGAGAAACACAGAAGCACTTTTTCTGTTATTTAGACATAACCACAGGTTATATATCTCGAGCTGGTAAACAGACCACTTCACAGTGTGGACTGTTTGGTGCTTTAGGTCCCCAACAGAAAAACACATTAACATCCAGAGCTGTGACACTGAGAGAGGGTTTACCCAAGGTGAGATAAAAGAAGTGACAGTGCTTCTTAATTCCATATTAGAGGAATAAGCTCTCTGCACACCCACATGTTCACACCCACTCCACTCTTCAATCTACAGTCTGATCAGAGTGGCAATACGGGATGGTTAATAACTACTAATTTATTCAGTGCTCTTTAAAAAAAAGCACAAAAGGCAAATCAGCATAATAAAATGTGACAATTGCACGTTACTTTGACGGGTTAAATTGGTTAGAAAAAATTATTTTTAAAACTTGACACAAAAAAGGCAAATGAACACAAAGTGATTTAAAACAATATTTTGAGAATTGAACACATGCCTCTGCATCAGGACTAAGCAAAAAGGCAATTACTGGGTGCCGACAGTGTTTTCTAGGTAGGCATCTCAAGGTAACTAGCTGAAGCACACATTCCCCTTCCCCCTGTGGGTCTGCCTGTGTCCAATATCACCAGCTCTAACTTCTATAACAATTACTAGCAACCAGAAGCTGACTTGCAGTGAGAGCTATTCATCATAAATCTACACAGTAACTAAGCAATTAATATGAGAAAAACATCAAAGAAAACGTCCCCAAAGAGAAATCCTGTGGCAGCTTTCTTTAGGCTTAATACCATGCTGAACTGCTAATGGATAAACAATTCATTTAAATATGACAGCCAAAGGATCCTGGACAAGGGAACTGAAAGGAAATCAGGCTTAGGGCTTATTAAGAACTCCCAACAAACAGGTACATAGGCCAAAATACAGGGAGCAAAGACACTTTCTAAAGGACATTATTTTCTGCTAACTTACCAACAAACTACTGTCCCCAGTGGACTCCAAATCAGGGGCTTCTCATCAAAAAGTCTTTATTCTGACAGTAATAATCAGAAAAGCAAATGTATCCCTTCAATTCCTAATCTCAAACTGATGCAACTGTCTGAAACACAGAAGTGTACTGAGATGTATTTTTGATTATGTGCATATGTATATGTGGGAGTGATATGTGCAGTGCTTGCAGAGGCCCGAGGCCCTGGAGTTACAGGCAGGTATAAGCCACTTAACATGAGTGCCGGGAATTGAACTCAGGTCTTCTGGAGAGCAGCAAGCACTCTTAAGTGCCGAGCCATCTTTCTAGACCTCATTATGCTTTTAATTAATTAATTAAATATTCTATTCTACTCTATTATGTATACAGTATTCTGCCTGCATGTATGTCTACTCCCCAGAAGAGGGCGCCAGATCTCATTACAGATGGTTGTGAACCACCATGTGGTTGCTGGGAATTGAACTCATGATCTCTAGAAGGGCAGCCAGTTCTCTGAACCTCTGAGCCAGCTCTCCAGCCCCCCTCATTATGTTTTCTAAATGCTGTGGTGGTCTGAATGAAAATGGTCCCCATAAGCCCAAGGAAAGTGGAACTATTAGGAGGTGTGGCCTTTTGGGAGTAGGCGTGGCTTTGTTGGAAGAAGTGTGTCACTGGGGGCAGGCTTTTGAGGTCTTAGGTGCTCAAGCCAGGCCCAGTCTCTCACTACCTTCCCGCTCTCTGCCAATCCAGATGTAGAACTCTCAGCTCCCTCTCCAGCACCATGTCTGCTTACATGCCAACATGACGGTAATGGACTAAACCTCTGAACCGTAAGCCAGCCACAATTAAATGTTTCCTTATAAGAGTTGCTGTGGGGGCTGGAGAGATGGCTCAGAGGTTAAGAGCACTGACTGCTCTTCCAGAGGTCCTGAGTTCAATTCCCAGCAACCACATGGTGGCTCACAACCATCTGAATGAGATCTGGTGCCCTGTTCTGTATAATAATAAATAAATAAATCTTAAAAAAAAAAAAAAAAAGAGTTGCTGTGGAGCCAGGTGGTGGTAGTGGTGGTACACGCCTTTAATCCCAGCACTCAGGAGGCAGAGACAGGAAAAATCTCTGTGAGTTTGAGGCCAGCCTGGTCTACAGAGTGAGTTCCAGGACAGCCAAGGCTACACAGAGAAACTCTGTCACAAAAAACCAAAAAGGAAAAAAGAAGAAGAGGAGGAGGAGAAGGGGGAGGAAGAAGAAGAAAAAAGGGTAAAGAAAGAGTTGCCATGGTCTTGGTGTCTCTTCATAGCAATAGAAACCCTAAGACAAACGCTTATTAGATAATTCTAGAATCTGGCTAAAGAGAAGGTGTATTTAGGAATTACTATTTCTTTACTTTATATAGGAAATTTGAGACAGATCCTTTAAACCCAACAAAACAAAACAAAGTGGGTAGATGGGTAGTCAGCAAGTCTGTTAAAGCCACGATCAACACAGAGCATTTGGAAGACAAGGCACTGTGTTGTCATGGTACTTCATGTTCCGTTTAAGATGTACCTGATGCCAACTTCCAATTCCTAGCCATAAACAAAACAGTACCAAGGCAGAAGAACAACAAAAACATTCAATCAGCTTCTGGTTTGTGAGGGAAATCCAAAAACCAGTCCCCACAGGCAAAATTCCAATCTATCTTTGTTTTTGTGTGGCCACGAGCTAAGAATAGATTGTTCTTAAATGGGTAGGGAAAAATATTTAGTGGCATAAAAGTTGTACAAAACTCAAACTTGAGCGTCCGATGAAGTCCGACTGGTGTGCAGTCACATAGTCTCCTGCTGCCGGTTTTTAACTTTCACTATGCTGTGGCAGAGCTGAGGAGCTGTGAGACCACACAGCCTGCAGAGCCTGGCATCTCACTGTCACTCTTTACAGAGAAGCCTTGCCAACGACTCATTGACCTAATGTACAGAACTCATGATAATTTGATAAAAAACACAAGAAAAATGTACCAGATTGAAGTCAACAATGTATTTCAGATAAAGACAAACATTCCCTTTATGACATCATACTCCAAAATGAGTTTATACATGTGAGCACGTATACCAGTCTTGATATTCTGAAGTGAAAATAGTTGACTTTTAGCTATGATAAAGGATAACTAAACCAAATTACAAGACGTTAACAAGAGAGGTCAATATTTAGTGGCATAGTGGCATCCCACTTGAGGTCCTTTAAGTAAAACAGTGACTACAGAAGATTAATAAAGAAAAGGCATGGCCTCTGGGCTTCGCATAGGCTTTCCTGGCTGCCTGCAGGTACTGATTAGGCATACCATGTTCAAATTTATCTCAATACACAAGAGTCCATGTAAAAGTTAGAGTTTATCCATTGCCATCTGCTATCAGTAATGTAGTTACCAAAATGATCATTTGTTATATACAAGGCAAGGTGGTACCTGGGATACAAAGGTGACAGATGGTAAACAAAGATGAACAAATTGAGGGCTCACCTTTGACCCAGACAGCAGCCCTCAAAGGGCAAGGACCTTAACCCCACAAGAGGGCTGCCTTTAACTCTAACAAGAACTTTCATATAGAGGCCAGAAATGTCTTTCTCTTTCTTTTGAAACAAGGTCTCACTATGTAATCTAGTCCGGCTTCAACTGGCTACCCTGCCTCAGCATGACTCAAGGAAACTCTTAGAACCCCTGCATTCAAGACTGATAAACTAAGCTGTGGAGAGACACCCTGACTTAATGCAAGAGTGACTTATACACTCTCAGCTGTCCACAGACGCGGTCATCTATCTTGGAAGATACTGAAGCACAAGTCTCTAAATCTCAAAATTGCGTTGTACCGAAGAGTCAAATGCTGGAGGGGAGACAGGCTAAACTAAGATCTTGTCAGATCCTAAAATTCGGATGTGCTATCTTTCTGCGTCCTTGCAATGCACACAAGAGTGCAGGAAGTAGTCATGTTTTCCTCTGAATTTCTCTCTTCTACTCCCCACCCCCTCCCACCACCCAGTTCTCCTCTCTCTGTTTTTCATTGCCCTGGGGATCAAACCAGGGCCTCATGAATGCTAAGCACACACTCTGTGACTGAGCTATACCCCCTTTTCTTTAAAGCGACAGCAGAGAAGGAAACTTTGAGAGGCTAACTGCCTTTATTGATCTAGGGACCATAAAAGATAGCTGGGATTCTATACTCTTCCCTCTTTCTAATCTTAGACTTATCTATTATTTACCCCAAAGAGGATTCTAATTATCGTAAATGAAAGGACACTGAAACCACCTAGGATATCAGTCACAAAAGATGAGGAAAAACATGTTTCAATAAGCTGGTATCTAGTCATACAGTTAATAGTTTATTAAAGTTATTTCATTTTTAGCCTGTATTTCAGACCTGTGGAAATAAGGAACAGTGGTAACGGGAATTTTATTTACCAAATAAAGTCCCCCTGAATTTAACCCTGGGGATCACAGCTACCGTTGTCCTCTCCTAGCCTAACCCCAAGCGTAGAGCTTCATAACCATTCGGCAGCTTTCCCCAGCCCAGCACCCACTGCAGTGCAGTGGCAGGGAGAGCAGGCTCACCAACACTGCAGAGGAATGCAGAGAAGGGGCTGAAGGAGGGAGTCCCACAAAGCAGGACAAACAGAGATTAGGAGAAGCTGCCTCCAGCTAGTGTCACCAACAGTGGGGACTGGGTAGGGCGGGTGTAATAAAAAAGTGAAGTTTCTCTGTGGAGAACACTGTAAAGTTCAAGATTCTATCATCTGTATGAAGTGTAAAAGGGAAGGAGGGCAGCTGTGTGCAGAGTCCTGTGGAGCAACAGCGAGACAGTAGTTCAGTGTGGTTTTGTCTTTTCCAAATAAATGACCACTGGGTGAAGTGTAAGTATACATTCTTATTGGTAATAAACTCTAGAAACAACTGAACCTTGAAGGTATAGAGTGTCCCATGGGATTATCCACAGAAGTGACTTAAGAGGCCCCTAGGTTCTCTGTGGACAGCAGGATAGCTCCAAAGGTGACTCCAGTCTACTCTTGATCAACAGTCAGTTCCCTTAAAGTTTCTACTAACAATGTAAACAAAGTTGTAAACTTGCAAAAGGAATCTACTTCATACTACAGATGCTAGCCATAAGCAAACAGCTAAAAAACAGGTCTAAAATATAGAAGCTGGGCCTATTCCCAAGTATACTCTACTCGAAGAATACCATCTGAATTTATTAAAAGACAGATAAATTTGGAAAGGCATTTTAAACTTCACTAGTTTTAAGTGCTTGGTCAAATACCAACCAGGAACAGACAGAAATAAACATGGCTGTTTGCCCCCTTCCAGAAATAAGAATCTCAAGAGGCTCATGTGTGTCTGTTTTTTCCTTTTCCTTGAATTCTATCTTCCTAGTCCCTCAAAGACTGAGGATGGAATCGCCATCAGTTCCTGAAACATGGTGCAGGTCCATCTCATGAGGTAGATTTGTCTGGAAACATGGGCACCAAATAGTTAAGTGATTTCCTCAAGTCACTCTAGAAATGACCCACAGGAAAACAAGGCAAAAATCCAAGACTTTACACAGGTCATATAGATATCTTTAGTCCACATTACTTATGGATCTGCCATGAAGAAGGCGACCCAGGGCAAAGCGATACCCAGTCATTGGAATGCCCGTGGTACTGAGAACAGAGTGAAGTGGGGAAGGACGTAATGCTGTTTGCAGCTTCAGATACAAATCCTGGCAGCATTAACCTGAGATGGTCCAGGCCTGAACAGCCGATGCTTGTCCTCTCCTAACTATGACAGGTCTATCTTTTGAGCCGTGTTGGTCAGCTTGTTCAACAGAAGGGACTGGCATCCCCCTCTCAGCAGCTTCACTGATAAGAAATGGCTTCTTTGTCAGCAAAGATCTCTGTGGATCCCTGTCACACTTCAGAACACGGGACAGCACCACTGGCTCGCACTCAGCTTTTAATGGATTTGAAATAATTCCAATATCAAAGGAAACAAAAGTCAGGGTTGCGTTTACAATAATTAATAAAAAGTTGTGTACAGTGATGAAAACTGCAACTTTAGGAAATATAATTTGAAAGTTACAAAAGTACTGATAAAATTTTAAGATTATTTTCCTTTTAATTCCTAAAAAAAGACTTACACTAACATAGCCAGTGCTAGTTTCACTTGTGTTTCGTTAAGGAAATCTCACATCTGTTTCACAATAAAGGGGCACACTTGGGATTACCATGTTCTGCCCTGCAAAGCAGTTTTGCAGTACTTCAGGCGGCTTTGCAAGCCCTCTTTTCTAACGAGTGAATCAATAAATATGCTTAATTACAAAATATTTGTTATAAATAAATAGACATAACAACTTGTGACACAAACCATATACATTCAATTTTTTTTTTTTAAATCTAGCCTGGTCCTTGCTTCTTTTTTCCAGTTTTTTTGTTTTCTTTAAAACTCCAATAATAACAGAGTACCATGACAGTTTTCAGTAAATATCAGATAATTGTGTCTGTCGAGACAACACAGCAATACTAGTGAGCACTGAAGAGCAGCAACAAAATCTTGGTTTTACTGTTTGTCTCTCTCTCCCTCCCCCCTCCATCGTTTCAAAGGCAAAATTCATCTTTAGGAATTTCACTGATGAAAAAGCATTAAGAAGTAACACAAAATATAGTAGTCTCAATGTGACGACCCTAACTCTGAGTAACTCTGAGTCCAAGACAGAGTTTGTGAAGCTAACAATTCGTCCAGACAGATGCATTCAGATGCCATAGAAAGCAAGCGACATCGTGCAAGGTTAATAGTAAGGTAAAAAACCACCATTGTAGGCATCCAAGCGGTGCTCCGAGGAGGGCGTGCTCACCGTCGCCTCAGGGAAGCCTCATAATCCACATGCAAACTGGACACATGTCACAATAGAAGCTTAGCTCGCAAGGCTATTAATTAGAAACAGCTGATCTCAACACAAGTGTGAAGTACAAGGAAACAAAGTATCTTTTAAGCTTATTATAACAGCTAAATATTGCTTCTAGCAATAATTACTTAAGCCATAGGAAATGATAGTATTTTCATTTAGAGAAAAGTGTGTTTACATACAGATCTTGAGTTAATCTGTACTCCAGGACTTTTAAAGGTAGGTAGTCTGAAGTTTTCAGCCCTGGCTGGAGGTTCAGGGACACCAGCACCATTTCCCTAAACCAAATCAGCTCTGTGTATGAAAAGACAGCATTTAACCTCTGCGTGATGCTTCTGCGTTGCAGGCAAGATACCGTTGTCTACCCTGTACAGCTCATACACACTGACAAAAAGGCCACAGGTGTCACAGCTCCTTCCAGAAAAGGCCTTTGTATGTACCGATTCCACACTCTAAGAAAAAGAGTGGTTATGGATTTTCGGATTACAACTATCATTTTAAGGCTTTTGAAAGGTTGGGAAGTTGAATTTCTTCTTAAACTACAGAGCCCATGCCGCACAAATGGTTCTAGGAGACTGGGAAAAGAGTCCATCCAATGTTTTCAGAGTGTCCCAGCCTCTGTGAGACACAGAAAAGGAGGACACAGCAGCAGTCCACAGTAAGAGCATGCAGGGTGGCTCTGGGGTGAGTACCACCTGCCATGCACCTCAATCTGATTTGCCTAAATGTATTGACTTTGGGGCAGGCACGCTGGCTTGGACAATCCATTGCTACTCCTTTTTCCTCACAATGTGTACTCTCCAAAGATCCACATTTTATTATTGGACAGGAAACATGGCCACAAAAGGTCTCTAGAGCAGTGAAGGGTCAAGATCAGAGGAATGATGTAGGTAATTACACATTTGAAGCCACAGACAGGAGTTCACTGGTTTTAGTCTTGACATGTCAGACGAGCACCCTGTTTTCCAATCACAGAAAGATCAACCACCAAACAGCCAGTGCAAGGACCAGGAGGAAAGACATCATGAAAGGGACACGAGGAGATGGGAAAGGACTAGAGTAGAGGAGGCACTTTTTGAGAGCCTTGTGTTCCTCGGGGATTGGAATAGAAACCTTGGGAGCAATCTCTTCCTTTTCTTGCTGGGGCAAGGTTCTCTCAGTGGATCTCTCTGGCCTTTTAGTTTTCTCTTCACCCTGTACTAACAGAGCACGCTCCTGTGCCTGCTTTCACGGTAGAAGATCAAGAAAGACAGAGAAAGATGAACAAAATGACAGATGGAAAATGCTTAAAAGTGACACTTGGGGATGTGCAAAGGTGTGGAAAGGTCTTCTGGATGCTCTTGGTTTTAGCTTCTCTTTCCTTTGGCAATTTAACCTAGCAGTTTCTGTCACCCAGCAGGTTTAACTATGTAATTAAATTAAAATTTAGTGTTTGGAATAAACTGGCATTGGAAGACTTGGAAGTTCAGGTGATCACTGGCTTCCCTTTATTCCAATACTTGTTCCTCAGACAGGCTATTCACACGTGACTTTTTTTTCACGTACGGATTCAGGTTGCTTTACATTGCTTTAGCGCTGCAAGTAATCACTGGATCAGGCCAAGAACGAAGCGTTGGGTAAAGCTACTTTTCCTGACAAATGGAATGGCAGAATATAAAGAGCAATGTTCCTATCTCCTCAGAAAGACTTTAACTGCAACAGCTCAGTATGAGAGTCAGATTTTGCTCAGGGGACTAGAAGTAGTCAAGACTGCAAAATAAGAACAAAATGTATAAAAATTTATAACGTACCTCCAGGGTCTACCCTGGGTGGGGACAGGGGCAAAGAGGAACAGAAAAGAAAGGAAAATACATTCCCACAAGACCTTGAAGGATTATACACTTAGTGAAAGATCCACCCCCAACTGGCCAACTGAGACTCTCCCCTGCATCTCTGTGCTCTGCTCTCTGTGGCCCAGGCAGACAGCATCTATGAAAGGAAGAACTTGGCTCTGAGCTCTCTTAGTTGAGGCAGCCTTCTCCGGTCAGTCTGGAAGTTGAATACTGGTTCTTTGCACACCCCCAAGCGGTATGGATCAGGGAGAAAGTAGCCAGGGGACTGGTCAGCAAAAAGAATAAAAGGAGAAGATAGGATGCAAAATTATAATGATTTTTAAATGAAAATAAGGTGGGAGAAGAAAGACAACATAAAAAGAACAGGTATAATTAAATTCATTTTCTCTCTGAGTACACATTAACATCTTCATGCAGCTTTCCAAACAGCCATGCGCCGAAATAAGCAAATTGAAAACTGCAGATGCCGCTGCAGTGGAAGTGTGATGTGTTAGGCCAAAGGCTGTGGGTGGGGGTTTACTAGTGTAGCAAAAGAAAAAACTTTTTCAGCCACTGTTGCTGAGTTGTGGGGTTCTCTGCTTAGAGCCATGACCAGAGCAAGTTTTAGTGAGCAGCACAGTTACAGCAGCAGCTTTACCTCTGGCCCACCAACCTTCCTTTCCGAGGGGAGGGTAGAAGTTTTCTTCACCTGGTCATACACAAATTATATAAAGTTCAGTTGCCTCGCAATGCAATGACAATGCTGCCCAAGGCAGGAGAGGTATCCCCAGAGAACAGACACGTTAGCCTAACCATAAAAAGATATGCCAAAAAGTAGAGCTGTCCCAGTACAAAGATTAAGACAGTATAGTCACTTATTCCATTATTCATTCAAAGGGAATATATATGTGTGCATAAAGCTAAAATAATTTGAGCACCGCTCAGGGATCGATTTGAGTGTATGAGAAGTCCTTTCTTTAAAGTTCACAGAATGGTACTGCCATTCCCAGCCTTAGGATGATTTCCAAAGGGTTTCTATTTAAAGACATTTTCTGAAAATGGAGACCAATATGGAGTTTACCCAATGACATCCAAGACAGCATCAAGTTACTTTTCAAGCTACTTTCAGAGTCCAAAATAGAACTAGAAAAATATGCAGGTACAGTCTGTAGGTGGGAGAGGGTGTTAATAGATGAGGCAGTAACAAGCCACTCATGTGTAAAACACCAGAGAAATAAGCAAGGGCATTTAAGATCATCCATTCTATAAACAGGCCCAACAAGACAAATGGCTTGTTCAGAGCATTTCATTAAACTTTGAATGGCTAGTAGACCCTCTCAGTCAAATCAAACCACAACTATCTTTTAGACCTTTATGAGTCTTATTTCTGAGGACACATCAAATGAATTATCTGCCTTTCAAAGTGTGGTGGTCTTACCCAGGAGGGGTTATTTTCCTAGTTCAAAGTACATGCTATAGACTTAGAACACTAAACTAATGGCCATGTATGTCTGGGAACAGGGCCTGAGAGGACAATGCAAGGGAACAACTGTTTCCTACTACCCCAATGACTAGTCAGCTGCCTGTTACTGAGGTGTTCTCCCACCTCATTTGTGAAACTGTTAGCGAATTTTAATCTAAATTTGAAAAACACAAAAGGTTTTCTTGGAAGAATTTTTAGCCTCGTCTGTAGCTGCAGAAACTAAGTAATAAGTGATATAACTGGATAGTTTACCAAGAATCCTGAAAACAATTTAAACCCAATTTGTGTTTTGTTTTAGAAAAGATTCTCACTATGTTACCTAGTTCTGCCTCAAAATCCTAAATTAGGCAATCCTTCTGCCTCAGCCTCATAAGGAGTGGAACACACGGGCATGCCTGGTAAATCTCAGATTTTACTGGGGGTATTAGTTTGCTTTTCTCAACTAGAACTGCTATTGTTTGGGAGGGCACAAAGTAAGCACACAATTAAAAAATATATAATCAGTCATTAAGTTATGGTGACTGTTTATATAAATGACATACTGGCTAGAGATAAAGAGTTTAGATGTAAGTTTGAAGAGATACCACCTTTAAACAGATTTATTTATTCTGAGGTAGGGTTTCCAAAGTAGGAAATAGTAATAATAATAGAGAGCAGACCCTGAAAGGTATTTCTGAACTCTTCTGACCATAACAGTCTCAGAAAACAGCTGGTTGAAGGTTTGATGTTATGCTAGATAAATCATCAGTTGTTTTTGTGAAATTGAGTGTTCTACATTCTCTGGCGTTAGGGCCTCCTTTGTTTCTTATATAACTGTGAGCAATCATTCCAGACATTTCTAAGTTGTACAAATGTTCAAATAAAGTTTTTAAAAAATGTACTCCCTTCCAATTGTGACCTTACTAAGTTTAGCAAACTCTCTGGGCCTGGAAGGCAAATTTTGAATATAAACAAAGCTTTACTGGCATGAAGTCAATTTATAAACACAAACTAGCCAGAAACAGGCAGCTTCAAGCAGTTCTCAGAGCCTAGTCCTAAAGGACTACAATTGAACTGAGCTGCATAATGACCATGAGTATCTGATTATTAACTTTATAGCAGCAACAAACTGCAAAGGCCACCAAAGCCGAATTTCAGCTCTCCACTTTCAGACACAGAATATTAGCATACATAATTAAAAGACTTGTTGCATTCAGCTTCACAGTCATGTGAACAAAGTACTTACTCCATCTCCAGTAGGGACTTGCCCGTTGATGTTAAGAGTTCGGAAGGGTGAGTGTGTGGATAAGCGTTTATCCCACTCACTAGGTCGTGGTTCGGGTACCGATTCCATAAAGTTCTTTTTCAGCTCACTGATGCTGGCATGATGCTTTTTGATTTCTTCTTGACTCTTGTCTAAATCCTATAGTTGAAAGGACAAAGAGGTAAAACAATAAATAATTGGGACCAAAAACACACCAAGGGCAACTTATCAGAGACTGGGCACTGGTAGAAAACACCACATCCAAGCAGACATTACTGGCCTGTATTTTGCATTAGGATTGTAAATATACAACACTGTTTGCCTCTTTTACTTTTCTTTTTTCTTTTCTTTTCTTTCTTTCTTTCTTTTTTTTTTTTTTAAACAAAGTGCTGTACTTGGAAGCAGTGAAGCATCACAATCCCACAGCTCTTGGAGGCTGAACTGCCCAAGAAGAGCTTGCTCCTTAATTATGTAACTCCTCTTCCACAAAGGATGCAAAACCAGATCTCCACCTCCTCATCCTGAAAAGGTAACCCCACAATTCAATCAGCCTCAGCTTGATGAGAAGTGACTCCGGCTCAGCTCAGGCAGGATGGAGATAGCAACAGGGAGACAGATGAATGACGGACATGGTAAATGACCTCAACTTCTACGACCTACCATCCTTGGTGAGCTGCAACACTGCAGAGTCCCTTTCCGTCCACTGCAGTACTTTTGCTTCTCTATTACTAAGACCTTTTTTTTTTTTTTTTTTTTTTGGATCAAGTTTATTACTAAAATTCCTAGTTCCAGCCTCCAAAGCCAATTGTTACTACCTCTAAAAAAATCAAAGGACGTTAAAGATTTTTTAAAATTATGCATGTGTGTGTGCATGTGCATGTGCATGTGCAGGTCAGAGGACAACCTCAGGTATCCCCCTCGGAAACATTGTCCACCTCTCTCATTGGCCTGGAGCTTAACAAGGGTGAGCCTGGCTGGCGACCAGGTTCCAGGGATGCTCCCGTGTTCATCCCCCCAGCGCTGGGATTACAAGTATGCACCACCACCACGCCCAGCACTTTTACATGAGTTAAGGGTACTGAACTTGGGTCCTCACACTTTACAATTATATATTTTTCTTTTTCAGTACTTTCCCTACAATATAAAATCTTATGGTTTCCCAGTTTTACTTCTCTTAATACAATTCAAAATAGGGACTTGCTGGGCCTGGGGGATGTGGCTCAGTGGTAGAGTGCTTGTTAGCATTCACACAGGCCTAGGTTTGATATGCAACACCACCCACAAGAGGACTTCCAATGACAGTCAATGGAGTCTCATATCTCTCCTTGATAATTTTAAATAATACAATTGTTGCAGCAGTTTGAATACTGGACAACTAGAGGTAGATGAAAATTTCTTTAAGGTAACAGTCGAAGGAGAGATGATCAAAACTAAGGCTAATGAATCATAGGCTAAGACATTCAGATTTTTTTGTTGTTGTTAAAGAGAGATACATTTTTTTTGAAAAGCAGTCTGAAAAATTTAACTTGAAAAGACTCAAATGTTCTTTGTCTAACAATACACACACACACACACACACACACACACACACAACCTCAAAAATTTGAGTTTCAGGTCACAATAGCTGGAATCTGAAGCTATAAAACAATCTTGTGTTTATTTCCCACCAGGGCAACATTGTATCTAAGAAAAGCATGATGCTAAACAGACCTCCCCACACGTGTGTGAACTTTGGGATTCATCTATTTTTGGTATTGTGGGAAATAATTTCATTTTGGAAAACAAAATAAAATAGATTTTTTTTTTTTTAATCAAAATGTGTTTACAAGTTTTTGTTTTTGTTTTTTCCTGCAGGCAAGAAAGATCCTAACTAAATAAAACTTTCTCCAAATCACTATCAAGGAGAAAACAATGAAAACCCAGGGACTCACATGACATCTGGACTCTGGGGCTGCTCCTTCCCAAACTCATGAACTAGCCTCTTTCTATTTTTGCAGGACTGACCCATGTGTATTTGCTTTGAGAGCAGGGAGAAAACTAACCCCAAAAGTAACCGCAGCTCCCCACAAAGAGCATTGCTTGCTTACTAAGAAGAACTGTGAGTGTACCTCAGGAACATGAGCTTCCCTGGGGGGATGCCTGTGTCATAGCTGAGAGCAAGGCGGGTCATGACCAGCTGAGGAAAAGCATGTACAAGCTCTTGGGCTGAGCAACTGAGACCCATCAGGCTGGTGAGAGTGTGACCCAGCTCCTGACTGATGTTAAATCTGTTTTGGCCAAGAACAACTGAACACACTTAACGATGTTTAAAAGTACAAACAAGGCAGAACAAAAACAACCAAGAGATGCTGTGACAAATACAATTCTGACCCAGCCTGAGCTGAGGCTGCTGATTTGTAACTCTTCTTGCCTAGCTTCTGATTGGTTTGGAACCTGAGAAAAATACATTTTTCAATAAAACTGATAGCTTCTGAGGGAGCTTTCTCCATCCTTCTTAGCTGGCTTTGTTGGAAACCTGTGGGGGCACAGAGTAAAATTAAGATCTCAAAGGGACCTGTTCCAAATAGAATTTGTCACAGACATTTGCTACAGGTTCTCTCTGGGAGCTGGAGGAGGAGGCGGCAGATCTAAAAATGAACTCGACCTTATTTGTGCCAGAACAAAGCATTAGTGGGGGTGATAAGAGAAGGAGGGAAGGGATGCTTTAAAAAAAAAGAAAGAAAAGAAAAGAAAAACCTGCCGGAGCGACAGGTAAGTTAAGAGAAGTTCCTTGGGGGCACTTTTTACAAAAACTAAGGAATGACAGTCAAATTATGTCAGGTATGTTCAGTCGGTTAGATAATTTTTGAGGGCTATCATCTTATGATTTTAGCAGCAATAAAACCAAGCACTTCGTTAAACGTAAAATGTTCTCAAAAAGCAGTTAGTAGTTTTAAATTCCAAACACACACACTTATTAAGAAATCTCCTCCCAGGGCTCTCAGAAGAAAACACAGCATGACACAGGAGTTTTGTGAGTCTCAGAAGCCACAACACACCTTGTGGGACACATGACAAATATATGATTGGCACAGCAGGTTCAGGGGACGTGCATTTAGAGCGGGAGGTGTCATACCGAGAAGAAGTGATCACCGGCATGGCTTGTCCTTCCTAATCGCCAAAGACAAGACCGTGCAGGCCTCAGATATGGGCAAAGACAGAGATGTCCCATTTCCAAGTTTGAAATACACAAGAGTCTGGCCTTAGAAATATTTTGTTATAAGAGACAAATATATGTAAAGCACTTGGCATTGTGTCCATCATTCAATGTGCACTTAATGAAGGCCATCCATAACTTTTTATTATTTGTATTAAAGTACCTTATATAAGTAAGTACCTAATATAGCAGACACTCATATAAATATAGTTATCAACAAAAAATGAAAAAATGAAATGAGGTTAAGTAATCTTTACAGGCCAATTAGTAATGAGAAATATATATATGCATATATACACACATATACATATATATATATATATATACACATATACATACATAAAACTGGCCTTTTGGTTGGTTTTTTGTTTTGTTTTGAGACTAGGTCTTATGTAGCCCAAACTGGCCTTAAAATATAGCACTGAGAATGACCTTGACTCCCTGATCTTCCTGTCTCAGCCTCCTAGGTGTAGGGATTAAAGATGTCCTACTGTGCCTTTCAGATTGGATATATTGAATACACGGCTCTTCTTTCAGGTCCCAATTAATACTATCTCATGGATACAACAGCACACACCTGCAATGCCTTCAAGAGGCCAAGGCAAGAAGGCTATTGAACAGGTACCTTCACAGAGCCCTGGCCTGTTCTAGAGCAGACCGCCTGGAGCAAAGCACAGTGACCTCCCAGTTTCCCTTCCTAGCTGCACTGTGGCACTGCCCTTCCTTCCTAGCTGCACTGTGGCACTGCCCTTCCTAGCTGCACTGTGGCACTGCCCTTCCTTCATAGCTGCACTGTGGCACTGCCCTTCCTTCATAGCTGCACTGTGGCACTGCCCTTCCTTCATAGCTGCACTGTGGCACTGCCCTTCCTTCATAGCTGCACTGTGGCACTGCCCTTCATAGCTGCACTGTGGCACTGCCCTTCCTTCATAGCTGCACTGTGGCACTGCCCTTCATAGCTGCACTGTGGCACTGCCCTTCATAGCTGCACTGTGGCACTGCCCTTCATAGCTGCACCGGGGCACTGCCCTTCATAGCTGCACTGTGGCACTGCCCTTCATAGCTGCACTGTGGCACTGCCCTTCATACTCAGTTTTAGTGCTCTCCTCAGCTCCCCACTCAGTAAGCTTCCCGCACGCCGAAATCATGTCGGCTGTTCCCTCCACAGGGAAGTTCAATCCCACTCACTCTATAGGTTCTGCCTTGAGTTGTTATAGTACATAGTCTTCAATTTCTATGCAGGAGTCTTCCTTTCTTCCACAGAGACTAACTCCAACTTCCTTAATTTTTCTCATGGAGTTCTTCTAATCTCCAAATTGGTTTTACATTTCATATCCAGCATATAGCTCCAGACTAGATAAAGTATATGAACTGAGGCAAAAATCTGGCCACTGCTGAATGTAGTAATAGGAAAAGGAAGGACCTTAGGATTCCTATATATTACTCTTTCTGAGAAGAAAACTGTCATTAAAAAAATCATAAAACTCCTATGTCAAATCCCAGCTTTACCAGCTTACCAGCTCTATGGCCATGGAGAAAGTACTGACATTTCCTGACTTCAATGTTTTCATTTTTAAAAAACCACCACTCACAAGCTTGCTTTTATGGTTAAGCCTACAGTAACCACCCTCACATGCTGGGCTCACTTCTTCCTTGTTTCTTCCTTTTCCTTCCAACTTTCTTTAGTACATTTTTGCTATCTCCAATGTGTAAACCTTATCAATCATGATCACTTTGCCTCTTTTGTTGGTACTCTTTTCAGTTCAGGGAAAAAAAGAAAGAACAGTGTGAATTTCTTTCTTGGGACATTGAGAGATTATACTCTTGGAAAATTCAAGAAACTTGATGTTTGAATGTTCTGAAAGTGGGTAAAACAGCAGAACCATGACAGGAGAGACAGTTCCAATCATATATTTCTCTAGATAGTATGAGAGATGAAACTAAAAGTTAGGAGAGATGATTGCGTATCTTCATGTTTACCAACATGCAAAAGCACTTTAAACCTAAAAATCTCACATGCAGTGTCATGCAAAACCAAACGCAGCATAGGATGAAGGGGATCAGCAAAGACTGCAGAAGGTTCCAGGCAACCAACTGAAATAAGCTTCAAGTTCATACAAACCTCCAACATTAAATTGCTATGTCTGATATAAATGTTTTCACCATCTAGTCTCTCTCTCTTTTTCTGTGAAAATGAAAGGGGGAAAAACAGAAGCATAAAAAATTAAAATGTTGTTCTTGCGGGGGAACAAACTGCAAATTGGCAAACAAACAAACAAACAAAACAGTTAAAAGTAAATGTCTGCAATGCAGCATATGCCAACATGAAATGGTCACAGAACTACAAGGACACACAGAGAGCATGGTTACCAGAAAAGAATGGATGACCTTGTTTGCAAACAATGGAAAGCTGTGATGATGTTATTTAAATAGACAGTGCTCCTGGCTTCATAGCTTCTAACACAATAAGCTGTTTTATGTTTGTTTTTTAAATTGAGCTATTTGAATATTACCCATATACATATGATATACATACACACATATATATCAAAAGCTTTGAATACCATGTATCATGGAGTGGTACCATGCTGTAAAACAAAAGAAAAAACTTAGCTTTTTGGAGAGTTTTATACTTATGAATACTGTAATATCTCTACAGTGTTCTGTATTTAATCAGGTAACAAGTATATCCAATAAGAATAGTTTCATCCCACTCTGAGGTGGGAAATAAGCATGCAGCAGTTAAACTCATCCTGTTAATTCTGGAAGTTGCTGCTATGATTGCTTTAGTGACAAATGTATATAAAATGGGTCTAATAGTATGATGCCATTGGGAAAGTTCTTGTAAAATCTGAACATGAAAGGTAGGTCTGCCCCCCTCACAATATTAAGATACTTCTCTGCTGAAAGCTTACTTTGATTAAGCCTGTCAATAAACAGTCCAAGGTTCTAATGTCTTTGTGTGCATATACGCTGTGTGTAAATGCACATCACAACTCCACTGTTTGAAGGTTCCCCACATACTGGCTCTCTCAAAGTAATTCCTGGTGGAGAAAACTCAAGGGCTGGACCACTGTCTTTTTAACACACTGTAATCAGCACGGATGAAATGATGGCGTAGTGGTGGGAAAGCAGAAAACGGCTAACCTTCCTCATTCTTATCAGATCTTCAGGCTTTTCTGCAAGCTTCTGTTTTGCCAGAATTCAATAAAGAAAAAAATAAAAAAAATATTGGCTCATTGAAGTTTCCTTGAACCTTTAATTTATTTTAAAGAGGAATGGGGGAGAATCAAAAATTGAGGGGGAGAAGGGAAAAGGGGCGAGTGGCCTTTTGGCACAAACCTGTGTTTGGTCACCATTTGAGGTAGGTACTGTGACCTCGGTGTGGGGTTTTTCCACCTACATTTAAGAAATAAAATAGTGAAACATTTTAGGTTAGCAGGCTTCCATGAACAGTAAACAGCTTCATGAAGCTGGGGGCTCAATATCCTGAAGAATGGCCACCACAGCAGGAAGCTTTACTCCCAGGGCAATGCTAGTTTTCACCATCATAGTTTCAAGGCTGAAGAGGGCGTATGGATAGCCAGATTACCAAAAAGGAAAACTGAGTTAATCATTCTATTGATGAAAAAACATTTTAATACTTATTTATATATAAAAAGTACCCACTAAAGCAATAATCCAGCCTTAATCCTAAGTGATATGCTCTTGTTCATGACCTGGAAGTACTTTGATGACAGAGAGAGGGAGTGTGGCAGTCAGAAGACAGCCTCAGGTGTCAGTTTTCACCTTCTACCTTGCTTAAGACAGGGTTTCTCTTGTCCACCGAGGTGTATGCCGTATTTTCCTGATTCTACCTCCCTTCTCCCAGTAGGGGTGTACTGAGATTCCAGACACAAGTGTTACTGCATCTGGCTTTTTATGAGGGTTCTGAGGATTTGAACTCAAGCAAACACTTGATCCACTGAGTCATCTTCCCAGCCCTGGGAGCACTTTAAATCATAGTTAAGAACAGATTTATAAGTAGAGATATAAATGTATAATATACATGATAGAAATAGTTTTTATAGTTAAAACACATGTAATAAAGCATGTAATGCACCAAACAGGTAAATACAAAGGAGTCTATTAGTTGTTTAATACATTTAAGGAGACAACTTTACTCTTCAATTTATTGAAAAAAAAGAAGCATATCAAAATAAATTACATACAAATTGTAATTGATACATGCAACTACTTCCACCTTGGCTGCAGCATCCAACATTCCAGTCTCCTCTCTAGGAAGCTGGAACCACATGCTTGGCAGATGGGCAAGATTTATGCTTAGTAGTAGCAGAGGAATACTATCCTAGGGATGCCTGTGTATCTTTGGAATACCTCTAAAAATAACCATCTTACATTCAGAAATTGGAGTAATTATTCAAAAACCTGATTATGATGAGGAAACGCAGCAGGTATTTCAAATTTAGAAACCAAATTGTCTTTTTCAAGGGTTAAATCAGTTTTGTTTTATTACTCAATTTTTACAGAACCTCATCAACTTGTGATTTTTGATATATTCTTTTAACAAAGCAGCATTGCTCTGGAGAACAATGTCACTGTGCTATTTTCCCTAGGTTGAATATAAAAAACATTAGGTAACATCAGACTTTGCTATACTGCCAAACATATATGCACATCCAACCATGACACTTTTGTTTGTTTGTTTGTTTTTCGAGACAGGGTTCCTCTGTGAAACAGTTCTGGCTGTCCTGGAACTCACTCTGTAGACCAGGCTGGCCTTGAACTCACAGAGATCTGCCTGCCTCTCCATCCCAAGTGCTGGGATTAAGGGCATGTGCCACCACCGCCTGGCCCAACCATGACACTTTTCACTACCAAGAGTAATTAACAGTTGGGTCATTCTGCTCTAGATCCCAGGGAACAAGTTAGCTCACTTGCCTGAGCTTAACTTTTCATAAATAATAAAATAAAGAAAATGTCTGTTTTCAGTTTGTTTGTTTTTGAGATAGAGTTTCACTATGTAGCCTGGGCTGGCATCCAACTCCATTTCCCAATATCTGGAATTACAGACATGTGCCACCATTCCCAAATTAAAACAGACATAATGCCTTCATAGAAATATATATACTCTGTAAATACTAGTTTAAAATTATTTCATAAAGCTTAAGTTCCTTGTTTAAACAATAACGTCCTTCTGGGTCCTTAGTAATAATCTAGCAGCAGAAAATGGAGAGCCACCACATCAGTTTAAGAATTAAGGCCAAAAAGAAGGGAGCAACGGCACATACCTATAGACTCAGCTACTAGGGAGAATAAGGCAGAAGGATTTTGTGAGTGCGGGAGTTCAAGGTTAGCCTGGGAAACATAGAAAACCCATTTCATTCTGTCAAAGCTCCAAGAGCCAAAGGAACCTATTTTTGAAGTACTTGCATGTTTCATGGGCAAAAGGAAAACCAGTGAGGCAGCAGAAGATCAGAGGCATCTGAGCCATTCAGGAAGACCTGGCAGTTTCAACAGCCAACACAGTCAGAAGAGCTAGCTGATACACTCCAACACTAAAAACTAAGCAGGTATTCAAAGACCACATGAAGACTAATGTCATGGACACCAGGCTGGTTACAAAAATACAAACACCCACCAGTCATTCATTCAAAGACAGAGAATCTGTATGTCATATTTAACAGTTTTGTTTTGTTTTGTTTTTTTAAATAACAGCTGCCCACTGTTCTATGTTAAACCAGATATTGATCTGACTTCAAAAAACAGATGTGATCTGCACGCTATCGGTATGCAAAAGAGAAGGTACTTTTCCTAAGGCCTTAACAAAAAGGTCGGTTTTTTGTTTTGTTTTGTTTTGTATTTTAAGACAGGGTTTCTCTGTGGCGCTCTGGCTGTCCTGTCTTGGATCTCCCTCTGTAGACCAAGCTGGCCTCGAGCCTGCTTCTGTCTCCTGAGTGCTGGGATTAAAGGTGTGCACCACCACTGCCAGGCAGTGAAAATGTCCTTCTTCTCTCTCTCTCTTTTTTTTTTTTTTTTTTTTGAGCTGAGAACCGAACCCAGGGCCTTGTGCTTGCTAGGCAAGTACTCTACCACTGAGCTAAATCCCCACCCCGAAAATGTCATTCTTATGAAGGCCATTTCTCATAATCTCTTCACTAGTGAGACCTGCAGCTGCTTTAACAGACCTAAGCCAGCACTGTGTAGATGTCATTTTAAAAGCTTGAACATATAAAAAATGAGCAGCCCTGCTATGATTTCTGGGAGATTCGCTAATTAACTGGTTAACTTTTCAGCTTAGTGCAGTAACTATGGGTTTACTCAACTGAGCAGCAGAACTTCTCCCACACAGCAGATCTCCTCCATATCTAGCTGTGTGCTTTCTAAAAACCTGGGCTGGAGAGATGGCTCAGCAGGTAAGAGCACTGGCTGCTCTTGAAGAGGACCTGGGTTTGATTCCTACATGGTGGCTCACACTGTGACTCTAGTTCCAGGGGATCCGATGCCTTCTTCTGACCTCTGAGAGAACAAGGCACGCACATGGTGCACAGACATAAATTCAAGCAAATCATTCATCCACATAAAATAAAAAATTAATCCTAAAAAACTTAGAAAAGATTTAAATAGCTATATAAATGTGCTTTACGCAGTATCTATTCTTTGGAAATCAAATTCTACAAAAACATACAAGAAGGTAATGAGAGACGATTTCTTTTGGAAACAGTGAGAAAAAGCTACTACGATGGGAATAAGATTCTGTAAGATTCTGTTGCTCTGACAACATCTGTAACTCAGCACGCACGGTAGCTGACGTCAGGTTTCTAAGACATACCTTCCACGCTTCTGTGGGCTCAGGCTCAGCCTGCTCAGATGGCTCTTCTTCCCCTTTCACTTCAGCCTTCACAGCCTCCTTCGGGGTCTTTTTGACACCCGGCCCCTCCGTGACCTGACTCTGAGCAATGGCTGGTGCGGACGTAGGCCGAGGACTTCGGTCTGTGGACTCAGCAGCTGCTGCTATGTGAGGAAAAGGAGAAGGAAGATGAAGGCAAGTGCCACTGTCCTGACCTTACATCACAGGGTGACAATGTGAATCCTGTATCTGTCCTACAGAAGGCAAACACAAATCATTAACGCTTTTTGAGGTAGCTTCTGGCAACAAGACAAAGGCATCCTCAACAGAGAAACTAGAACATCTTAATGACTGTCCCATAAACGCTGAATTTGGGAGAAGATTGAAAAATGAAATCAAAGCCATTTAATTTATAATCTGTTAATTAAAAAACAAACTTACAATGAAGGGTGGATTCAGGATGGCTCTCCCAATAAGCCTTTTTGAATTAAGTATCTGTTTATTTTTAGATGGTTTCAGGAATCTAAACATCTAATTTAAGGGGGAAAATGAAGTCTGTCTTCTTATTTTTGTTTCGTTGTTTTTTGTGAAGTCTTCTGATAGCCAAGCACTACTACTGTTTTATGTGTATGAAGGCAAATCTTTGAGCCAGACACTCTTCTTTAACAAATCATCTGATTAACATTCATTCAAACACTTCCTTCATCCAAAAACAAAGCATCAACTATTTGAGCCCCCTCCCCACCTGACCAATGTCTTCCAGCCTATTCTCTATAGTACACTGGCTTATTTTTCCCCCAGGGCCATTTGACAATGTCTGGAGATGTTTCTGGTTATCACAACTGGGGTGGAGAAAGAAAGGAGGTGCTGACATCTAGTGCATAGAGGCAAAGGTGGATGAGGCTGGGAAACCCTAGTTAGCAGAGACGCCTGCTTAGACCACTTTAGAGAGAATAAACAATACAGGCTGACAATAAAAACCTCTGCACATAATTAACTGTTGCTTGGATTGGAACTATTTGGCATCTATACTTTAGGTAATTTAGTTCAAAATAGGGATTGAAGCTATAGCTCAGTGATAGACTGCTTGCCTAGCAAGCAGCAGGCCCTGGTTCCACCCCCAAAAATCACAAAATAAAACAAGAAACAGTCATATTTTTCAGTTTTTAATCTTCATTCTTTTCTTTTAGGGTTTAAAAGAAAATGCCCACACATTTTGTAATAAACTTCACCAACTAGACACTGTCTAAGAAAGTAAGTTTTGTTGTTTTTTTTTTAATGTGATTTAATTTTGTTTGTTTTTTTGTTTGAGGGTCTTTTCTACATAGCCCTGGCTGTTCTAGAACTCAGTATGCAGACCAGGCTGGCCTTGAACTCTCAGAGCTCTGTCTGTCTCTGCCTCCTGAGTGCTGGGATTAAAGGTGTGCACTATCACACCTAGCTTTAATATTTCATTTTAAAATCATATTTAATTTCTATTACCAGTATGTCTCTGTGCGGAGGTCAGAAAGTAACCCATGGACAATTGATTCTTTCCTTCCACTTGAAATCAGGGATTGAACTCAGGTTCTCAGGCTTGCATACCTTTTACCCACTGAGCCATCTCAACAGCACTGACTTAATATTTCAGATAAAGGACCATCATCCTTTCTTTCTTTTTTTGGGGGGTGGGGTGGGGTGAGGTGGGGTGGGGTGGTGGTTTCTGTGTAGCTTTGCGCCTTTCCTGGAACTCACTCTGTAGACTAGGCTGGCCTCTACTCACAGGGATCCAGCCTCTGCCTCCCAAGTGCTGGGATTAAAGGCATGCGCCACCACCGCCCGGCTCCATCATCCTTTCTTATACTGAGACTTTTAGTTTTAATACTCTTACATGGAAACCTCACAATTTCATTATGTACTTTCCTTCCTCCTCAGACTACTGAACATAATTTATTCTGATACATTTAGATTTATAAACTTTAAAAATGAAGCAAAACAAAGGAATTCTTTTAAGCTAGAACAAACTGAAAAATGGAAAGTTACATCTATCTTACACATATGACAAAGAGAGAAATGTTTATTATCCTGTAATGATCTCCAGAGAAGGAATTTCTCAGAGGATGCCTAGCAGAAGAACAGCGGAAACCCAGAGCCTATTTCATCTCGCAATGACAGATCTGTGGCCGCCTGCAAGTCCCCGTTGCTAATGGGTGCTCTCAGCTAGTCAATGCAAGAGTGGCAGATGGCAAAGCAAGCCTAACAAAACAAGAGAAATGACAAAATATTTTTCTCACAGTTGTGTTAAAGCCTCGTATTACTTGTGTATTCACACCTCCTCTCCAAGAACTGGTTCAACTCTGCCTGGAATCAAGGAACATGGCCCTTGCTTTCACCACGTGCTATTTTGTCACATGAATTTGGTTCTAATCCAACACTAATACTGCAGAGCCAAATGATGTATGTCTCCAACATTCCTACTGTGTATGGGAACGTAGACACAAATAGAAAAACTGATGGGTAGACACAGAGGTGGCAATAGTTTAGAAACTGGAAAATACCAGCTGCAGTGAACATTCCTCACTATGAAAACCAACAACAAACAGGCAAGATCCAAACTCTGAAGCTCAGTCACACACAGTGGGGCTAGGAAAAGAGACTAGTTTCCCTGCCCGTGGATGTGGAAGACAGTAACTGTAGAGGAGAGCTGGGGAAGAACACTCAACAGATAGAAATACATTTCATGAACTCTAAATATCAATAACTTTGATCATACTTCAGTCCTTGTATTTATCCTTTATAGGCTAATGTTATCTCAAGAATATGTTGGGCAAAAATTAATTATACACACAGCAGCATATAAGCCAAATGAAGGATACCACTTAGGAGCCCTGGAGAAAGGCAAATTTTCTTCATTTCCACAGTAAGGAGACTGCAAACTATAGATCACAATAAATATGGTAGGGGTTGGTTTAAAAAAAAAAAAAACCACAGCTTTATTGGGATATAATTTATATACTGTACAATTTGCTCATTTAAAGTGTAATTAAACGTTTATTAGTATGTTAGTGGATTTGTTTTTAAGATGCTTTGGCCTGGGCTGGGGAGATGACTCAGCTGGTAATGTGCTTGTGGTGCAGCATAAGGACCCGAGTTCAGATCCTCAGCACCCTGCACCAGCTAAGTCACACCTGTGAGCTTAGTCCTGGGTGGGGGAGCAGATCCTGGAGCTCACTAGCCAGCCAACCTATCAAACTGGTAAGCTCCAGGTTCAGTGAGTGACTCTGTCTCAAAATATAGGTGGAATGTGGTCATGGGAGGCACCTGATGCCAACCTCTGGCCTCGACGTGCACTATACAACATACCCACTGCAGCACTCACTCATGCTCAAGCACACTTTAATTCAGGAATAGAACATAGTTCAATGGCAGAGCACTTGCCTGGCATGCCTAAGGTCCTGGGTTTGATCCTTTGCACCAAGAAAAAGATAAATGATAACTGTTTTGAGCATTATTATTTCATTTGTTGCCTATTAAGGATTCTGAAGTCTGTATCAAGAACATTTCACTTTAAAAAGTCAATGTCAGGCTGAAGAGATGGTTCTGTGGTTAGGAGCACTGGCTGTTCTTCCAAGGGACCTGGGTTCAATTTCTAGAACCCACATGACAACTCATAACTGTCTGTAACTCCAGTTCCAGGGGATCTGACACCCTCACGCAGACATACATGCAGGCAGAACACCAATGTACATAAAATAAAAATAAATAAATCATTTTTAAAAATTTTTAAAAATTCAGTGTCTTCCACTTCTGAAGGATCTGCTCAAAGTGCTGGTGCTGACATTCACAGAACCACTGATTTCAGTTTCCATGCCACTGCTGGCTGACAAGAACAGATGCAGACTTGGAAGAGGTGTCGTTATTTTCTAATTATGTGTACTGGTGTGTGTGTGTGTGTGTGGTGTGTGTAGTATGTGCACCTGAGTGCAGGTACCTGCAGACTCCAGAAGAAGGTTTGGAATCCCTCAGCGCTAGAGTTACAGGTAGTTGTGAGCTGCCTGATGTGGGTGCTGGAAATTGAACTTAAGATTTTCTACAATAATACTACATGCTCTTAACCACCAAGACATCTCTCCAGCCCTAATTTTTTGTTTTGTTTTGTTTTTGGGACAGGATCTCTCTGAATAACAGCCCTGGATGCTGTTTTTCCACTGGCACAATGGCTGCACCTGAATCTACTGCTGTTTCAGCCAGTAATTACAGCTCTGCAGTTATGGCCTGCTTCTCAGGCAGAGGCCCAGAAGGACTTTTACATCCCACTGGTTCTGCCTCCTGCTGCTCCACCAAATGTAGTTTTTGACTAAATCTCTATCATTCTATTTATCAATCAGACTTGGTAGTCAGAGGCTGGGGTGGAAACCTGCCAGCTCAGAGAGGTTAAGGAGCAACTAGCTGATCTTCCCTCTTTGCAGCATCTCAAAAAGAGAGCATCCTTCTTCTCCGCCAAACCAAAAAAGCCTGCCATATTCAAAGTATCTCCCTACTACTTCCTCTGCGTCTCTCTATTCTCCCAGACTCCCTCTGATCTTTACGATTCCTTTTTTTCAACTAGTTACTGGTTCCACTTCCTGATCCAAGTTTGATTTTATTTAATTAACGCAAACACACACTAGGGGTTCACAGTGTGATGGAATATCCCGCAACATTCCCCCCTTTTCTCTAGATAAAAAGGAAAGGTTTTAACTCTAATGCAGTAAAACTATATACAATATGAACAATTACCAGGTAAGAATTGCATTCACAATGTCCAGTCCATTTGTATTTGGCAAATTCAGAAAAAGTATTCTATTATCTATCCTATCTTGGTGAGTCCAAAGTTTTATACCTAAACCACTTTCTATTATAACTTGTACTACCAACTTAAAAATATCTTTTTAGACCTTAAAACATTTTCTTAGATAAACAACTTAAGCTTTATGTTTTTCAACCTTATAAACCTTACATCTTTTTTGTAAGTCTCCTGACTGCCCTAGAACTTACTCTGTAGACCGGGCTGGCTTCAAACTCAGGGATCCAGCTGCGTCTGCCTCCAAGTGCTGGGATTAAAGGTGTGCATCACCATTACCTGTCCCTAACTATATTTTTTTAAAGGGAAGTGAGGGGCTGGGAAAATGGTTTGGTGCATAAATAGCTTGCTGCACAAATGTGAAGACTTGAGTTCAAATTCCTAGAATCTACATAAAGTTGTACACAACAGTGTACACCTGTAATCTTCATGCTCTCTGGAAATAGAGACAGAATCCCTAGCAGCTCATGTGCCAGCTAGCCTGCTATACACAGTAACAGTCTTCTTATGTCTACATTCACGTTGTTGCATAAGCACATCCACACCCACACGCACCCCCACCCCAATAATAATAGAAGTCAAAACAAAGTAAAAGGAGAGTAAACCCAATAGGAAAAGTCTTTAACTGCTTAAAGCAGTGGTTCTCAACCTGTGGGCCCTGACCTTTGACAAACTTGTCTCCAAAACTATTTATGTTACAATTCATAACAGTAGCAAAATTACAGTTAAGAAGTAGTGTGAGGAAATGTACTAAAGGGTCGCAGCATTAGGAAGGTTAAGAACCACTGGCTTAGAGTAATACCTAGAATATTAAGTGCTCAATGAATATTAACTATTAGCAACTTCACTCTCTCCTTCCTACATAAGGACAGCGAGAGGAGTGAACGCACAGCTGGGGCTAGAGGAACGCCCAGCAGCTAAGACCTGTGCTCTTGCGGAGGAACCTAGTTTTGTTCCCATCACCCACACTGGGCAGCTCACCACTACCTCTAACTCCAGATACAGAGGCTCTAATGCCCTCTTCTGGCATCCGAGGGTACCCACACTCATGTGGTTGATATACTGTGCACCCCAATAAACTTATCTGGGGGTCAGAGAACGGCACAAGCCACATCCAACCTCACCTTGCCAACTTCTTAGCTGATCCTGTTTCCTCAAAATGGAAGCCTCTGAGTCCTCATCCAAATGGATCTCAGCTGAACTGCTGCTAAAAGCCTAAAAACTTAACCAGCTCTAGTTCCTGGTTTTCACACCTTAAATACCTTTCTGTTTCTTGCCATCACTTACTGGGATTAGGTATGTGTCACCGTGCCTGGCTGTTCCCCAGTGTGGCCTTGAACACACAGAGATCCTGCCTGCTAAGGCTAAGGGATTAAGGGTGTGTGCTGCCTGACTTCTTGTTTACTTAAAATGGCTGGCCTCCCCTACCCCCATCTCCAGGCAAGCCTTATTTATTAACATACAAATAAAATATCACCACACACACATACATATAATTAAAAATAAAATAAATCTTATTTTTAAAGCCACATCACAGTGAACAGTCCTGGCTTCTGTTTCTAGTTCTAAATAGCTTTTTGACTTTGGTAAAGTGCTTAAATTCTAAAGCTAAGTAAGAATGATAAATATCAGTAGACAGCTATCTGAAGAAATGAGAAAAAAAATGTTTCAATAAAAATGTAAAGTAGTTGCAGCACAGTGCTTTAATCCCAGCACTTGGGAGGCAGAGGCAGGAGGATCTGAGTTCGAGGCCAGCCTGGTCTACAGAGTGAGTTCCAGGACAGCCAGGGCTGCACAGAGAGACTGTCTTGAAAAACAAACAAAAAGAGAAAAGTAAAGATATGAGTTGGGATAGCTTAAAATAAAATACATAACAGGAAAAAACCTTTAAAGTTGGGTCTAGCTAAATGATAGAGCATTTGACTACAGAAAAATCTAGGTAATCAATACACATGTTTCTGTAAATAAAGATTTCTAATTTGTTTAACTTACCAAAGACCATTAACACTTGAATTTTTAATTTTGGCCATGTGAAAGAAATGGTACATCAGGCTTAGTGTCTATATAGCCCTGAAATGCCCCGTAGAGGGAAGGCAGTGTTACGTGGTGTCGGACAGACCTGGGTTTTTTGTCCACACTCTTTGCATGTTACTATTTGTGACTTCTCAGCAAGCCACAGAGACTTCCCACCATTAGTTTTCATAGATGAAAAACAGCTTTAAAATCTAGCTCCTCACATGGAAGTTCAAGTGGAGGTTGGGGTCTTGCTGGGTAAGGAACAAGCTCCCTTGTAGTATCACATGAATACAGCAAAGATATGGAGGTTGAGCGCTAACACAAAACAGAAGCCTTGCTTCTCAGTATCCCACACTGCTCCCTTCTGGAGTCTCTCCTTCCACTAAAGGATCAAACCTCAGAATAACACTTGATTTTCTTTTCCTTGCCATTTCCAATACTTAATTAGCAGTGCAGTCAGCTCTACTGCCGAAGTGAATTCCTAACGGCTTTCCTTTGCCGTGGGCGATACTTAAACAAGCTGTCATCAACTCTCACCAATGTTCCTCTCCCTGTGTTTACTAGAATTTACATCAGACAACTGTTACATGTAGTTTGGGTTTTAGTTTTCTTCTTAGATGGAAAGCTTAGATCCTCTGCAGCAGCCACATTTCAGGTTCTTAACAACCACACAGTGATTCTGAATCAACATTACATGTTCCCATTGGCACAGAAAGTTCTATGTGACAAAGCTCATTCCTCCCTTCAGGAGTATGTACTTGCTACTCCTTCATCCGGAGTGTTTCATCTAGACGTTGGGATTGCTAGTTACTTCTCATAGTTCAGGTCTCAACTAAATGACATTCTTCTGGGGAACCTTCTGAATTTAACCTGAGACAGCTCCTCTATCTCCCGACCTGGAGACATTTTGCACCTCATTTTCCCATTTTATCTTCTTCATAGCACTCATGACTTCCTGAAGTTGTTTGGTTTGTTTCTGTTTCTACCTATAGAGTGAAAACTCCATGAAGATAAGGCCACGTTTGATCAACACAGCAGTATCTCCAGGGAACATTAGGCACATAAGAAATGCAAAGCCAGTGTCTGAACAAAGTAAAAAATTAGTTAAATACTTAAATCTATTGGTATTCATCCCTTGCTGCCCTGCAGTGAAACTTTAGTTCTCATTTTCTTAAGATGGTTTTCTTAACTCTGTTGTTGAGGTTTTTGTTTGTAGGTCTGAGATGAGGTCTTACTATGTGGCCTTGGCTGGCCTAGAACTCAATGTGTGGAAAAGGCTGGCACAGAGATCCACCAGCTTCTGCCTCTGAGTGCTGGGAGTGCTAGGGTTGAAGGCATGGGACACCCCAGCCTGATTCTCTTTGGTCTGAAGCAGACAGTAGCATCACCTTTACTTTACCACTGAGGTTCTTTGTAAATTGGATCCATACTTCCCAGTTGGGCACTGTGGCACCTTTGTAACCCCAGTACTCAGGAGGTTAGGACAGGAGGCTAAGGAGCTTGAGGCAAACAAAACAAAGATACATGCTCAACTATGGTCACAGCAGCACTATTCTTAATAGCCAGAACCTGGAAACAACCTAGATGCCCGTCAACTGAAGAATGGATTAAGAAAATGTGGTACATACACACAATGGAGTACTACTCAGCAGAGAAAAACAATGGCAGCATGAAATTTGCAGGCAAATGGATGGAATTGGAAAATATCATCCTGAGTGAGGTAACCAAAACCCAGGAGGACAAACATGGTATGTACTTACTCATAAGTGGATACTAGATATAAAGCAAAGAACAATCAGACTACAACCCACAGAACCAGGAAGGCTACAAAGCAGGGGGGACCCTAGGATGACTGTGGCTTATAACAAGTTTTGGTATTACTCAATCACTGGGCAAGCCTCAGTGAAACATTTAACTATTAGGATGAGAATTTGTACTGTATCAAGCTGATAATAGAAAGAAAAAAGAAAAAAAAGAAAAAACCCAAACCAACCAAACAAAAACCCTTGTGCTTCCTTTATCTTTCTCTAAAGATCCCAATAATATCTAACACAAACCTCCGTCAAGGCTCCTGGATGCCCGTTTGCTTGCTGTCCGCTCAAAGTGTGGGGCGGGCCTGTCAATCAGAGCACTGGCTTGCCTGGTCTGTGCTTGAGTCCGGCCACTGTACCGAAATTTAGATCCCAGGGCAAGAAATTTACTTTTGGGAATGGTGTCTGTAGAAGTGAGTCTGGGAAAGAAAAATCATAATAATTCTGTTATTTTATTATTTTATTTCAGTATTTTATAATTGTGACTATAAAACTAATAATCAACCAAGAATAAAAATATTTCCAAATTCTTGTATGTGTGTGTGCGCACGTGTGTGTGTGTGTGTGTGTGTGTGTGTGTGTGTGTGTGTAGTAGTTAAGCGATCCTTATTGTAAATCTATACCATATCTCAAGCAACCAGAATTAGTTTAGTTGAGACCTACATTAAAATCATTGTTAAGTCTTCATAGATAAGATTTTATGGTTTTCAAAATGCCTGATAGCACTGGAGGATTTACACTACATTCTTGAAATGTTTTTCATCATTTCGTCATACAGGATATTGAAACATCCCAGGAAGAGGTTACTTGCTTAAGGCTACAAAGCTGTTAGGAGGCTGGACTGTAACAACCCAAGCCCAGGCCCGAGTCCAGCTGCTGTGAAAACAACTAAAGCCCCTAGCAAGCACCAGGCCCCACCCCTCACTTCTGCTGTCCCTTTTTAGTGCGTGGGAAGGCACTCTGGGAAGGCACACTGCGGCATGCTTTCCAACCAAAAGAGGGGGAACTAGATTCACTTTACTTAGTCTCCTTGGTTCTCTCTCAACGGAGCTAAATAAAATGGCAGCCCTACAGAGAAGACACTTTCAACAGCAGGTTCAAGATAAATGTGCATAAATAATGTATCCTTGAGAAATACCTGAGTGAGAACAATACCTGAAAAACGTGTGATGCTCCACACACACTTTCCATAATTTCTTAGCTGCTCGGTAACTGGGAAGCTTGAAGCCAATGGTACTTTCATATTGTTCTTGCTATAAAGATACAAATAAACACAAAACATAAGTATTATTTGGTTATAGTGACACAGAGCCAGAGAAATATGACACCACCAGAGATGTTTTTAAATATGAAGAATATCTTGGGGTTGGAGAGATGGCTCAGTGGTTCCAAAGGACTGGTGTTCAATTTCCAGAACCCACATGGTGGCTCACAACCATCTGTTACTCCATACCCCGGGGATCCAACATCCTCTTCTGACCTCCATGGGTACTAGGCATGCATGTGGTGCACAGACATGCAGGCAAAACATCCATACACATAATGATCTTTAAAAATTAAAAAATTAAATTTTTTTCTTACTAAAAGAAACCTGTTCACTGAGGGAAGCTTTTTCTAAAGCAAAAAGGCCAGGAAATACATCTTCTACTACTTATGCATCTTTTTTTTTTTTTTTTTTTTTCTTTTTTGGAGCTGAGGATCAAACCCAGGGCCTTGGGCTTGCTAGGCAAGCGCTCTACCACTGAGCTAAATCCCCAACCCCAATGTGTGCATCTGTTTTGTTTTGTTTTAGAACACATACACAAGTGTTCTTCTGAGACATACTTTAATCAACTTTTGTCTGCTAGAACTGCTTTTCCTTAGGCACACACCTTCATTTGTAACTTTAGATTACTCCATAATTAGGGAGTGAGATGTCATTTCCCCAGCCAGTCACTATTATGATGCAATAGGAATTAGTAATGGGAGCAAAACTCTCAAACCAGATTACTTTTTTCTTTTTTCTAAAGGCAAGGTCTCACTATGCCCTGACTAGCCTGGCTATGCAATCTCAGGTCTCTGGAAATAAAGGTGTGCCTCCCTGTCCAGCCCAGGCTCTTTTCATTTAACACTGACAAGTAAGAATCACAAGTACTGACTGTGTTCAGCATGCTTGGTGTGTGCACATACCATGGAATGGCCAAACCAAGCAAACTGGCACAAAGACTAGCTCACAAGTCTTTTTTCTTTTCTTTTTTTGGGGCAAGAATACTTAAAACTAAGCCTCATAGTGCTTTTTTTCCTGGGGAGGGGGGGAGAGTCAGCTGAATGTTAAACCCAGGCCTCATATATGCCAGTGTACCTCTTAGCCATTGTCAAGAACACGTTCACTTGTAACCTATAGTTACCACATTGTGCAATAAAGCTCTGGCACTTATCTCCTTGTTCTTGAGTGATTAAAAGTTTCCTTTTCCTGTTTGACTGACCTGTGAGCACCCTTCTGACTGAAGCAAACCCCACCGGTCCTGAGAGAGCCATTAGAAACACAAGCTTTTGGTCTGCCCTCTTTGTTTCTACCTCAAGCACACCTTGTAAGATGGAAAAGGAAGCAGGTTCGCTTTGAGTGTGTTATTGCCAGCAACAGTGTGACTAGATTCTACAATTATGATTGCCTACATGAAGAAACTGAGCTCCAAGAAGTTATCTGCTCACTCAGCTACAAAATGGCGCAACCCTCGGCTGTGGTCATAGCACTCAACTTTTCAGAATTCTGCTCTTCTCAACTGCTTTCAGAAAGAATTATGTATTTTCACTATATAATAGACAGTTGAGAATTCTAAGCCCAGGGCTTCCCATAACATTTATTAATATTTCTGTGCATGTGTATTATTCTGCTTTCCTACATTAAAATGCAAGCTAGTTGAAGAATGGCATTTTTAGGACCGCTAGAATAGTCAGTGGCACACAATAAAAACCTGTTTAATAAGCATTTCTTGGTTAACTGGGCATGGTGGTGCATGCCTTTTAATGTCTGCACTGGCAGACAGGGCAAGCGGATCTTTGCAAGTTCCAAGCCAGCTGGGTTTACACAGTTAGACACTGTCTCAAAAAATTCTTTGTTGTTAAGACTGCTGGATTTGAACTGAGGGAGGATACTGATAAGCACTTGCAGAGGTAAATGATGGAATGAAACAGTGCTTCAAGGCACATCCAGAATTTCCAGGCTGAGGCAGTACCACTTTTCACCAGCAGATGGTAATACACACACACACAAAGCCACCTTCTATAAGCAAGGACAGGGCTTCTCTGCCTGGAGCTCTCCAGTCATCTCATTCAAATGGATTGGAACAGAACAGTTACTATTCTTCTTGAATATAAGGAAGCTCAGCTTCCAATCTTTCCAGAGTCTCTTGTTGAGGAAGTCGCAGAGAAGAAATTAGAGCTTAAAAAAAAAATACCTGGGGCTGCAGAGAGCTCGGTGGCTAAGAGCAAGCACATGCTGCTCTTGCACAGGACTCAAATTCAGTTCTCAGTACCCATGTCAGGTGGCTCACAAAGGCCTGTAGCTCTGGCCCGCCTCCTGGGGTACCTACATTAATGTGCACATACCCATACACACATTCCCTCCACACACACACTTAAAATTAAATCTCCAGGACAGCCAGAGAAACAGAGATCCTATGTAAAAACACAAAATGAAAACTTAACAAAATTAACTCCTATTTAAACAATTTTGCTGTTGTGCCACCATAGTTCTTCAATATAAAAGCTAAGTTGATGGGTAGAAAATGAAATTTGACTACCAATTACTGAGTTTTTTTTTTTTTCAGTTTTGTTTTGTTTTCTAGATGTTAAAGACAGTTCTTATGTGGACAGGCTTGGCAGTCCTGACCCTCTTTCTCCATCTCAAAAGTTTGAGGATCAGCTGTATGAGGACTACTTAGACGACATAAGGAGAAATGGGAAGAAGAAATGTTTGATTCATTCATTCATTCATTTTTTTTTCAAGACAGCGTTTCTCTGTGTACTGTCCCTGGAATGCACTCTGCAGACCAGGCTAGGCCGGAACTCACAGAGATCTGCCTATCTCTGCCTCCAAAGTGCTAGGATAGGATTAAAGGCATGCACCACCACCCAGTGATTCATTCATTCTTTTTTTGTTGTTTTTGTTTTTGTTTTTTTGTTTTTGTTTTTCGAGACAGGGTTTCTCTGTATAGCTTTGGAGCCTGTCCTGGAACTCACTCAGTAGCCCAGGCTGACCTCAAACTCACAGAGATCCGCCTGCCTCTGCCTCCTGAGTGCTGGGATTAAAGGCGTGCGCCACCACCGCCCGCATCATTCATTCTTAAAACAAGGTTTTCCTTTGTAACTCTGGCTCACCCTGAACTTGCAATTTTCTTCCTGCTTCAGCCTCCAGGATTACAAGTGTGGGGATTACAAGCATTTGCTATTTTGCCCAGCTAGACGGGATGTTTCAGTCCACGTTTTGGTTTGGGAGAAAAGAAACTTAAGTTGCATACCTCTCCAGGCCGGATCTTGATGAAAAAGCTGCTACGTTTATAAGAAATCTTTAGCACTTTGGGCCAAGGAAAACGGTTAATTCTCAACTTATCTTTGTAAACCAAAAGGCCACTAGAGCAGACTCCTAGGATAATATCCACTCCCTCCAAGTCCTGAAAAAGAGAAGCACCAGCATTTCACTTGAGTTCAACACATTATTGGCTGTTTTGTTTTGTTTTGTTTTTTTTTTCACTCTCCAGAGCTGAGGACTGAACCCAGGGAACAAGGATCAGGACTAATGGTCTCATAATGGCTACATTCAGACTCACAAATTTTAAGGAATCTTCAAAGGGGGCTAAATGAATTTCAGGAGGCCAAAAAATGTTGCACAGAGCCATTCCTGAGAAGTAGGTACTGCTCCAGCATGAATAGGGTTGTGAGAATGAAAATGCTTAGCTGGCATGCTACTGTTAATAAATGGAGGTCAGTGACCTTCAGGGTTATCCTTAATCTCCTAGGTGTCTTGGTGACACAATCTCAAATATACTTGAAAGAGCAGTTACCATACACTACCTTCTGGAGAATCCAACCACATGGCTGCAGTTCCTAGGCTTACGTTAATGCTTGCCAAAGCGGGCCATATTACTAGGCAAGCACTCTACCACTGAACTAAATCCCCAACCCGCATTATTGGCTTTTAAAAAAAAAAATTTATTTAATTTTATTTTATGTGCATTGGTGTGAGAGTGTCAGATCCCCTGAACTGGAGTCACAGACAGTTGTGAGCTACCATGTGGGTGCTAGGAATTAAACACAGGTCCTCTGAAAGAACAACCAGTGCTCTTAACCTCTAAGCCATCTCTCTAGCCCCACTACTGGCTATTATTAAATAATCTGAAGAGATCAATAACCCAAAACAGTTACAATAAAAAACAAAACTTAAGCTGGGTGGTGGTGGCGGCTGCGGCAGTGCGCGCCTTTAATCTCAGCATTCAGAGGCAGAGGCAAGTGGATCTCTGTGAGTTTGAGGCCAGCCTGGTCTACAGAGAGAGTTCCAGGACAGCCAGGACTACAGAGAGAAACCTTGTCTTGAAAAACAAAACCAAACAAAATAGTCATTGTCCACTGGAGTATTACATTTTAGGAGACAACCTCAGTGATCCTACTAGACACCATGATAAGAGTTATTATAAGGCCAGTGAGATGACTCAACAGATAAAGGCATTTGCTGCCAAGCCTGACAACCTGAGTTCAATCCCCAGAATCTACATGGTAGAGTAAAAAAACTCCCAGGTTGTCCTCTGATCTCCACACATCCACTGTGACGAGTACATGTTTATTATTGTATAAAGTTGACACAAGAGCCAAAAGGTGGTGGCGCACACCTTTGATCCCAGCGGATCTCTGTAAGTTGGAGGCCAGCCTGGTCTACAAAGTGAGTTCCAGAATAGCCAAAGCTACAAAGAAACCCTATCTGGGGGGAAAAAAAAGCACAAGAGATCTGACAGTAAAAAGTATATTAAATTACAAATACTATTCCTAAGCCTAGAAAGAACACTAAAGCATTGTATTAATGTTGCTAGTTAAGAAAAAATTCAAAATATTAATCACATAATACAAGGAAAACAAAATTGCACCTGAATTAATCATGATTATTTATCTAGTTAAGTAATCAAACCCAAAGTTAAATCTTCCTGACTACTTTTCCCTAAGATGAATGAGTATAGAGAAAATTATTAGTACCTAAATGTGTTATATACAAGAATTACAGAGATAAAGAAATCCAGCTTCAATTCAAAGACTATGCAGCTGAGAATTTACCAGAAGATGTCCTCTTACGTTTTTAAAGTCCACAGGTTACAACTATCTTTCTCTTTTTAAAAAACTTTAAAGGGGCTGAAGAGATGGCTCAGTGGTTAAGAGCACTGACTGCTTTCCCAGAGGACCTGAGTTCAATTCCCAGCACCCACATGACAGCTCACAACTGTCTGTAACTCTAATTCCAGGGGATCGACACATTCACATAGACATACATGCAGGCAAAAACACCAACACACATAAAAATAAAAACTGGAAAAAAAATTTAACTTAATTAAGTATGGGCGGGCACACACCTGCCACAACTGAAGTACTTGTGGAGGCCAGAGGACAACTGCTGGAGTCTGCTGTGGATATCACTCTGTGTAAATAAAATGCTGATTGGCCAGTGGCCAGGCAGAAAGTATAGGCGGTACAAGCAGAGAAGAGAATTCTGGGAGGTGGAAGGCAGAGAGGAGAGACACCACCAGCCGCCACCATGACAAGATGTAAGGTACTGGTAAGCCATGAGCCACGTGGCTAAGTATAGATTAATAGAAATGGGTTAATTTAAGATAGAAGAAGTAGATAACAAGAAGCCTGCCAGGGCCATACAGTTTGTAAACAATGTAAGTTTCTGTGTGTTTACTTGGTTGGGTCTGAGCGTCTGGCGGGTGAGAGAGATTTGTCCTGACTGTGGGCCAGGCAGGACAACTCTAACTACAGGAGTTGGTTCTCTCCTTCCACCATGTGGGTCTCGGGGATCACACAGCTCACCAGGCTGGGCACCAGGTGCCTTTACCCACTGAAGCAGCTTGTTAGCTTTCTTTCTCTTTTGATGACATTATTGGGAAAAGCACTTTGCTTTGTAACATTTTGAAAGGGCACATGTTATCTGACTCCATTCACTCCTGACGCCAGCTTCCATTAGGAAATGAGAAGTAAAACCTAAGAGAATTCAGTCCTGCAAGTGCCCCTCAGCTGACCTACTGAGGTCCTAACAGCACTTTCCAGGGTCATGGGAGCCACAGTGCCCTGTAGAACAATCCAGAGCAGAGTGATGTCTTTAGAAAGCTGTGACTATACAATGAAATTTTACTAGGACAAACAGAACCTAAACATGAAATCACAAGACATTCAGGCAAGGAGACTCCTGAAAATCATCCACAGCTCTAAGTAGAGACCAGATGCTTAAATGACCTGATGTCTGAATATTTCTAAGTTCCTACAAGTGATTTTTCTGCTTATTCTGGAATAAACACAGCAAAGGAAAGTTCATCATCCTCTGAGATAAAGCTATCACATCTTTGTAGAGTTCTGCTAAACAACTTGTCAAACTGAGCTAAAAAGTAGATTTCTCTGGGTTTATGCCTAGAAGCCATGCTAAAAATCTCTTCGCTTTATAAATTTATTTATTTGAAACAGGGTTTTATGTATCCCAGGCTGCCTATATAGCCAAGAATAATACTGAACTTCTGATCCTCCTGCCTCTACTTGCCAAGGGCTGGGATTATGGACAAGCACCAACACATCCAGTTTATGACTGCTGGCAACTGAACCCAGGACATCATGCACACTAGGGAAGTGCTCGATCAGCTGAGCATTATCTCTAGCCCCATTTCCCTTTAGTGGCTAGGTGTCTCTATTCCTTTATTTCCTACTGGATGTGGCTTTGTCTACATCACAGGCACCAGATAAGTTCCTCTAAATGAGCCTCAGGATCATCCCTTGCAATCTTTGCAACACCCCTAACCATTTTTGTAGGCAATTAGTAGCCAAGCGACTTGCATGAATTAGGCAGGTCTGTGATTAAAGTTCATGCTTCTGATTTAACCAGTAGTTCTCAAAAGAGCAATGGCTTATACGGTGCGCATGAATCACTTGGAAAACTTGTCACAGACTACTGAGGTCCTCTCCACTTTCTGATTATTAACTCTGGGAGAGAACAGAAACATATATTTCTAACAAGTTCCTAGGTGGTGTTAAATGACACTGACTCAGAGCACATTTAGAATCACTGGCCGTGGGGATGGTTCTGATTCAGGCATCATTAGCCCCATCTGGAATGGTCATTATGTCTGGAGCTAGGGCCTCTTCAGACCAGATAATAAATCTGGGCAGAGCTCTGAAATCTGCATATTTAGTAGACACCCAGGTGGATAACACTGCTTGTGGAACTGAAATACCCCTTGATGGCTCTCTGTATTTTCAAATGTAACTTTATTTTAGAAAATACAATTTATTTTTCTCTAGATGTTTATATTTTTACCTTTATAATGTTTTGGTTGCAAATTTTTTTGTAAATAGGAAACATTTTATTGATACAGAATTCATATACCACGTAATTTTCCCACTTAAAATATAGAATTCATTTTTCAGTATTGGCATACAATCATCACTGCCCCCTTCCCCCAAAAAACCCCTTAAGAAGCCATTTTCTAACATGGCAGTAGTGGTACATGCCTTTAATCCCAGTCCTCTGGAGGCAGAGGTAGGCAGATCTCTGAGTTTGAGGTCAGCTCAGTCTACAGAGCAAGTTCCAGGACAGCCAGGGCTACAAGAGAAACCTTGTCTTGAAAAAACCAAAATGAATAAATAAAACACCATAAATAAATGCTAAGAAGTATAAGATAAAACAAATGTGCTCTATACATTAACAGGTATGTGTCATATTCATATACATACATGTTAATAAAGGCCAAAGTTATCGTTACCTTTGCTTTGTGAAGATCAACTCCATACATAGACAACTTTTTGGCATTCTCAAGAAATTCCAAGTCAGCCTGAGCTGGAGTCATGGATCTTTGGCAGAATAAAAATAGAGAAGTCAGTGACACAGCAGAAGCATTTATAGTAATAACAACTGGATGTTCATTGTACTTTATATAAACACACACACACACACACACACACACACACAAACATGTATATATTTTTGGGTCCTCAGAGTAATTATGGAATGAGAATCTTCTAACTACCTGAGTCTAAATAATTGAAAAATGCCTTAGAAAACACATTTTTTTTTAAAGATTTATTTATTCATTCTGTATACAGTATTCTGCCTGCATGTGTCCCTGCAGGCCAAAAGAGGCCACCAGATCTCATTATAAGCGGTTGTGAGCCACCATGTGGTTGCTGGGAATTGAACTCAGGACCTCTGGAAGAACAGTCGGTGCTCTTAACCACTGAGACATCTCTCCAGCCCGAAAACACACATTTAAGAAAACCAGATGTCACCAAAAAGCTATCAGAAAGGCAAACTCTTAATCCAACCATTGCCTTCAAGCTACCCCATCCACCTGGAGCTCTGCACCCTCCTTCAGCCCTCTTCTGTGGCACACATGAACTCCTCCTACTAATTTTTCTACCAAGGAGATGACCAAATTAAATCCTCAGTACAATTTACAAGACCCTCTTAGCTGCCCTTTTCTCTCTATACCTTGAATTGAGTTATTATGGAAATTAAACTGGAGGGCAAGCTGATGTTACTTAACTGGGACTCCTAGTGGGGGCAGATTTGATGAAAAGAAATTTTCTGGTAACAGATGGTGTCCTGCCCACTGATCTCAACAAATAAATTGGCTAATAGAAGCATCCTACTAATGGGGCCGTTTTCTGTTATTAAGATGTCTTCACTGGCAGGCATATAATGAGTTAGATTTGTTTGAAAACAGTCCATCTCACTGTCTAAACAGTCACGGTGCCAGCCTTTCCTTTATAAGTTTCTTCTCTTTTGAAGAATGTTCTTGAGCTGTTCTGTTAGCTCAAGACAAAGACATCACTCATAATGCTGCACAATTTGGACCAATTACGACAGTTCACAGTAACAGCAAGACAGTGCATCCCCAAGGAAAAACACACAGGCAAGCAACTTTCCCTTAAGACTGCCTGGAGTCATGGAAGCAGCAGGGGTATCTTCACTTACCCAGGAAAGGTCTCTGCCAAACCCATCTGTCTTTACCCTCATTAAAAAAAAAAAAAAAAAAAACAAACAAAACAAAAAAAAAAAAAAACAAAAAAACTCTTGGAACCACCAAAAGGAGAAGAAAAAAAAAAAAAAATCACCTCAGCTTTCCTGAATACATGTTTCATAAGCTCCAAAGCATCACACCTGAATTTATTAATTGAAAGTCAAAACAAAGGGGGTTTAGGAACCTGTATGTAAGTTATTCAAAACACCTCAGCAACTTTTATAATTGCATATACCTTTCCATGTAAATGATGGGCTCTTCTACTTGAGGTTAGTCTCAGCTACTTTGTGTTTTTGTTGTTCCTGTTATTACGTGTTGATAAACAGGACCCAGATCATATCATCAGCAAATTAGAATTCAATAAGAGGCAGCAGGTTCAAGTCACATCCTGTGGACTGGAATCCTGACCCCTGCCCTTAGAGTCATGTCTACATCTCCTTCAGCCCCCTCTATAAGGTAAGAATCATAATGTCTATTTGTACATCATAAGTATAAACAATGATTTTTTTGGTCTTTGGTAAATACATGAAATGTGATTATTAAGATCAATTTAGATTGTGAAACTGCTTTGTAAACTATAAATGTTTATTACTACTGAAACCTTAGTTTTCTAATAGTTTAGTGGTCCATCTACATACAGATCATCTAAAATTACAAGCCAGTCATGGTAGCACACAACTATAATTCCAGTACTTGGGAGATGGGAGCAGAAGGATAAGGTGTTCAAGTCAGCACAGGTTACATGAGACTGTCTCAACCCCTACCCTCACTCCCAAAACTTTTTTTTTAAAGAGACGAAATAGCCAGGGATGCTGGTATATATCTTTAGTGCCAGCATTCGCTAAGCAGAGGCAGGTGGAGCACTGTGAATTCAAGGTCAGCTGGTTTACAAAGCGAGTCTAGGCCAGGCAGGGCCACATAGTGAGACTTTACCTCAAGCACATAAATTTGGGTGTATGTGTGGGGGGGTGTATATCACTTAAATTCACACCCGAATTTAAAAACATAAATAAAACACACCACAGAAGCCTTCCCTAGAGCTGGGGAGATAGCTCATTGTGCAAGTATGAAGACCTGAGCTCAGATTCCCGGCACCCACAGAAAAGCCAGGCATGGAGTGTGTGCTGAAGAGGCAGAGGCAGGAGAATCCCAGTCTTCCTGGTCAGATAGTGTAGCCAACCAGTGAGCTCCAGATTCAGTGAGACACCCTGACTCAAAAAGTAAGGCTGACAGGAGCTAGAGAATTGGTATAGAGATGGTTCAGTTGTTAAAAAGTGTTTATTATGCAAGCAGGAGGACCAGAGTTCAAATTCCAGCACCCATGTGAATAAAAGCAAGATGTCATTCCACTCACACCTATAACCCTAGCTGAGCAAAAGAGAGGCAGGAGATTTGTTGGGGCTTGCTGCCTGCCAGCCTAGTGGAAAAGAACATGAGCTCCAGGTTAAGTGAGAGACCATACCTCAAAGGCACAAAGTGGAAGACAATGAAGGACACACCTGATGCCGCCTCTCATCTCTGCCCGCACAGGCGCCCATGCATGCATACATGCACATACACCACACACATCACACATAAAACATCTCATACACAATAAGGTGGAGAGCAACAGAGGAAGACATTGATGTTAACTCTCCAGCCTCCAAACATGCTTGCACAGGTACATGCTATCCACATACATTATCCACACTCAATTTAAGATTTTTCCCCTATATTTTTTTCCACTCTGAGGGACAACAATTTGAATACACATATTCAAACTATGTATCTAGATAAGTGTGCTTCAACGTTGTAGTATGAGGAGGAGGTAAGTAGAGATTCATTCTTGAAACTTCTGATAAAGTTTGGTTGATGTTTCTGTGTAGCCCTGGCTATCCTGGAACTCAGTCTGTCAACCAGGCTGGCCTTGTAGAGATTGCCTGCCTCTGCCTCCTAAATGCTGGAATTAAAGGCAGGTGCCACCACCGCCCAGCTCAATTATGACTTTTTAAAAAAGATTTCGTTATTATGTATACAGTGTTCTGTCTGTATGTATGGCTGCATGCCAGAAGAGGGCATCAGATCTCATCATAGATCGTTATGAGCCACCATGTGGTTGCTGGGAATTCAATTGAAGACCTCTGGAAGAGCAGCCAGTGCTCTTCACCTCTGAGTCATCTCTCTAGCCACTTCAATTATGATTCTCAAGTCATATATAATGCAAGTAATTTCCCCCTAAGCTATTGCCAACCTAATGACCCCAATATTCCTGAATTCTTCTGTGTGTACTTCTTACAAATAAGGACATCCTTCTACAGTGTCAAAACCAGGAAATTAACACTGACACATAATGCCATATAATCCTTAAAGCCCATTCCCCAAGCTCAGGCAGTTGTTACAGAATGATGCAGTGGTAGACCTAGTCTAACCTGGTGTAGATATGATGCTTGGGCTTCCCGCAAGTGCTTCACAATGAGCTGTATCCCCAGCCCCAAGGGTCACGTGTCCCTAACAGAAATATCACAGAGGTGGAGCTGTGCCTACACTGCATCCTATCAAGTGTTTATAATTTCAATTCGTCCCTGCACAGACGATGTCCACTCTATCACTGATGTAAGCCAAGTTTCTCTGAAATCTTTACCTCTTTATAGCTATTAATTTTATGAGAACTCTTTTAAAATATTTTGAGTATCCTCCACAAACTATTTATGTGTATCATTATGGATTCATAGATTCAGGGTTGGGTTTCTTGTTTGTTCTGGCACTCCTCAAGCTGAGTTGAGCAAGTGCTGTGCTGCGTCCCCAGCCCAGACTCTCATTTGACTCACTGCAATAGAATCACGTATTCTGCATATCTATTTTCCTGCTTAAATTGCCCAGGATTTGGTCAGTGGGAGCTTCTACAAAGACAATTTTTGTCCTAAACATTTCTCATCTTTTTGAGCCTCTCTTCCAGCACAGTATAGAGTTAAGGTGTGCCAGTATTTATATATGGACCTGTTTACATCTCTATCACCGCCTAGTGTTACATTAGAGACTGTGCACGGAAACCTCCAGTTGTAATGCATCCACCAGGTTCTTTTCTGCCTTTCCGTAATTTGAATACCTTTCACTTACAAATTACCCTAAGTGTTTTGACTTGTTTGACCAACCTTTTCTTTCTTTCACCCAATATATAAACAAGCTCTCATTGCAGCCTCTGAACTCTCGCCATCTAGATGCCCTTCTCATCTTCTGATCCTACTTGGACTGAATCACCACCCTAAGCTGCTATCCACATATGGATGCCCTCCTTACTCTACTAGGGTTTTGACTCTCCATTTTAGACCACTTTGGACTCCTTCTCTCTGGCCATCCATGTTACTGCCCCCACCCCTGTATTCTTCCCAGGCCTTACCTACACATTGATGCCTTCCTGTTCCGCTTAGACTCTGAATCCCAGTCTCCAGTGCCCATGCCCTATGTGGTAGTTGGAATGAGAATGAGCCCCATAGGCTCATATATTTGAATGCTTAGTCACCAGTTAGTTGAACTGTTTGGGAAGGATTAGGAGGTACAGCCTTGTTGGAAAAGATGTGGCCTTATTGGAGGTGTGTACTGGGAGTGAGCTTTGAAGTTTCAAAAGCCCATGTTAGACCAGTCTTGTTCTCTCTGCTGCCTACAGATGAGGATCAGCTACTGCTCCAGCACCATGCCTGTCTGCTTCCCACCATGAAGATAAAGGACTAACCTTCTGAAACTGTAAGCTAGACCCTAATTAAATGCTGTCTTTTATAAGAGTTGCCTTGGCCATGGTCTCTTCATGTCTCTTCACAGGAATAGAACAGTACTAAGATACCCTGAGTTGTAACCCCTCAAGCCAGACTGCCCTCTAACCCACAGATACTGCCCTTCCCGTGCTGAGACCTGGATGTCCTAAACCAGAGGCCTCTTCAGCATGACTTGTTCAGATCCACCTATTGTCCCAGAAAGGTTTTTCCAATAAAAGAATCATACATATTTACATATAAAATTAGGAAACTATCATTAAAAACAGCTCCCATAAGTGTTCCACCCATAGATATCTGTGTTTGTAAGTACAATATGTATTTTCTAAATTAAAGTCGTAAGTTAGGGGCTGAAAAGTTTAGGTAAGAGTATTTGCTACTCCTGCAAAAGACCCAGTTTCAGTTCATAGCACCCACATGGTGGTTTACAACCACCTGTAACTTTAGTTATAGGGAGTCTGATGTCCTTTTCAGCATCCAAGGCACTGCACACGTGTGGTACTTAGACATATATGAGGGCAAAACATCTAAACATATACAAAATAAAATATTTTTAAATCATAAATTACCTTTCACCTTAAAAATGTAATGAATGAAGTTTTTTGCTAAGATTTTCAAGATCTCTAAAAGACATAACAAACCTGCTGGAAAGACATTAGGTATTTCTAGACCATGGAGCATGTATTCAGGGGGCTGGAGAGATGATTCAGCATTTAAAAACACTGGCTGCTGTTCTAGAGGTCTTGAGTTCAATTCCCAGCAACCACATGGTAGCTCATAACTGTCTATAACAAAATCTGGTGCCCTCTTCTGGTGTGCAGGCATATATGCAGATAGAGCACTCATATGCATTAAATAAATAAATAAATTTAGAAAAAAAAATAATGTATTCAGGAGCAAACAACAATTTACCACTTAGAAGTCCTGAAGCTTATAAAATACCAAGCCACAGAACCCGGGCATCAGCCAACTCCTGCTTACAACACGGAGAAGTTACAGCACACTTCACCTATACTGACTTATTCAGCCAAGGCATCGCTTTAGAGCAAGCTCCAGTGTTTTATAGCAGCTTTTTAACAATATTTGTTGCCTTTCTTGACTACGGACTGTGATTTCAAATAATTAAGTGGGGGACAACTGACAGGTCTGCATGCCTCCTTAGTTCCCATAAACAGAGGGCCAAGCTTGATTTGCTGGTGTTAATTCAAAAATCCCTGCCTGGGCGAAGGGCCACTACTCCCGTTTACTTTTGTGAAGGCTGTCTTCTGTTTGTCTGAGGAGTAGGGTGATATTTTGTTGTTGTACTTTTCAACACATTAAAATGCTTACACCTCAGCAGGAGTTTCTTTGACTGGTTAAAACACCATGCATATTAACATTTCCATCTGGGTTCCTGTTACTAAGATTATCAATGTGTCCAGAATGGAACAAGTAAATCCCATGATGGCAGACATCTACATTTTCCAGTCATGGAGATCTGTGATTGTTTAGTTTCTACTGTTCATCTAACAGAACATCAACTAGACCACATCCATCATTCCTTTGAGATCGTTCTGTTAAGTACTAAGAGTGGTTCTCCAAACCCAAACTTACATTGTTTGTAAAATGGTGATATTATATTGTTGTTGTTGTTGTTGATTTTGTAGGATTTGGGGTGGGGGGAGGATGTAACAGGGTCTCATGTAGTCCTCACTGGCCTTGAACTTACTATTGTAGCTGAGGTTGACCTTGATTTCTGAGCCTTCTGCCTCCAATTCCCAAGAGCTTAGATAATGGGTCTGTGTCACCATAGATGTCTAAGAGATATTATCCTACAAGTATAATCATTTGCTAAGTGCTTTAGATACATTTTCTGATTTAACTATAAAATTCACCTTATCAGCCTCATTTTTCAGGTAAGAAAATGAACTTCGGGGCTTTAAGTAACCTACCAAGAGGAACAGAGCTAAAAAGGAATGGGATCTGAATTCAAAGTGAGATGGACTAACTCATTTATGTGTCCGCTGTATAATCTGGTAAATACCCAAATGCTCTCAGCCGCAGGAACTCTCTATGCCTTAGATATTAAGGACCACAAAGTACTTCCTTTCATATGTTAGACTGTGCTATAAATTTTAGAACCAAGCAAAACTTAATTTGCTTGTTTACTAAATCTTAAAGAATAACAATAAATCCACTTGATTTTTAAAAACAATAACATTTATGAAAAATAATAGCAAAAGATGAAAAAATTTAAGCCTTTTTTGATACTATATTCAAACATGAGAGCAGTTTCTTATGTGTGTTTGTTCATGTGTGTGCATGGGGGGCTGCATGTGTATATGAGAGTGAGCATGTGTGTGTGTCAGCCTTGAGTGTCATTCCTTAGGTGCCTTTCACCTTGTATTTTGAAATATGTCTCTTCATTAACCTCACCAATTATGCTACACTGGCTGGTCAGTGAGCCCCCAAATCTACCTGTCTCTGCCCCTCCAGTGATGGGATTATTAGCATGTGCCACCATGAGAGGCTTTTGACATGGGTTCTCTGCAGGTTCTGGAACTTGAACTCAGGTCTCCATGCTTGCAGGGCAAGCACTTTATCGACTGAGCCATCTCCCCAGTCTAAGAGCGGTTTCTTAAAGAGTAATGAAATGTGAAATCTGAAAACAAATCAATGAATTTTTTTTATTCTTTTTTTTTTTTTTTTTTTTTTTTGAGCTGAGGATTGAACCCAGGGCCTTGCACTTGCTAGGCAAGCACTCTACCACTGAGCTAAATCCCCAACCCCAATGAATTTTTTGTGCCGTTTAATTTATTACATGTTTGAGATGTCACTGGTCTACCTTGTAATCTGAGTGGATCATTTTACTTGTGCATTATTTTATTTGTTTATTTGTTTACTTATTTAGATTTTTTTTTTAAAGACAGGGTTTTTCCATGTAACCCTGGCTGTCCTGAAACACATTCTAGACCAAGCTGGCCTTGAACTCAGAGATCTGCCCGCCTCTGCCTCCAGAGTGCCGGGATTAAAGGTGTGCACAGTGAAAAAGACAAATAACTTAGAATTACCATGGAAACAATTCTGAGCTCAGAGACCTCTTGAAAGGATCTTGAAAGGCATCAAGCTCTGTGGACTATGCTTTCAGATCTGCTGGCTAGTTTAAAGGCTGATTATAAAGGTTCCGTGTGATGCTGTACATAAAGCATTCAGCACACTGTCGGGCATGCAGTGAGAGATTGTTATAATTAGTGACTTGTAATCATCATGATTATGTAACAATGTTTTAAGGAACAGTGGAGCATTAGAGGAAAGACTATATAAGTCCTTTCAAATTAGAATCCTATTGTGAACAAAGAACTATTAAAAGTATCATCAGAAGCCGGGCAGTGGTGGCGCACACCTTTAATCCCAGCATTCAGGAGGCAGAGGCAGGTGCATCTCCGAGCTAGACGTCTCAGACATTAGTACCTTAGGATGCATAAGCCCAATGTAAAAAGTAAATTTTGAGAGCTGGAGAGATAGATCAGCAGTTGAGAGCACTTGTTGCTCTTGCACAGGACCCAGGTTCAATTCTCAGCACCAACATGGTGGCTTATAACATTCTGTAACTCCAGTTCTAGGTGACTCAATACCCTCTTCTGACCCCCATGAACACATGGCATCCACATAGTGCACATACATGCAAACAAAACATTCATACACATAAAATAAAAGAAGCAAATCTAAAAAGAAGTTTAAAAATAAATTCTGGCAGTTCTCTTTGGACACACTAGTATCTCATGAGAGTTAGGTGACATATGAGATGACTGCTACATGGGTCATAAACTTTAAAATCCTTATTATGGGCGTGGGGGATGGTTAAAGGCACCTGTCATCAAGCCTGAAAACATGAGTTTGAGTTCTGGAACCCACATTATGGAAAGAGATCTGACCCCTGCATGCTATCTTCTGATTTCCACACATGCACTGTGGATACACGTGCAAGGCATATATGCAGATGTGCACATACACAATCAATTAATGAAAATTATTATGGTTTTCAGGACTGAGGTGTCTGAACCTTGGGGGCAATGAGACGGTCAGGACCAGACCACACTGAGGTAAAGGACTCTTGTTTAAAGCATCCCAGTCCGTGTAATCTATTAGAACCACCTCAAAGAGAACAGCTCCATAGCCAGACAGAATACTTGCGGCTACCACAGCAAGCTCCTGAGACCATGCTTTGGATTTCTCTTTGAACAAAATGACCTTTTAAATCTCTGTAACACAGTGCATGCTCACCCAGTTCAGGATGCCATGCCAATGTGATCCAAATCAATGCCAAGATCAGACTAAAGCGGCTTGTGAAATTTAGCTATAGTAAGTTATTCAAATAAAAAATGGTTGTATGGAGAAAGAAATACAGTGAGGGCTCATTTTAGTATTAGACAACAGTCACTGGAGTTTTATGTCATGCATACATTTCCTTTTCTCAACGGATTCATCGCCTCGTTTCTTCTAAAGCAATAATCCCAATCAGACACTCAGGGAAGCAGATCGGAGAAATGTTAAGTGCATCATCTAAGTTCACAGGGCCAGGACAAAACAGAGGCACGATCTCAACCTGCCTCAAACCAAGGATAAGCCTTGCTCTTGGCCATGTGTGTTTCCTCCCAATGTTTCCAACTGTTTTCACTGAAAGCAGTAAAGTCAGTGAATTTGGTGAAGATTTGACTTTACAAAATACTTCCAAGGGTACCATGACCCTCTGAATCCACCCACATGCACAGAACCCAAGTTAGAAGTTCTTGCTCTAAGGATCTTAAGGCACCTAATACAGCATACATCTAAAGCCTGAAATTAAAAAAAGCAATAACAGTAACAGCTACCATTTATTGAGCACCTACTATGTGCAAGGCCTTGTGCTCAGTGGCTCCCCCCACACGTATTATCTCATTTAGTTTTTACCCTACAATGCAATGCCCATTACTTTGATAACCAACAACAAAAGTCAATAAACTTAGAAAATGTTTTTCAATAATCCTGGAAACAAAAACAGGAACAAACAAAAAAAAATTTCACTACCCTGATAAGACAGCCAGTCAGAGGGCTTGAATGACTTTCCCAAAGTCAAACAATAAAAGGAAGTGAACTCAGGGTGACTCTCCCTATGGTAAACAATGAATCAATAACAAGTGAAGGGTTTAAACTCGGGGCCAAAATAAATACAGAACATCTGGAGACATATTCACCTGTAGGATTTATGCAATTCCATGACCTTCTCTTCAAGCTCCCTGGTCTGATTTGGGGCCAGTTTAAAATCACTAACATAATCCACGCCATGCAGTTCTGGGTCATAGTCTCCCAGTTCAGACTGGATGGTGTAAGAGCCGAGGAGGGCTAAGGTTGCAAAGGAACAGGGCAGCCGTCCAGCAACGATGTCCTGCCGAAGCTGAAGACATAAGTAGTATCTACATCCAAAAAAGAAAAGATGTGAATATATCAGTAACAACAAAAGAACACAGACAGACAGATAAAAAGGAAGAAGGGGAAAAGAAGAGGGAAGGAAGGAGGCTAAGGGAACACGACACGATAGTTGGCCAGTATAGGAGAGTGGGCACATGGCTAGTCACTGTAAAACTGTTTCTCCCTCTTTTTTCTTTAAAGATTTATTTATTTATTATGTACACAGAAGAGGGCGCCAGATCTCATTATAGACGGTTGTGAGCCACCATGTGGGTGCTGGGAATTGAACCTGGGTCATTGGGAAGAGCAACCAGTGCTTTTAACTACTAAGCCATCGCTCCAGCCCATCTCTCATTTTAGAGAGATGAAAACTGAATCCTAGAGATTATAAATTCCTCAGAAACCAGATCATCATCAACGAAATCAGACTTAGGAAGTAGTTTCTTGGCAACCCAGCAATTCAATGTAACAAATATTGCCAAGCATCTACTAGGAAGAGGGCTCTTAATGACATCACAGGCGTGAATGCTCATAGTAGCATTGTTCACCATATAGTAGTTGTCTATTTAGTTTTTGTTCACCTTTGATAAAATCAAATACAAATAATTTTCTTAAAAATTCAATAGGTTGGTTTTATGTAAGATTTGTGCTATAAATTAAATGGGCTCAAAAGATGGGTCAGTTCATGGGAATGGTTTAAAAGAGAGATAAAGAAATAATTATCATGTGATTTTGCTGTTTTCAATCCTATGGGGAATACAGTAGGACAGTTAGGTCTTGCCCTGCAAACATAGTTTAAGAGAAGCCAGGCCACCATGTATTGTAAAGTGGTATGTCACGTGGTAAACAGGGCTGGCTCCTGCCAGGTTCCAGTCTTTTAGGCTCAGTATCTGCAAGCCTGCTTTGAAGGCACCAGAAATTCTGTACTTTAGACTAACCATTTATCATTTATTTTTCTTCCTGAGTGGGGAAATTCCCAGAGCTTATGACAAGAATTACAGTTCTGTATTTACGTGCTAATTATTTACCTTGTTATGTCTTCAGTTAACTGTGCTGGGTCAGGTGGATAAAACTTCACGTTAAATGTGAAATTCCACGGAACACCTATAAAAATAAAGATAGGAATTTTGTTTTTATGTCTAAATTTCTGATTGAAAATATTGTTTGCCTTTTTTCTTAAATCTTTCAACATTTTCATATTTTGTGTTTTAAAATATTGTTAGCAGTTGATTCCACCTTGCTTAGATTCCACCTAGAAAAACTAGAAGACCTCATTTTATGGGGTGATATATTGTTTATAATCTAAGAAATAAAGCTTGTCTGAAGATCAGAGGACAGAGCCAGCCACAGAGTTAGTCATAGAGGTCAGGCAGTGGTGGCACACACCTTTAATCCTAGCACTAGGAGGCAGAGGCAGAGATCCGTCTGGCCATGCTGGGCTACACAAGATTAATCCAGACTAAAAGACTAACAGAGCCAGGCAGTGGTGGCACACACCTTTAATTCCAGCACTTGGGATCACACATCTTTAATCTCAGCAGTAGGAAGGTTGAAACAGGAAGTGATATGGCAGGGCAGAGAAAGGAATATAAAGTGGAAGGAGATAGGAATTCACTCTTGCAGAGGCTCTATCAGGCTAAGGAGTTGACAAGGTAAGAGGGAGTAGTTGTGGCTTGCTCTGTTCCTCTGATCTTTCAGTTCCTCTGATCTTTCAGTTCTCACCCTGATATCTGGCTCCAGGTTTTTATTGTAAGACTATTTAGGATTTGTGCAACACGTTTATTTTTTAATGTTAGCATAGTCTTCATTATAGTGGAGTAGAACCACACAGGCAAAACTGTATGAAGAAACAATCTTGCAGGTTGACTTGTTCATAGAACTTGTTTTAGAAATATTATTTATAGTCTGCTCTGAGCCATCAGAAGTCAATGGGTGCTCTTTTGCAATTTTGAAGATGTTTATTTATGATATATACACATTATCTGAAATAAAAGTTCATGTGCACATACATGATTTATATTCTGCTCTGAGCCATCAGAAGTCAGTGGGTGCTCTTTCACAATTTTGAAGATATTTATTTATGATATATACACATTATCTGAAATAAAAGTTCATGTGCACATATATACACAAATCAATGGATGTAAAAGAAACAAAAATTTAAGGTAAAATAAGTTCAGCAAAATAATATTATTTGAGGAATCTGTGTAAAGGCCACATAGGAATTCTTAAACTATTCTCTTTTTATTCTCTTTTTAAATTTTCCAGAAGACTGAAATAATTTTTAAAATTTTTTATTAATAATTTAAAAGATTTACTTCTCTCATCTGTGTGCGTGTGTGTTTTTTTTCTCTATATATGCATGTGTGTGCATAAGTGAGCACATGAACATGTATGCAGAGGCTCACAGAGGCCAGAAGTTGTTACTGGATTCTTTGGAGCTGAAATTATAGGTGGTTGTGATTTGCCTGACATGGGTGCTGGGAACCAAACTTAGGTCCTCTGGAGGAGCAGGAAGTGACCTCAATTGCTGAGACATCTCTCTAACTCCTTATTTTTATTTATTTATTTATTTTAAGTTTTTCGAGATAGTATCTCTCTTGTGCAGTCTTGGCTGTCCTGGAACTCACTTTGTAAACCAAGCTGGCCTCAAACTCAAGAGACTCACCTACTCTTTCTCCAAGTGTTGGGATTAAAGGGGTGTGTCACTACCTCCCATCTTAATTAATGGTTTTTTTTAAGCGACTTTCTGAGGTTAAAGAGATGGCTTAGCAAATAAGAGCAATTGCTACCCAAGTATGAATTCAAATGTCCAGAACCCATGCTAAAAAGCTGGCCATGGTTGCACCCGCCTGTACGGCCAGCGCTGTTGTAGGGGCAGAGCGGAGCAGAGACTGGGGCCTGATGACCAGCAGCAGAGTTACAGCTTCAGTGAAGAGACCCGGTCTTGTTGGAATAAGGTGGAAAGTGACAGAACAAGACAGACAACGTTTTCCTCTGGCTTCTGCTAGCAAGCACCCCAAACACACAGGCGTCCACACCCCCACCCCCAGGCGTCCACACACACACCCCCACCCCCACACGAGCAAATCCTAAAATGGCTTTCTTCTGAGAGCACAGGTAAGAATGTAACCAATGTAAAGAAGAGAGCATGCAGTATCTTGTGAAGGTGAAAACAACTCATATTCTAATTCCAGATGTTCTACTAAACCCTATTCCAGGCATACATCCTAAGTCAGGTTGTTTTGCCTTTTTTTTTTTTTTTTAACTGTAGGTTACAGTCCATTGTAAACCATTTTGGTGGAGGAAATACCAACACTAAAAATATGAAACAGATATAAAAGAAAACATCAAGATGTCACAGTAAGGTTAGGAATTGTTTGGTGAAATTTCTTTCTGATCAACATTAAGTTTCAAAAATGACGCTGAGTAAGAAAAGTCACTTAATTTATATGAGATGCAAAAGGTTTCAATATAGCCATATTTTTAAATAACAAAAACCCAGAAGTAAAACCAATCCCAAAAATTTAATGGAATAGTTATCACAGAGTTCAAGAAAGTGGTGACCTTTGGGGAGAAAGTGGAGGATGGTACATAGGCTAAAAGTTTTTTAAAACATAATTTGGGTATATTACATATAATTTCCAGCATACAGAGAATGTGTAAGCATATCTTGCCTGTGGACTCACTGGTTTAAATTTTCCAAAATTTTAAAACTGTGTTAAAATTTTTTATTAATAATTTTAAAATAACTAGCTATTTTTGTAATTTTTTAAAAAGTTTTTATGTGCATTGGTGTTTGTCCTGCATGTATGTCTGTGTGAGCAAGTCGGAGCCACTGGAATTTTGAGTTACAGACAGTTCTGAGCTGCCACGTGGTTGCTGGGAATTGAACCCAGGTCCTCTGGAAGAGTGCACTTAATTGCTGAGCCATCTCTCCAGACCTATAAATACATTTTTTAAAGAATTATTACTGTGTGTGTGTGTGTGTGTGTGTGTGTTTCATGTGTACAGCTGCTAACAGAGGCCAGAAGAGGTGACTGGATGCACTGGAGTCAAAATTACAGGTAGTTGTGAGCTACCTGGCATGGCACAGGATGAAGATGGCTGGCCTGAGTCAGCCAGCGAGGGCCCTCATCCAGAACCAAGAAAATAAAGGGTCTTAAAGTCAAGCTGGCAGGAGGAAAAATGACAGACAAACTCAAGCAGACACGCTTTTAGAGCAGGCTGGCTCTAAAGAAACGCCACAGTAAAGGATAAAGTGAGCACTGTCTGCTGAGCACAGGGTGACACGTGAGAAGTGCAAACGAAGCTGGAGGGAGTGCCCAGCTGCAGCAGACTTCTATGGATGGAAGGGGACATGACTGAAGAGAGCCGAAGAGCTCAGACGTCCCTCTCCTGGTCCACACAAAAATGCTAGCACACCTTAATTCTGGATGGGAGGGGAGACATGAGTTTTGTTACACAGCTTCCATACTTTATTGAATTTCTATTACTTTAATTTTTTTCCCTTCAATGTTTTTTCTTTTCTTTTCTTTCTTTTTTGGCTTATGCTAGGTAAGTGCTCTAGCACTATGCTGTATGACCAGTCCTAAGCTTTATCCTACTTTTAAGTTGGGGAGAGAGCTCAGTTGTTAAAGCTATTATTGATAGACACTTAGCAAATGCAGAGATATATTCACAAATGCAAACATGAGTATAACAGAAAACTAATGAGTAATCTAAAACACAGAAATATGACTACTTATATATAGTATATGTGATCATTTAAAAAATATAGATAGATGGAAGGAAAGACAGACAGACAGGCAGGCAGGCAGACATAGGCAGGCAAAAGATACCAATACTCTGTTATATAAAAAAGATGAGTCGCATATTTAAATAGACACAACCATGAGTATGTGTTTATATACACTCAGACTTGTCTAGAAGGAAGACAAGAAATTAGTTACCATGGTTGCCTCCAGAAAAAGAAACTGCATGACTAAGACAGGGTAGGAAGATTCACCTCGTGCTATTTTCATTTGCACCTTTTACTTTTTACTGTATACCTGTAACATTTATTCTTTAAATTGAATTTTAAAACCACGTACAGCATAATTGCTTTGCTTGGTTTGTTTTGAGAGAGGCCCTCAAACAGCTGAAACCCAGGATATGGGGTTTTAGATATGTACATCCCTCCTGGGTACATTTTGAAAAATTCATATCTGCCTAAAAGTATCTTAGAGATTATACCAGTTTAATTGATTAGATTTAATGATGTTTAAATTTTTCATGGGGCTGCAGTGATGGCTCAGCAGGTAAAGGTGCTTGCCACATAAGCCTGGCTACCTGAATTGAACCCCTGGAACCCATGTATAGGTGGAAGGAGAAACTGACTCCTCAAAGCTGTTCTCTGACCTCTGCATACATGCATATGTGCACACATACATGTATACTCACAATAAAACTTTCAAAATAAGTAAAATTGCCACGAGTATACACTAATTATATGATGAAAAGGTTAAAAAGGAAAATACCTTTGTAACATGTAAAGACCACTTTGGCTTCCTGACATGATACATTTGATTCACTAGTAAAGTTTTTTTAGATTTTTCCCCACGCTGTAGGAAGGTTTTCATCATTATTTTTGTCTTTTCTTTTTTTTTTTTTCTGAGCTGAGGATCGAACCCAGAGCCTTACGCTTGCTAGACAAGCGCTCTACCACTGAGCTAAATCCCCAACCCTCATCATTATTTTTAATAGAGTCTTGCTTGGGCTATCTAGTGTGACCTGTCTCAAAATAGTAATAACAAAAACAATAATTATAAAATAATAAATTTCAAGCTTTTATCAGTGAAGAACAAATGAAGAAAGTTGCCAATCCCCCTGCCCCAAAAAAAGTTTTGCCTCTCTATTTTAAGAATGCTAAAACAAAAATAAAATGAAATAAAAATAATGCATGCCGGGTGGTGGCGGCGGCGGCGGCGGCGGCGGCGGCGGCGGCGGTGGCGGCGGCGGTGGTGGCACACACCTTTAATCCCAGCACTCGGGAGGCAGAGGCAGGTGGATCTCTGTGAGTTCGAGGCCAGCCTGGACTACAGAGCGAGATCCAGGAAAGGTGCAAAGCTACACGGAGAAACCCTGTCTCGGAAAAAAAAAAAGAATGCTAAAACAATCATGTACAAGGTCTAAAGAAAAACATTTCATGATAACAGGAATGTTTTAAGAAACAAGTGAACAGTTCTGGTTGGGTGACAGCTAAAATCTGCTCATCAGGATGAGCAACCACTGTATTTCCTGGAAGTTTCTTCAATAATAAAACTAAAGTGATAGCTCGCTGGCCTTAATCAAGATAAGCCATCTCAATGAGTCCATTGGGTCTGGGGCTATGAAAGACCAATCTGCACATTTTTCATCCCAGAACAGTAGTACGAGCAGGGCATGCAACAGTAAGATACACTCAGGCTACAAGAGAAGCCCCATGGCCAGATGGCCAGTGGCAGACAAGTCTGCCTTCATTTTTTCCTCCTTAAATTTGCAAAAGGATGACAAGTACAGCCCCCCCTACCTCAGGGCATGTGCTCCAGGGCTATCTTGACGAGTACTGAACCCTAAAGATACCTAAAGGACACACTTGGTAACTTCTCTTTGGCCTAACCAAATTGCCAACATCACTACTCTTGTACTTTGTGACCATTATTAAATAAAGAAAGGTTTCCTAGCACAAGCCTGTGATAGTCTATCTGATAACCTTACAGCTACTAAGCCACTAGTGTGCTCACAGTGTGGGCATGCTAGACAAATGGCCTAGACATGGAGGTGCAGAGCCATACGAGGTTTCATTACCACCCAGAAAAGCACACAACCCAGGTTTCCATTTAATATTTTCAGACCACAGTTAAATGGAACTGCAAAAAGGGAAAGCTACCATACAGAAGGGAAAACATGGAGAAAGCTAGAACACAGGAATGCGGGTGTAGCTCAAGTGTAAGGCCCTGAGTTCAATCCCTAACACCAGAAAGAGAAAGAGAAAGGAAAAACAAAAGGACAAGAACACAACAGTCTAGAATACTAAAGGACCAAGATGCAACAGCACACCCCTGCTGGTGGCCAGCATCATTGCTGCCTCTGCCATTTTGAGAACTGACTCCATCTTCACTATTTCCTACTTCTGTTACTCTCCCATTCCTACTTTCCCAGCCGTGCCCACTTGGTTTTGTTTGGTCTTTTAAGGTCAAAATCTGACCTACATCTCAACAGTGTTGACCTCTACTCTATTTTTCTACTACGGAATCGGCCCTTCCAGGGAAAAGCTTTATCTCTATTTCAAAGCAGTCTGCCACAGTCAGTGCTCTCAGGTGACTGACTCACAGCCAGTGATGTTTGGTGACCCTCTGGCCCACCTCAAAGAGAGAACTATGAAAGGGCTGTATCCACTTACCTCGAACCTGTTTTTTTATTTCTTTGGCAGAATCCAGCCATGTCTGTAAAAAGAAGAAAAGGCATTCACATGGAGCTCCAGAACACACTTAACAATTCAGTACTGGAGGCAGCTCCCTGACCACCTTGGGAAACCACCTCTGGATGAACCTACATTTCCCCTGGAAGCCTTTGCGTTAATTTTACAAAGCACAGTGGTTTCTCAGCAGCAAAAAAAGGAAGCAGAGGCTAGTTTGAATTCATGCTCCAATATGTCCTGGCTGAGTAACTAGAGCCTCTCCATACCTAAGTTCCCTTATCTCTAAAATGTAAATTTTGTCAGAGTATCCATCTTACAGAGCTGCTCATAAATGTAGGCCTGCTTGTAAACAGCCAATGTGAAATAAGTGTGTGCTATTTATAGTATTAGGGAAAGATTAGTGATGATCTAGGACCAGGAGTAAGTGACAGCATCCAAATCTTATTTTCTCCTCTAACCTTTGTCTTGTTCAAAATTTATGTCAGCACAGCCTCTGTGCACAGTTCATTGCCCAGTTAGTGTCTACTGAGAAGACTATATCTTGCCCGCTCGAATGTCTCCCCCTTCTGTGTTCTTCCACCCCACTTAAGAGTCTATACATCAAGACAGGCGGCGGTGGTGCTCGCCTTTAATGCCAGCACTTGGGAGGCAGAGCAAGGCAGATCTCTGTGAGTTCGAGGCCAGCCTGGTCTACAGAGATCCAGGACAGGCACCAAAACTGCACAGAGAAACGCTGTCTCGAAAACAAACAAACAAACAAACAAGACTCTGTACATCACTACAGCAATCCTCTTCAACCTACAATGTCCCCTGTGACACACTGGCACTTTAGAAAAAGTTCCTAACAATCCTTCATAGGCCTCTACGAGAGATGTTTAAAGATAAAAACTGCTAAATTTCTAGTATTATTTAGAACAGCTTTTTTTGTCTGTTTGTTTGAGATAGGGTCTCATTATGTAACTCCAGATGGTCTGGACCTCGATATGTAGACCAGAGGCTAGCTATGAAATCACAGAGCTCTATCTGCCTCTGTCTTCTAAGGGCTGGGATTAAGGTATATGCCACTACACCCTGCTTATTTACATTAGATTTTAAACTACTAAACTATTTAAAACTCTAAGATACATATACACTTTGGGTGAAACTCAAGGATAAAATACATGTGCACGGTTCTCAGGTTTAATCCCCAACATATACACACACATACACATACACACATATATACATACACACAAATATACAGGTCAGTGAAGTAGCAAAGAAAACACATAAGAATTACAACAACAATAAAATTCCAGATGCTCTATTCTTATCTAACTAACTTTCCTTTCTCTCATCCAAAAGATTTAAAATTGAATTTTGGTAGTTTCCAGGGAGAAAAAAGTATGGTATCCCTTCCTTACCTTTAACCAACACAGACAGAACACAGAATAACCAAATCTATGCCCTACTGAATGAGCCAGTACAATTTTACCCTTGGTTATATACTGCCTTGGCAGTTACAGACAGACAGACACCACAGACGAGATGGGTAAGAGTAAGGATTAGTGGCTTGGGAAGGAGGGCTGGGATGGAGGAGGGAGGAGGGGGGTCTGTGGATAGCACTGGAGTGAGCAGAAATTTTCTTAATAAAGAAAAATGAAAAAAAAAAGAGTAAGGATTAGTTTCCTTTTATATTCCCCCACAATTAACATGGAAGACTAAGGAATATATATTAATAAATACCATGTAATATGAAACGGTACTATGGTATGAAGATGAATTACATATGTGACTAGAGACAGGTAAAATGCTTGTCATGTAAGCATGAGGACCTGGGATTGATTCCCAGCACCCAGATAAAAAGTTGGGCTTGGTTGTGCCTACTTGCAATTCCAGCACGTGGAGTGTGGCGACAAGAAGATCCCTGGAGCTTGCTGGTCAGCCCTTATATACAAAGCAACGGGCTTCAAGTCCATGGAGAGTCCCTGCCTCAATATGGCAACGAGTAAAAGAGGAAGACACCCAGTGTCGACCTCCAGGCCTCTATACACATGTATATATATATGCACGCACGACACACACACACACACACACACACACAGAGCACATACTTGTTTGAGCCCTATCATAAAGGAAGCGTCTGCATGTTTTTCCTTGGCCTCGAACTTGGTCCAAAGGCAAGGGAATTCAAACACCAATGCTGAGTCTGCAGGGACCTCTGAAAACCCTCAGCTTATGTGCAACCCAAAATGCTTACTAATGGCAACTTTTTACCGGGTTGGAGAGGTGTCTGCTCCCACAGCAGAGAGCTCCATATTCTCCACTGTTTTAAGAGACTTCCCAGCTCTTCCTTCTAGAGATCCCACAAGCAGTTTTAAGACTGGGGCCAAAATCCCCACCAAGCTGACAATGAAAAGGCAAATCCAGATCTGTGTCAATCACATGGGACCTTCAAAGTCTAAGCTATCTTACAGAACCAGCAATTCTTACCATGTGAGATGGCTAAGCAGGTAAAAGCACCACTGCCAAGCCTGAATCTAATCCCCAAACTTGTGGTACAGGAGAAAACCAATTCACAAAAGGCATCCTCTGACCTCCATACATGTACCATCCCTAACCCTAAACCCCTGCCCCCCCAATGAGTTAATGCAATTTATAATTTTTTGAAAAGATCAAAAGCCAAGTTAAAAACAAATCAAGGGTTGGGGATTTAGCTCAGTGGTAGAGCGTTTGCCTAGCAAGTGCAAGGCCCTGGGTTCGATCCTCAGCTCAAAAAAAAAAAAAAAAAAAACAGATAAATAGCAGAACCAAGACCTTCTAGTGATAATAAAATCAGTGTGTATATGTCTATGTTCAATTTAAAATATTCAATTCTCAGGGCTGGAGAGATGGCTCAGCTATTAAGAGCACTGGTTGATCTTCCAGAGGACAGAGGTTCAATTCCCAGCACCCATATGACAGCTCACACAACTGTCTGTAACTCCAGTTCTAGGGGATCTGACACCCTCACACAGACATACATGCAGGCAAAACACCAATGCACATAAACTAATACTACATTTAAAAAAATTCAATTCTCAGTATCTTATGTAGCCAACGAATGTTTGAGCAATGATTCCATGTGGGTGGCATTGTGGTTATGAAAAAGACTAAAAATAACACTTAAGGAGCGGTCACTAATGACAGAGATGGTCAGTGATCAACAATTTGCTCGCCTTGGGTATGAATGGCTATGCAGTGCTGTGCTGAAGCTGGAACTTTAGGAACTGTTTCTCCAGGTATCTGGGGAGTCTGAGTATTGAAACATGAGTCAGCCAGGCAAAGGAGAAACGACAGGTGGACACAAAAGCACAAGAGTTGCTGTGTGCAGCTCAGCATAACGAGCGCACAGAGGCGATTATGGAGGAGAGGTAAAACTGAAAGGTACTGAAAGGGTCAGTACATGGAGACAGTACTCTGCTAAACAGGATGGGCTTCATTAAGCTCTAGGCAAGCAGAAGCCACTGAAGGGTTTACATTTTTTGTTGTTGTTTTATTTCTCGAGACAGGGTTTTACCGTATAGCCTTAGTTGTCCTGGAACTCTGTAGACCAGGCTGGCCTTGAACTCACAGAGATCCACCTGCCTCTGTGTTCTGCGTGCTGGGATGAAAGGCGTGCACCACCACTGCCCAGCCACTGAAGGGTTTAAAATAAAGCAGTATTTGGTCTCAATTACAGTCTCTGTCTACAGTCATGCAATAAAGGATAAGGTTCAGGTGCCTTAACCTTTCCACCATTCATTAGCTGTACAACTTTGATATGGGATGATCTTCTTGAACTTCGATTTTTTTAATCATTAAAATTATAGGTATTTTCTTTCGATGATGAAAAAAAGCACATTAGTAATGCCCTCTCTTTAAAAAAGAAAAAAAAAGTAAATTCTAGAAGGAAAATCTGATAAAAGAGACTACATTCACTAGTGAGAGCTAGGTACAAACACTGTTACCAACATGAAACCAGGCAGGTACAAACATTGTTACCAGCACAAGAACTGAAACTGCCAGCTGTTTATAGCGCAGTGTTCTTCTTACCTTAGAGGTTGCACTATCCCAAATAGCTAAACCAAAGTAGTCTTCTTCCAACAGATTGAGGTGCTCACAAACTCGCTTAAGCAAATCCTGTCCCTTAGCATGTTTCTGTGAAGACACACAAACATTAGTTAAGGCTTCTTCTTATTTTTGTATTCACAATCAAATTTTTCAAAAGGTGTTCTTTTCCAATTTTCTTTTTTATCTTCGGTAACTAATACATTATCAGATGGCTACACAGTCTAAACAGAACATGATTTATAAACCCTTCTCTTCCTCGATATGTCAGCTTACAAATGCAACATATTATGGCACTTTGAAAATAGCCACAATGCTAAGTAAAATCCCACCTCCCCTCTTTGTCTACCTCCATCCAAAAAAAAAAAATCGCCAAACCAGGGTCTCATGTGATCTTCCTGCCTTAGATTCTTTTTGTTGTTGGTGGTGGTGGTGGGGGTTTTTGTTTTTCTAGACAGGGTGTATAGCTCTGGCTGTCCTAGAACTCACTTTGTAGACCAGGAACTCACAGAGATCCGCCTGCCTCTGTCTCCCGAGTGCTGGGATTAAAGGTGTGCACCTCCACTGCCTGGTTCTGCCTATGATTCTTAAGCACATGGACTGCCACACCCAACTAAGCACACTCATCCATTCTCAGTCCCGTTCTCGTAATTTCCTGAACCAGTTACCATGGTCAACTAAATTACTAACTCAACCTGTCAAAACATGATAACTGTGGCTGTGGAAATCATTTACAAAATAAATATCAACATGAATGAGCTATACCTGAACTGCCTACAACCTCTTTCTGAGAAGTAGGAAACAGACAGCCTATAGACACTAGCTGTTATAACAGCTATTCAGTTGTGTTACAAATCATGTTCTTTACAAAGTCAAACCCCTTCTAAAGCTGGGTAAATTCTTTCTTACTTATAAGGAAGCATGCCCCAATTTATAGGCTGTGAATTAAAGTTAAAACAACAACTTGGCTCCTTTATTAACCAGCTAATCAACTGTGTCATTCAGTTAACAATAGCTCAGCTGTAAAATAAGTTTTATGACCCATTTACTAAAAAAACAGAAACATGTTAATGCCTTCTGAGAAATATATACAAAAATACTTCAAAAATTACAAATTACTAAACTCAGAACCTTTTGTGGTTAGGAATATGCACTATATTGAGTTATATCCTAGCTATACAGATCTTTTTAGTACATACATTTGGCACATCCTCATCTTAATGAATTATTTTAAATGACTACTAGCAATTTGCATAATTGTTCATTTAGTATTAACTCATTTATGTAACAGTGTTTAGTTTAACCCTTTTTTCTGATTTTACTCTAAATGAAGGTCAATAATTTGAGAATTCAGGTACAATCTTTAACCCTTTCATTCATAATTCCCAAATCTAGGAGTTCTAAAAATCAAAAAGTTTATCACTAAAGCTCATTTGCTGAGAATTTCTGGCTGTTTATAACCTTCATTTACCCATATTAGAACAAATATTATATGTTTTAGCCACAGAAATAACATGTTTAATTCAGGTATAGTGGCACATGCACATAATCCTTGTACTTGGGTAAAGGAGGCTGGAGACTCCTAGGCTACATTAATACCACCAGCCTGAGGTACATGACTCCCCATCTCAACAACAGCAACAACACAATTACAAAATTAAAAATATAGTCCGGTGTGGTGATATTTTTGTTGTACTCTAATAAAACTTGCCTGAAGATCAAAGGACAGAGCCAGCCATAGAGTTAAATATAGAGGCCAGGCAATGATGGCACATACCTTTAATCCTAGCACTTGGGAGTCACATGCCTTTAATCCCAGCACTTGAGATCTCTTGCCTTTGCTACCAGTATTTGGGAAGCACACACACACCATTAATTCCAGTACTGGGAAGGAAGTGAAATGGCTGGGCGGAGAAAGGCATATAAGGCATGAAGAGACAGAGACTAGGCTAAGGACTCAGAAGCATTCAGGCAGAGGATTCATGGAGTTGGTAAGGTGTGAAGAGGCTGTGGCTTGTTCTTTGTCTCTCTGATCTTTCAGCATTTACCCAAATATCTGGCTCTGGGTTTTTATTATAAGACCATTTAGATTTTGTGCAACAGTCAGGCGGTGGTGGCACATGCCTTTAATCCCAGCACTTGGGAGGCAAAGGCAAGTAGATCTCTTTGAGTTTGAGGCCAATCTGGTCTACAAAGAAAGTTCCAGGATGGCCAGGACTACACAGAACCCTGCCCTGAAAAACAAAAAAAAAAAAAAAAACAAATTAAACTATATATTCTGTATATAATATTTTAGAATGCTTGTGGTTGGATACATTTATATTTGCACAAAATTTGATTCAGTAAAAATAAAGCTCAAACACTGAATAACATGTTTATCCATAAAAGCTATTAGTACTTGCAATAACTGTGTATATAGCAATCACAGCACAACTGGCAACAGTTAACCAGATGTTTCAGTTTGCTCTGAAGGAACAAAGAGAAAAGCTGAATAACTGACATTTATTAAATCCTGCTTCAATTACTGATTCTCTGGTGTGTGTGTGTGTGTGTGTGTGTGTGTGTGTGTGTGTGTGTGTGTGTGTGTGTGTGTGTGTGTGTAACATGTCTGTAAATGAGTGTGTTTGAGTCCCACGGCATGTGGGGGGGGGACAGCAGTCACCTCAGGTGTATTGACACACTTGTGCCTTGTATCTTACTGCAAACACCTCTCGTTTTGTCTCTGCTCACACCAGGCTACCTGTCCAGGAACTTGAAGGAATTCTCCTGTCTCTGTACCCACCTCGCTGTAAGAGGATACTTGGGATTACAGCTGCTAATGCAGCCAGCATTGTGTGGGTCCAAGGAATCTGAACTCAGGACTGAAGTGCAGGTGCTTTTTCCCCAGGACATTGGTTACTTTTGTTTTCAAACATAATTATAGGGATAGCTGACCTAGTATCAGAAATTCCGCCTACCCTGGGAAATCTGGTCATAGAGAGGATATATATATATATAAACAAAATGATTCTAAAGTTACAAAAGTAACCACACACTTTGCTTAAGTCTCAAGATCTTGACAGATTCAGGGAGAAAAAAATAAGACTGACAATTTTCCTACCACTTCCTTTCCGTCCACAGAATGGTCCTGAGAGGGGTCTTGTCTTTGGCAGCCCCACACCCCACATGAAGCGATTGTAGGCTCTGAGATTCAAATGCACTCACCTCCACCACACACTCAAAGACTGCGTCATCCAACAAGGAGACCTTGCAGTGCATGTCTCTATGTCTCCGGATGGGCTTCTGCGAAGAAGCCTCGGGCTCTCTTTCTGCTTTTGACTCGGGCTCCTCCCTCACACCTGCCCTGGAGCCCTCTTCAATCCCTTCTCCTTCCTTTGTTTCGGAATCCGGATCCTCTCGCTGTTCTTCCTGAGCTGGCTGCACATCCACAACACCAAGTCAGTGAAAAGACATTCACAAAACAGGCTATACATACTCCTACCTACAGTAAGTAGTACCCCCACCAATAAAAATATGAACAGAGAGAAATTACTAAAACAAAAATAAGTTGAGTTATATTAACTAATTCATTTTTTTCTAACAGGTATTGTGATTTCCCCAAAGTTGTTCAGACTTGACTGTTCTTAATCATAAGTGACTGTGGGACACCAATCTACTGCTCTTGACATTATATAATATATTCTTCTGACTGTAACATTATATGAGATATATGGTCATCAAATTTTTGTTGCCTCTATTTCATGTTCCTCCACTTTAGAAAGGTAGCCTTGTGAACTGTGAATAAAATGATTTGTCACAGGCTTTAAATTTTATAAACAGCTAAAAGAAGCTCTTGAGGCCTTGCACCCTCTACATATCTGCATTAAGAAATGAAGGTAACCAAGCTAAAAACTGTGGCTCCATCCCAACTCCTCCCTACTTCGCTACATCCAAACACAGTGAAGGAGGAGGGAAGACTGAAGATGGCTTCCTCCGGCAATCATTAAGTCGCCCAGTGTTACACAGGAAGTCAGAATATTTTGGTGCACATTTTCTTATTGATTTTTTTTTTTTTTAAGACAGCTAACTAGCCTCAAACCTGTAGTTCTCTTTCCAGCCTCAGTCTACTAAGTGCTGGGATTAGGGCCCACACTGGCTGTTTTCTTTCTTTCGACACAATAAATCTATTGTGAGTTTTAACTAAATTCTACGAATTTGTTCCTTCCAAAACAACACATGGTTGACATTTATTAAAAAAAAAAAAAAAAAAAAAAGATTGAGATGTTTGCCTGCAGTATCAGATTCAGGGAGTGGCTGACAGGCTTGTATGTAGCCTTCCACAACCATGTCATGCAGCCTCAGAGGGGCCTTCGTGAGCTATCATGTTGGTCTTATCCCACTGGACTATTTCTTACGTCAACCCTGAGTGCTGCTCTTTCCACCAACACGGGGGTGGTCATCATGTCTCAGCAGCAAGCACTCTACCCTCTGAGCCATCTCACTGGCCCACCATTTACAGTTTTTAACTTTCCAAGGTACATCTATCCTAGAACCTGGCTTACACAGTAGGTTTTCAATAATTATCTTTTAATGAATAAACAAATAAATAAATAAACATTTAAAACTAATAGATGAGTGCTAGGTATGGGTGCAAGCCTTTAATTCCAGCACTCGGGAGGCAGAAGCAGGTGTATCTCTGTGAGTTAGAGGCCAGCCTGGTCTATGTAACAAGTTCTAGGCTAGGCAAGTCTACATTGTAAGACCTTCTCTCAAAAACAAATAATAATAATGATAATAATAACAAACAAACAAAGCCTCATAGATAAGGCTAAGGAGATGGATCAGTCATTGTGAAGGCAGGTTTTGAGGTCTTATATATGTTCAAGATACCTCCCAGTATCTTAGACCACTTCCTCTAGCCTGCACACCCCCATGTCCTACCATAATGATAATGGACTACACCTCTGAACTGTAAGAGAGCCACTACAATTAAATGTTTTCCTTTATAAGAGTTGCTGTGGTCATGGTGTCTCTTCACAGCAATAGAAACCCTGAGGCAACAACTACATAGTGAATCTTGGTTTTATTGTTTGTGTGTGTGCATGATTCACATATGTTATGTGCATGTGAGTGCACACTTAAGGAGTTGGTTCTAGACTTCTACCTTGCTGGAGGCTGGGTCTCTCCTTCTGCCACCGCACTGTTCAGTCTAACTGACCCACAAGCTTCCAGGTGAGTCTCCCATCTCTACCCCTCATCTCTCCAGAGGAATGCTGAGATTATAGATTTGTGCTGCCACATTAGGCTTTTCATGAGGGTTTTAGGAATTTGAATTAGGTCGTCAGGCTTGTGCAGCAAGCCTTTTTACCCACGGAGTCACCTATGCAACCCTGGGTCTTGTTTTTAATATTGTTTCACTAACAGCAAGTACCTATTATGATTTCATCCTAAAGTCAGCCTTTGGCATTCTGAATTCAAGTAATAGTTCTAGAAATACATGTAATAATTTTAGAAAAGCCTAACAAAATTATATACCCCAAACTTTAGACTTTCACAGAGACACACACAGGACTTGAACTGTAACAATCCAGACAATGTTCAAAGCCACAGAAGTAAACTTTGAAAATAGCTCCTACTTTGTAAGCAGTAAGGCTGAAAACCAGTAAGATTCCTAGAAAACAGTTTGAGCTCTACTAGTAAGGCTTTTACATGTATTTTGGGAAAAATAACAATTTATGTTTTGTTATACTGTGACAAAGTTAAAGCCCTGCACAAATAAATACTACAGAAGGGGCCAATGAGATGGCTTATCAGGTAACAGCACTTGCTGCCAGGCCTGGTGACCTGAGTTTGATTCCTGAAGGTCATGCTGTGGAAAAAAAGAGACTGGCTCCCCAAAGTTGTCTTCTGGTCTCCATATGCACACTGTGATATACTCTAGAACATGCATGTGTACACATGCACACAAATAAATAAATGTAATAAAAAATTTAAAAAACTATTACACAAGGGATAGAATTAACATTGCAGTAATGTGCTCCCTAGAACATATAGCCCAAACAAGGCAGGCATAGCTCAGATCTATCACATACCCTGGGATGGCCTGAATCCATCACATGGATTAATGAGTATTTTTACGAAAGGGCCATCCATCCCTAATTCCACCAAAATGAACTTAAAACCACCTCACTTCTTTCTTGCTCCCTTTTCAAAACAAATTTGTTCCATTGTTACAGCAAGATAATATGTGGACTGAATAAACTCATTTTGATGGTTTTCTTTCCTTTCCTTGATTTATAGAGTGTATTTTTTTTTAAAGTCAGGTTTCAACTGATTAATTTCTTTAGAGCAGAAACTCCTAAGGTTATTTATCACTATCAATGCCTAAGTCAACTGGCTCATAAGAAATAATACCAAATATTCTTCTATTAAAAGAACAGCATGCAATGTATCTTCATTAGACTCTCCCCCTACAGTCGACTGCCTTACCTGTGTTTCTATACTGCTTAATGAATGAAGATCCAGAGATGGGTCTGTTTTGAGTTCAGGTTCAGGAGCTGCAATAGGGGCCTTTAAAATGACGTCTTCATCAAGGCTGGTTCCAAATTCTACCTCCTTCTGGCCTCCTTCACCTTTTTCTTTATCTGACTCTACTTCTCTGCCTTCTTCTTCAGAAACCTGAGACTTGGGCCTTTTGAGGAATGAGGAGAGCAGTCGTGACAGGCCTCTGCTCTCTGACGTCCGTTCCTTGTTCTTGGTCAAGTCTTCATGTGTCGGAGTGTCCCCATTGGATGCTTTCAGCTTCTGCTCACACTGATTACTGCCCTCAGCTGCCGGTTGGGAAGCTTCCTCCAGCTGAGTTTCTTGTCCTGAGTTTGTGGCTCCCTCACCCTCTTCCTTCTGTTGATGGTGCTGAGAACCCCCAGCTTCAGCCGCTACACTCTTCTCTGTTGTCATGACGTTCTAGTAAAAGGAAGGGGGGCTATTATAAGCAAAACATGTTGCTGGAGGCCAAACCCCTAAACCTCAAAAGACTAATATATTTGAATTTAATCACCAACAGAATCCCAATGCATTAAACAGAAGACCTTACATTAAAGCACAAAAATATTTTACCTATACATCCTGGATAAATTACTAATGCCTTAAGTCATGAAAGACTAGCTTAAAATAGTATCCACCAAGGCCATGTAATGAAATACACCATAATTAAATTCAAGGCTCAGAACTGTACATAGCAAATACACCTTCATGCTTCCTAAAAGAGGGACTTATCTAGTACTGTCCTTTCACAGTGACAATCAAAAATGCAAGATTTTCAGGAATCCCATACCCTAGAGACAATTAAATTAGGGAGTTCTGAAAATCTCTTTTGTTTTTCTTCCTCTTATTTTGTAGCATGAAGACTTCTCCATTAGGAAGAACAAACACAGAATTCTGATCATTTGCTCTCAGAGTTAACAACAGCAGGAACAAGTATACAGTCAAAATGATCACACAAAAGATGTCCTTAGGCTTCATGATGCAATACCAAAATACATCCTCTTTTAAAGGCATTGGATTTTAGCTCTTAGCTCTTCAAACTAATTTTCTTCTGATAAATATGATTTTTAATGCTCAGCATTTTTGAAAGTAGGAAGTGAAACCATTACACTGGAGTGAGAAATCAGAGAAATGCTCTAGGGGAAATTTAGAAAGCCAATGTTGATTCACTTTAGGGGAGAAGGCAGGCTACAAACTCACTCATATATTTGAAACTTGATGGCTAGAGCCTTTTGATGTCAAAGCTCCAGTATTAGTCTTAAGTCTCTGTTCCAGTTCAGATGCCAAGTCTGTGAGCGAGGCTTCCCAGGCACTCCAACTAAAGTTGCATTTCCAACAACAGCCTCTCAACCCTACAACACTTCTGACCTTGTTAACGTGTTTGCTGCCCTTCTCCATACCCTCTCCATCTAAAACACAAGATCTCATGAGGATAAGACCTTGAGTCTTTTTTTTTTAACAGATTCATCTTATTTTTGATCTATGTATGTGTCAATATGCATGTGTGTAGGCCCCTGGAAACCAGAGAGGGTGTCAGATCTCCTGGAGCTAGACTTACAGGCAGTTGTAAGCCCCTCCAGTGTGGGTGCTCTGTAAGTGAAGCAAGTACTCTTAACCACTGAACCAACTAACTATACAGCCCCTGAGTCTTTCTTACCACCGCACACCCAATGCCTAGAGCAGTATCTACATATACTAGCTGTTGAGTGTTTGCATGTGTGGTGCATGTATGTGAAGGTGTGTGTATGTGTATGGGGAAAACCAGAGGTCAACTTCGAGTGTCTTCATCAATCACTCTCCACTTTATGTTTTTGAGACAGGGTCTCTCACTGAACCTGGATTTCACTAATTTGGTTTAGCTGGCTGGTCGATGAATTCCAGGGATCTGACTAGCTCTGCCTCCTCAGTGCTAAGGATTACAGACATGTGACACGGAGCTCAGCTTTTCACACGGGTGCTGAGGATCTGAACTCTGATCCTCAGGCTTGTAGGATAACAGGCACTTTTCTGACAGACCCATCTCCTCAGCCCCTTAATAAAAGTTGGGGTTTGCTTGTTTGTGACAGGGTCTCACTGTGTAGCCCTGGCTGTCCTAGAACTCACTACATAAACCAGACTGGCCTCTAACTCAGAGATCTGCCTGCCTCTGCCTCCCAAGTGCTGGGATTAAAGTGCGGGCCAGCACACCCAGCTCATTTTTTTTTTATTGTGAACATCAGAGGGTAACTTATTGGAATCAGTTCTCTCCTTTCACCTCACGGCTTCTGAGGACTAAACTCAGGTCAGACTTGGCAACAGGTATCCTTAGCCACTGAGCCATCTAACTGGACAAATAAGTTTTTTAATGACTTAATTTCACCTGAGTATATTTGATGTCTACAAACTTCAAAGACACCCTCTAAATTTATTCAAGCACATTCATTCATCCATCAAATACTTATCAAGCATTTAGTAGAGGCCCGAGGCTAAGTGCCAAAGATGCCACAGTACACAAAACAAACACGGTCTCCATCATAGGGAAGTTTACTCTCTCAATTCAATGTTGACGCAATGAAAGAAGAGAGCAACAGAAATCGTATTCAAGCAGGGCCACACCTAGAATAAGTGCAAACACATGGAACAGAGCAAGGAAAGGGAGAAGCAGCTGATACTTACACTGGGCACTGTTTTCTGTGTCAGAGTCCATGTTAGGAGTCTTACCTACATTACCTCAAATCTTTCAATAACCACCCTCAAGAAAGGCAGGAATCGTCTGATCTTGTAACTGAAGACATTAAAATTCAGAAATACCCTGAACATGCTGTCTCAAGTATCCTAGATGCTAGGTTGGGTCAGGACAGGTTAATATTTGGATAAGAAAGAGTAACTTGCCCAAGTCAACATTGCTAGTAGGTTGCAAGCCACTACAAATGGTGCTGAAATAAATGAAGACATGATAATAAAAAGAAAGCCGAGGCAGTGGTGGCACACGCCTTTAATCCCAGCACTCAGGAGGCAGAGGCAGGTGGATCTCTGAGTTCAAGCCCAGCCTGGTCTCCAAAGCAAGTTCTAGGAAAGGCACAAAGCTACACAGAGAAACCCTGTCTCAAAAAACCAAAAAAAAAAAAAAAAACCAAAAAAGAAAGCAAGCCCGTAGAAAAACCCTTCCTCTATTTTTAAACATTAACAGTATTTTAAAAAATAACAATATTTAAAGAAGTACATCTATTCTCATTTACTAAGTCATTGAAATGACTCTGAGCTAATATGAAATGTGGTCTTTGTAAACACTGCACAAATCATCTACCAATCAACACTCATATTTAATATTTTGCACACCTATACTTTAAGAGAAATAAAATGGTCACCATCTTCATATCAGGAATAGAAAACACCTATATCACAAATTACTTTTCTTTAAACTCCAAAGTAATTAAGACAGAGAGAAAACCTGGATGCTGAACCTCTGTTTCTGTGCAAGAATAACAAGAACACCATGGTATTCTCTTTGAAAAACTAAGCAAGAAAACTTGAGAATGGCATGCTATTGTGCATAGGTTGCACACACAGCTTTGCATCTGCCTGACCAAAAGGGAACAGAAATCATCTCTGTACTAAAATTTTCTGACATGGAAGACTTTATACCAACTTCTCTCTTAAAGACCTTCAAAATACTGCAAACCTGTTGTGGAAGTTTTAGCAGGCATGAAAATAACTTAGCCTTTGATAGTCCTGAACTGACAGCTTTAGTAGATATTTATTCTTGTGTTCTAGGGCTTTTCTTCTTCTAGTTTTAAAGACAGAAGCATCTTCTATGGATATCCCTGTAACTGCCTGCAGAAGAAAAGGCGTCTTCTCTATCAGAAAGCACTGACTAAGTACTCTAGTTGTTACACATGCACCGACAGTCACAATCCACATGCTATCTCCGTGCTTGTTAACTTCAACCTGCATGCAATCAACCAGTAGTAATCTTGTTAAAATACAGATTTGAGTTCAACCCATTTGGAATGCAGCCCGAGATTCTGTCTTCCTATCAAGTTTGTTGCTCATGTTACTAGCCCACTGAAAACACTTTCAAGAGGTTAAGCAAAGCACAAACCCCACAAACAGTCACTTCAGGAAGGTACTTCAAAATATCTAAAGAACAAAAACAGCAAAGAGCCACTTCCAGAAAGTGGAACATGAACAGTGGGAAAGCTTTACTCAACAAATGCTTGCTAAACTAAACTAATACAAGAAGCAAACAAAGCCCCGTGTTATTAAGCATGCAAACAGAACCATTAACACTCTTTAGAACTCAAAATTAGACCTCGGAATTTTTTTAACCACAAAAGTGTGGCAATGCCACATTTCCCATGCAGACATGACACTTGCCCAGATTCAGCATTCTGAATATCTCCTTTCATAAAATCTCTTTACCATTAAGACACCATGATTAAGACATACAAAGAATTATAAAATAACAAGGATCAATAAAGAATCAATATATTTTGCTACAAAATTGGACATATACTTTTTAAAAATGAGTGGGTGTGGTTGCACACACCTTTAATCCCAGCACTCAGGAGACAGGGGCAGGCCAGAGAAAGTTGGAGGCCAACCTGATCTACAGAGTGAGTTCTAGGACAGCCAGGGATACACAGAGAAACCCTGTCTCTAAAAACAAACAAACAAACAAACAAACAATAAATAAATAAATAAATGAATAAACAATAATTGTCTGTGGCTTTCTGAGTCTCCTACAGCCCAGACTAACTTCAAACTATAGCCCAGGTTGACCTGACTCCTGACCCTCCCACCTCTACCTCATGAGTCCTGAGACTAACAGTGCATGCCACTAATTCAGCTCAATAAATCATCATTTTTCAGTAGCTCCAACTTGTCCTGGAAAATCAGTGATGCACACAATCAAGTTCTTCAGGTTACAGACAGCAGGCTGGACAGTCAGAGGAAGCTACAAAGTCAGCAGCAGAACCAGGACATCCTCTACAGTCAGATGCTCACTGCTGAATGAGGCTATTCTCATCCTAGATACAAAACCCAAAGGAAAGTATCTATTTACTTAATGTCACAAAGAGGTCTTTTGGTTGTTGTAAAGGAAAAAAAAAATCAGTAGAACATTGAAGACAAAGTGATGAGCCCCCATTCAGATCCAATCTTAATCCTTCAAACCCTGAGAATTATACAGCATCTGGAATCAATAGATACATTTGTCCTAACAGTGTGCACCTGTTATCTTTAGGCAAATCAGATCATTAAAAGCCCCATACCAAGCTGATGGAAGGCCAAATGAGGTCTTGTCTCTTTTTAAAAAATCTTTCTTAAATTAATACAGTTGGTGTTCCATTAATTCTTTTCAAGTGAAAAACTTTGTGAAATCAGTACAATTTGGTAGCATTCATAAAAACTTTCCTTACCATCCACATTTAAGGATAAAGTTGAATGATGTAATTATCTGTTTTACTCTTCAAATGAGCTCACAAGAATATCTACCCATGTTTACTGAGTGCTAATCAGGTTTTGGCTTGGGTCTCTAATACACAATTCTAAAGTAGAGAAGAATATATAAACAACTAAAACTAAAAGCTAAAACCTACTGTTTAATCTGACAAGTGTTCTGAGTGAAATAACAACTATCAAGTTGTATATCAGAGTATCAAGAACACTCTGTTACTAAAGTAAGAGCTTACTGGAGTGACCAAGAAAAGCTTTTAAGGATGAATGCAGACATCAATAGACAAAAACCTCAGATGCATGAACAATGGAATTCCAGGCAGGGAAATTAGCATTAGTAAGTACGTTATGAACGAGCACGATCCCCAGCCTGGACTGGAATAAGATCACAATAGGGAAGTAGGAAGATGTACAGTTAGAAGAGAGCTATCGTTTAAAATTAGATCTCAATGGAAACAATAGCAGCAGCTAGCATTCACTGTCTCCTTGACGCCACACATTATTACCTTATAACCATCCTGTAGACATGCTTATTTCCCAGATAAACAGCCTCTTCAAAGCTTAGAAAGGACGCTTCAATTCAGAGTCAACCTGTACTTTAATAAAAATTTAATAAACTAGGGAGTGGTAATTCTATTGTAAATTCTCAGGCTAGTAATTGTCTGTAAAACCCTGGCTGCTTGGATGTTTCTGCCCCAGAGCTGTACTCTCTTAAAGGAACGCTGACTATTGGGACGGGTTATTCCAGCCAGCTAGCCAGCACTATTTCTAGTGCCTCCAGTCTGAAGCCTCACACATGGGTACAAATTCCTCTTTCGATGAGACATATCTGAAGAAGGAACAGGCAGATAAGGAGATGACAGTTTGGAAAGACTTGATTATGCTAAATAGTTTGTCCTAAAAGCAGGAGACTCACTGAAGGTCTCTAAATAGGAAGTGAATAAAAAGTGGAGACCGAGAGAAACACTACAAATGGCTGGGTAAATTCAGGTTATCAGTGTGTACCCACAATGGGGATCCCTAGAGAAGTTGAAACTAATACCGAGCAGAGAATGTGTGAAGCTTGAAACCAGCCTTAAGAATTCCCGCTGCCCTAGTCTCCGCGGCTTTGTTCACAGTTCAGTGCTTGTCTTCAGCACAAGCACTTGGAGTTCTAATCCTAAATGCATTTTGTAACATATCTCCCTTGGCCCACTCTGGTAATGACTCAAGACACAGCATGCTGAGCACAGTGGCACAACCCCAGCACTTGGAAGACTGAGGCTGGAGGACCTATGAGTTCAAGTTCAGCCTGGGCTACATGGTGAAAGAGCCTGTCTCAAACCAAGACTAAAACAAACAAAAGACATACAGCAATGGAACCAAACGAGGAGAGAGCGAGCTCCCAGCTATCTGAAAACACAGTAGTACTCAATTCTGTTTTTCCCAGCTCAGTGAGTCGCTAGTCAAACCATAAACCTAAGTGTCATCCATAGTCTTCTTGTCCTTCCCAGCCCCATGTGTACCATGTATAAGGTCACTTGGGACACAGAGAGTCAGTGGTCCATCTCTACTGCCATCATGTTTGTCAAGTCTACACTTCTAGCTCCCTCTACAGCCCTTTACAGGATCTGGCTTCTGCCCACCTCACCAATCTCCAGTATAACAACAGTTCACAAGGAAAATATCTAAAGTCTTGACTGAAGAGTACACAAGAGAAATACAATTCTAAGACAGAGGTCTTTAGCTGCATAGAAACCAGAGAACACAGTTAGCTGCTTAGAGCCAGAGAACACATTTGACAATTCACCATGTATTTACCAATGTTATAATGGTACAATGGTACAGGCACGTGGTAACTAGAAGGCTACACTAGTGAGACTGGACTTCACTCTCCACCCGGAAGACTCCAGAAAGAATCCCTCAGTTCACAGCAGTTATATTGTGACTTAAAACTTCCATTCAGTTCTGGTAGTTCACAGAGAATGTATTTACCAAAGAAAAGACAGAATAATGGAATTTAAAGCTGACACAGGTAATTACTCCAGGGAGAATTCACTAGTCCCTGGAAATTATAAAGACAGTTTTTATTGCTATAACTCCCCCCCAAATCCTAATAATCAAAGACATTTAATAACTAAATGGTCTACTTAGGAACTCAGCTTATAACCATCCTTTATTAGCCAGAGGGGATGGGATTCTTTAAGGATAACCAAAATCCACAGATACTGAAGTCTCTCATTCAAAACAACATAGTATTTACATGATTCCTACACGCATCCTCCTAATGTTTTAAATTATTATTTTAAGTGTGGGGGGAGGCATGTACCTCCAAATGTATGTGGGTGGAGGTCAGAGGGCAACTTTGAGAAGTTGGGTTCTCTCCTTCCACTGTGGGCTCTAGGGATTGTCAGGCTTACAAGGCAAGTGCTTTACACACTAAACCATCTCACCAGCCCCTCCTACGCGTTTTAAATCACCTATAGTTTGCTTACAGAACCTAACACAATGTGAATGCTAACAGTCGCTATCCTACATTGTTTAAAATAATAAGGAAAAAAAGTTTAGTATGGGTAAGATTTTTCCGGTTTTTGGAAATGGTTTAATTGTAAAACTAGCAGACATGGAGACTAGACTATCACCAAAAACATTCAGTCAGAAGATGAATGTACATGTATCATGGAGGCCAGAGAAAGGATTCTGCCAAGTGGGTCTTGACTTTACATTAACTGAAAAGGCTTTCTTCCAGGGCCAATATTTTACAAACAGAAAGGAAGGCAGGAAAGGAAACAAAAGGGTCATTGGAGTAGTAATACAACTTTTATTTTAAAAAACAGCCCTTTTACTTCCCTACTCAAGAAAACGCAATCCTGGAACATTCTTTCAGACAGAAAAAAAAAAAAAAGTTCAAACATTGAAATTTTAAGAATATGCTAGAAAACAGCTTGTTTCCCAGTAAAATCAATTCTCCCAAACCACAGGAAAGTGTCTTTCCTTTATAATTCAGGTTAAGTGCACTGAACAGCACTTCTGGAAAAATAAGAGACACACCAATGTGGTTTTCAAAATAAAAAAGGCAATCTTCCCTGTCTCCTCTTGAAATTATTTTGAGTTTAAGACTTAAGTATTATGACTCTTAAGACTTATCTGCCATACTTCGTGAATTAGGGGTGATACTCAGCATGAACAGGCTGTTTTCAACAACTTGATTTTAATTTAAGTCATTTCTATGGTGACTAATACCGTTGGATCAACTCATTCAAAGATATTTTTTAAATAAACAGATTCCTACTCATGTTCTTCTAAGAACAAAAAAAAAATGTCCTATATTTCTCTGTAGAATTCCAGCTTGTACTTAAAAATGTCTAGGTACATTCTAGATATAGTAATACTCTAGCTTTCCAAGAAGAATACCTCTAGCCTGTCAACTGAGGAAGAAGTGCGAGAAAACCCGAAAACTCAAAGCCATTTTCCATAGAATGACTTCACATTCTTTAAGTCTCAAATGTGTTATTTTAGTCATTCTCAGGGGAAATCTTTACAGAATGAATTATGTGCTTCTTTTTAGATTTTCAAATCTACAGAACATAATTCACTCTGTTGACGTAGTCATCACCAGGGGCTGTGCAGAACTGAAGCCCTAGAGGGTGAAGAAGGCCCAGAGTGGCTGGCTCTCTTCCAGTCCTGAAGTCTGCCTTGACGGTTCTGTCTGCTCACCGGCAGTCAGCTCACACTGCTGCTCTCAAGGAAGCCTGTCAACAAGCAGATTGCAGCAGCTTCTCTTCTAATACACTAACCTACCGTTAACCAAGTAGTCAAACAGCCAGCCAGTTTAAAACTGTGTCCGAATTAAGAGAAAATCCTAAGAACAGAAAGACCGAGTCATATTACTGGAAAGCTTCCAATGGATGGATTTTTATGAAATTGATTTTAGTTCTTCAAAGACCTCCTAAATCCACTCTGAGGTTTCCATTATAAGGTGACTAGCTGAGGCTATCGTGTAAATGACCTTTGGGAAAACCACATCAATACAACGGCCAGTTTCTTTCCAGAGCATTCTAGTGTGTCTCTATTGTGATAAACACCATTTGACCAAAAGCAACTTGGGGGTGTAAAGGGCTTCTGTCTCACAGGTTACAGTCCATCATGGAGGGAAGCCGAGGCAGGAACTTAAGGCAAGAGCTTGAAGTAGAACTGGAGAGGACCTGGACGCTGCAGACTGGCTTGCTTCTCCGGCTTTCTCACAGGCCGGCACCACCTGGCCGGGGTAACACCACCCACAGTGGGCCGTGTTCTCCAGTCATGAAGCAGAAAAATGCCCCCCACAGGCCAATTTGCTGGAGGCAGCTCCTCAGGTGAGGCTCCTTCTTCCCAGATAACTTAGTTTGTGTCGAGTTATTTCTTGAAGACATCCATCCATATGAACTCTTCAGCAGAGCACAACCAGGCACAGCAGTAATTCAGCTGGCAGATTTAACACAGACGGAGAAGCGCCCAGAAGACTCTTGTTTGTTCATTGGTTGGCTGGCCTCTTTTGTTTTGGTGACAGGGTCTAAGTAGCCCTGACTGTCCTGAAACTAGCTCTGTAGACCAGGCTGGTCTTGAACTCACATTGATCCACCTGCCTCTTCCTCCCTAGTGCTGAGACCAAAGGCATATGCCTCCACTGCCTGGTGTAAAATTCAGAATAACATAACATTTAAAAAAAAAAAAAATCAAGATAATACAAACAGCCTAATTTCTAACTACAAAGAGGTTTTAGCAGAGATTATGGAACTTTTTGCTCTCTTATGTGATCTCAAAAGAAAACAAAACACATGAGAGTACATTCCCAGCACTCGGGAGGCAGAGGCAGGTGGATCTCTGAGTTCTAGGCCAGCCTGGTTTACAGAGTGAGTTCCAGGACAGCCAGGAATACACAGAGAAACCTTGTATCCAAAACCAAAAGAAAAAAGAAAAAACACAAAAAGGAGAATACTACTGTTGTAAACTTGATTCTGATAAATAAAGAACACTTATCCTAAAATTTATATTTTTAAATTTATAAACTCAAGAAAGTCCTGAAGGTTTGCTACATTGGTAAAGTTCATTTAACCAGAACATTAGCTGATGCTTAAATGCGATGTGGTAACAGTATAAGGTAAAGCAGAAACTTGCACAGGATGACAGCTTGGTTCAGAAGCAACTTTAGCAATCGGAAAAGATGTAGCAGCTGTCTCTCACACTGTTCAATATAAATATACTGCAGACTACCACTGGATACAATACAGGAGGAGATATGATATAGTACATGGTGGAATATTTCAAATAACTTGTCATCTGCTAAACTCAGCCAATAAAATTACTAAGTAAATTTGATGATTACTTTCTTCCCTTAAAAGGCTCTTGTTGGGCTCAGACTTATAATACTGACATTTAGGAAGCTGAGACAGGAATATTAACTTGAGTTCAAAGCAAACCTAAGCTATAGAGTGAGACTCTGTCTCAAAAAAACTCACAGAAAGGGAAGAGGGCTCTTATTATTACAGACTGAGTTCTGAGCAATAAGTGGAGATACAGAATTCTCAGAAAAAGCTAGCTTGCTATACTAGGCAAATTGGTGAGCTCTGGGCTCATGAGATACCCCATCTCAATATAGGAAAGAGAGGAAGACAATGTCAACCTCTGGCCTCCACATACATTCATATATAAATGAACACATACAAATATGTATACATTCACAAACAAAGAAGCTTATTAAAAAAAAAAAAAAAGAGGAAATGGTGAGGTGGCTCTGTGGTTAAAAGTACTTGCTATGTTTGCAGAGGGCCCAGATTCAGTTCCCAGCACCCACATGGTGGCTCACAGCCCTTTGTAACAAACTAAATTCCAGGGGATCCAATATCTTCTTCCAGCCTCTGTACACGGTACACATACATACATATATACATATATAAATGCAGGCAAAACACTATTTATGGGTTTCGAGACAAGGTTTCTCTGTGAAGTCTTGGTTGTCCTGGGAGTCACTCTATAGACCAGGCTGGCCTCAAACTCAGAGACCCACCTGCCTCTGCTTCCCAAGTGCACAACCACCATAAGGCATAGAATTTTATAATTATTTTAAAAGAAAATTTTTGAAACTAATTTTCTGCTGAGATTTAGTTTAGGATAATATTAGTTTAGAGAGTAATGTGTTAGTCTGGGAACTGTAAAATACAAAGGAGGATAAACATTTTTAAAAGGAAAAAATAGCCTAGTCTACATAGTGAGTTCCAGGATAGCCAGGGCTCTGTAGAGAGACCCTATCTCAAAACAAACAGAACACCAAAAAGAAAAACAGCCTGCTAAAAATGGCTAAGTGGAGAAGGAGAGCAGGACAGGATGGATGGAGTGAGGGAGGGGAAGGGAAAAAAAAGGAAGGTCAAATTCATACTCTATCTTGAGGGAAAAACAGAATGTCAACATGGGTCAGAGACAAAATGACCTGCTCTCTTTTAAACGCAGCAATATAAAGAGGAACCTGCAAGTTCAAGCTAGCATAATTAACCTTAAGTTAAAATAGTTTAGTCTTAGAAAAACTGTACTTCAAAGTTCAGAAACTGCAAAATTTTATCTCAGATTCACTACTATACTATGAGCTCTTACCAAATGTGTAATTAGTAAGATTGTCAGAACAGAGGAAGAGAGCCCCCTCCAACAGCAGCGCCACTCAGTTCCCCGGGGATGTGGTTCTGGGTCACCAGCCTGGAACCTAAGTCCACAAAGGCAGGCTAGCAATTCCCACCTGACCTCCAGGCCACACCTCATTTATATGTGCTCTGAAAACATGAGGCTGTATTTCAATTCTGCCAAGATCATGAACCACACTAGACACCCAGAAACCCTGGTACACCTTTCTACACCTAACTGATTTGCCTTCTTTCTATTTCAGTTTCCAGACTAATATTACCCTAAACTAAATCTCAGCAGAAAATAAGTTTCAAAATTTTTCTTTTAATTATAAAATGTCATTTTAGGCTACTCAAGTTGTTTTTTTTTTTTTTTTTAAGTTTTTTTTTTTTTTTTTTAAGATTTATTTACTTATTATGTATAATGCTCTGCCTGTATGCATGCCTGCACACCAGAAGAGGGCACCAGATCTCATTAGAGATGGGTGGGTAAGCCACCATGTGGTTGCTGGGAATTGAACTCAGGACCTCTGGAAGAGCAGTCGGTGCTCTTAACCTCAGTCATCTCTCCAGCCCTGCAAAAAGCTTTTAAACAATAAGGTAATATTCTTTTGTTTTGTTTTGCTTTGTTTTTCGAGACAGGGTTCTCTGTGTAGCCCTGGCTATCCTGGAACTCACTCTATAGGCCTTGAACTCTTGAGATTTGTCTGTCTCTGTTTCCTGAGTGCTGGGATTAAAGGCATGCACCACCACAGGCCAGTATAAAGTAATATTCTTATGAGTGGCCAATGAGAATAACGGTATCAATGAAGGTTTCTTCCTCATAAGTAAAAACTTGAATATTTTCCTTTTCTGAGGAAAAGGGAAATTAAAGTTCTATCATAATTACAAGAAATATTTTAAATGCATTCACCAATTCAAACAAACTCATGCACTAAATGAAAGACTATTTATTGAATATATCTGAATATCCAAGACATCATACTGAGAGCCAAGACTGCTAAGCAATAAGTTCTCAGCTTCTACCCTCAAAGACTATAGTCTATTTAAAAAGTGAGACTAGAACAATCAATTATGTAATTATATGTTCAGAATTAAGAGAATATTTGAGCCAATCATTTAAAAAAAAAAAAAAGAGCTTTAAACTGGGCATGGTGGCTTATGCCTTTAATCCCAGCAGATTTGACAGGTGCATCTCTGTGAGTTCAAGGACAGCCTGGTCTATAGTGAGTTCCAGGATAGCCAGAGACTATGCCTCAAATAAATAAACACATACATACATACATACGTACGTAAGTAAGTAAGTAAGTAAGTAAGTAAGTAAGTAAAATAATTCTGAGAGGCCTGGAAGGATGGTTTAGTGGTTAAAACTATGTTCTGTTCTGAAAGCCCTAAATAAATAATGAATAAATGAAACTCTGGATAAATAAAGCTGAAATAAATCCTTTCTACGTTTAGTTGACAGGCCTAAGTTCCAGTCAGTTTCTTCCTAAACTGGGAACTTGGGTACATTAAACTTGTGTTTTTTTCATTTGAAAAACAGTATTATACTCTAGATGATTGTTGTCACTATTAAATGAGCTATCATTCTAACAGGAAAATTAGATTAAGTTTTACAGACTATATTAACAAATGACATGTATGTTTTAGCTAGTAAATTCATTCTGCCTCATTAAAATGTATTTGTTTCTCTATTTTCTATATTTAACATGTCTTAGAGTATTGGCAAAAATATACTTTCTCTTTAAAATATGCTGCTTTGGAATTCAGATTTATAGTACAGTTTGGCCAGATTAGATATCAAAATCTAAAGATTCAGTACCAGATAAAAGTAAAGTAGCAGAAGGTTTTGTTTTGAGATAATGTCTCCTGAATCTCAGGGTGGCCTTGAACTCACAGAATCTGCCTGCTTCTGACTCCTGAATGCTGGGATTAAAGGGCCACCACACCTGGCCCTTCTTCTCTTTTGATGAGAATGCAAAAACAGAATTTAGCAATCTGCCTTTAATTATTTATATCCCATAAAAGCCTCCATTTAAAAATATTTTCACATTATTAGGTTCAGAGAAATGGTTCAGCAGTTCAGCATGCTTGCTGTCCTTGTGGAGGACCTGAGTTCAGATCCCAGAACCCACATTGGGCAGCTCAAAACTGCCTATAACTCTAGTTCCTGGAGATCAGATGCCCTCTTCTGGAGTCTGTGGGTACCTGCACTCGTGCACATGAACACACACACACACACACACACACACACACACACACACACACACAGACATATATATGTATATGTGTGTGTGTGTGTGTATAAAACAAAATAATTTTTAAAATATTTTCATATTAATAATAATGATGCATTGGTGTTGCTCCTCCACTTATTTCTAGTAGAATCTTAGAATTTAAAATGTGATACATTTAGTGACAGAACTGCTGCCACAATCAGGATCTGAGACTGGACAGATGGCTCAGTGGTTAAGAGCACTGGCTGCTCTTCCAGAAGTCCCAGGTTCAATTCCCAGCACCCACATGGCAGCTCACAACTGTCTGCAGCTCCAGATCAAGGGGATCTGACAGCCTCACTCAGACATACATGCAGGCAAAACACTAAGGAACATAATTTTTTTTTAAAATACAGTCATTTAAACAAAAAGGAGACTGGATCCTACTTCAAACCATACAGACATTAACTCAAAAGACAATGAACCCTAAATACAGAACAATCCTTAAATAAAGAAGATGAAAATTATCATATGAAACTCTCAGGGGGTTGAGATGTTCAGATGACTTAGTGGTAAAAAGCACTGGTCATACAAGCCTGATGACCTGAGTTTGAACCTCCAGAATCCATGCAGAAGCCAGACTCCAGACAAGTCTGCAATCCCAGAGTGGCTATAGGAAATAGGGAGTGGAGACAGAGGACTCTCCAGAAGCTTGGGGCCACCTAGCCTGGCTTATGCAGCGGTGAAGAGACAGTTTTAAACAAGATAAAAAGGCAAGACTGACACTTGAAAGTTCACAGATACCATGCCCACACACCCCAATACCTTCACACTCAAACCCTCACACCACCAATCCACATACACAAAATCTCTCAGATACAGAGTATAAACCTTCATGATTTTTACATAGGCAAGTTTCTTAGATGTGACAAGTAACAGGAAAAGTCAGGAATGGTGGGGCATGCTTGTAAACCCAGAACTCTAAAGACTCAGACAGGAAGATCACCAGGAGTTTGAGACCAGCCTAGGATACACAGTGAAACCTATCTTGGGAGGAAGGGAGCAAGAGGGGGAGAGAGAAGACAAAACACATCTTTAGTTCTTCAGGAAATGTAATCGATGGCTATAATTTAAATAAACTATCAGAAAAGTAAGAGCTGATGAGGTTGACTGGTCTCTCCTATACTCACTGCTGGTAGGACTATAAAGGTACAGCCATGAAAAACCACATGTAGCAATTCCTTAAAAAGTTAATCACAGAGTAACTACATCACCCAGAACTTTTACTCTTACAGATATATTCAAGAGTTGAAAATATAGTCACACAAAAACTTGTACATGAATATTCATAATAGCATGACTCAAAATATTCAAAAGTTGAGAACTCAAGCATTCATCAATTGATAAATGGATAAACAAAATGTGCCATACACACAATGGGTGTGATGGCTATTCTTGGTTGCCAATGTGACCTTATCTAAAATTAACTAAAACCCAAATGACTGGGCACACCTGTGAAGGACTTTTTTCTTAACCAAATCATCTGAAGTGGGAAGACCCATTTCTAATCCAGATCTTTGAGGTGGGAAGATAAAATTTTTAACTCTAGATCTTTTGAGAAGGGAAGATCCACCTTTAATCTGGGCCACACCTTCTGCTGGCAGCCTATAGAAGGACATGGAAGAAGGGAGCTTGTTCTCTCTTTGTCTGCTTGCTCTCCCTAGTGCTAGCAAGTCCTTCACTGGCATTAGAGCTTACTTCCTCAGGGTTCTGGCATGTGCTGAAGACCAGCTGAGACGTCCAGCCTTGTGGACTGAACAACTACTGGATTTTTGGACTAGCATTATTGGACTAGCTGGACCACAGCCTGTAAGACAGTCTAATAAATTCCCCATATATGTGTATATATATAAAATATATGTTGATTCTTTCCACAAGTTCTTCCTCTAGAAAACCGTGATTAATACAGTGAGATATAAAGTACAGAGAGAATACACATACAGACCTTGAATACATTATTATAATTGAAGCTGTATCCAAAAGCCTATATACTATGTGATTCCATTTATAGGAGAGGTCCAGAATAGGCAAATCCATAGTAATCAGAAGTAGACTAGTGATTGCTAGGGGCTGAGAAAGGGAGACTGGGGAATGACTGCTAGAGAGTGCAGGGTTTCTTACTGGGAGAATAGAGTACAATGTACAATTAGTATATAATTTACCATATGCAGTTACACCTCAATTTTATTTACTTACTTCTTAACCTTGAGACAGAGTCTCACGTATCCTAGGCTGACCTTGAACTCACTATGCAGACAAGGATGACTTTCAACTTCTGTTCCTCCTGCCTCTATTTCTTGAGAGCTGTAGTTACATGTGTGAGCCACCATGCCCAGTTTAAATAGTCCTGGGGATTGAACCCAATGTTTGATGCATGCCAGGTTAGCACTGTACTAACTGGCCTATAGCCTCAGGGTTTTGTTGTTGTTGTTTGTTTGTTTGTTTTTGGCTTGTTGAGGTTTTTTTTGTTTTTGTTTTTTTGAGACAGGATCTCACTATGTACTCCTGGATGCCCTATACTCAACAAAGATCTACCTGACCCTGCTTCCTGAGTGCTGGGATCAAAGGCATGCACTACTATGGTGGGTTTTCTTTTCTTTTCTTTTCTTTTCTTTTCTTTTCTTTTCTTTTCTTTTCTTTTCTTTTTTTTAAGAAAGGAGGTAAGTATTCCTTTTGGCTCCTGGGATTTTGTTTATTTCTGTTTTGTGCAGCTAGAGCTTTCTCAAACCCAGGGCTTGTGCATGCTGAGCCAAATTCCCAGCTATGTCTCAGTTCTGGGGACTGGGGGGGAGACAGGGAAGAGGAAGAGAAAAAAGAAGAGAAAGAAGAGGAAGAGAACGAAGAGGAAGACCACTCTAAATAATAACTAGAGAATTCACTTAGGAAGAAAAGCAAATCCAGGACTGGGGAGGTGGCTCAGCAGCTAACAGTGCTTACTGCTCCTGCAGAGGAGCACACAAGTGCATGCACATGCACACACACACACACACACACACACACACACACACACACACACACACACGGTGACTAACAACCACCTGCAATTCCAGCTCCAGCAAATCTCAGCCTCTTCTGCTTCTGCAGGTACCACATGCACATGCACACATACACAAACACAAAATGAAATAAATATTTTTAAAAGAACAAAACCATCTTAATAGTTGACATAAAAAATGAACATGTTGGGTGTAGTAGCACACAACTTTAATTCTACTCTGGGGACAGAGGCAGATGAACCTCTGTGAGTTTGAGGCCAACCTGATACCTAATGAGTTCTAGGCCAGTCAGAGCTATATAGTGAGACCTTGTCACCCACCCCCCGAAAGAAAGAAGAAAGAAAGGAAGGAAGGAGGGAGGGAAGGAGGGAAGGAGGGAGGGAGGGAGGGAGGGAGGGAGGGAGGAAGGGAGGAAGGAAGGAAGGAAGAAAATAGATAGGTATACTAAAGTCATCTTTGCCAAAAATCTATACATGTATGCTAGATTTATAAATGTACAGGATACCAGTGTGTTGTTCTCACAGAAGAGGGGAAAATAAATTGTTATTTCCTCTAAAGCTAAAAAATTTGCTGTACTTGGACTGGAAGAATCAAACTTGACTATACTAATTTACATTGTTATAACACTGATTTTTAAAATTTTTCTTTTATGAAAGTATCAGAGTCATGTTAACCTATGTGTTCCTGAGAGCTAGGCAGATCTCTGTGAGTTCGAGGCCAGCCTGGTCTACAGAGTGAGTTCCAGGACAGCCAGGACTGCTTCACAGAGAAACCCTGTCTCAGGGAGGAAAAAAAAAGGGGGGGGAGAGTATTAAGTGATAGACATGTTGAATGGAGGAGGAAATGGTACACTAGAGAACATCAGTTTAAAAGTGATTTATTTTATTTTACCTGTATAAATGTTTTGCCTGACATATGTGTATGAACCATGTGTGTGCCTAGTGCCCTCAGAGGTCAGAAGAGGATGTGTTTAAACCACCAACAGGCTAACACCGCTTTTTTTTTTTTTTTAAAGAATATTTATTTTTCTTTATGTGTATGCATGTTCTGCCAGCATGTATGTCTGTGCCAGAAAAGAGTGTCAGATCCTCTGAAACTGGAGATACTGACAGTTTTTAACTGTCATGATTGCTGGGAATTGGACCTGGGTCCTCTGGAAGAGTAGCCAGTGCTCTAACCACGGAGCATCTCTCCAGCTCCTCTTCTTAATGCGATGTTTATAGGAAAATACAACCAATGAACACAGTATGGCCTTAGAAATTCTTACTCAAGGGCAGCTTCTCTGTGGACACTACAAAGATGGAGGCACTTCAAGATGCTTAATACCGTATTAATCTAAGGTCATTTGTCTTAAAAGTGCAAATGTTATAGGAATGACATAATTACTAATTTTGGCCTTTCAGCCCAATTACCTTTATTTTATGCCTAATTCTTATAAGTCTTTATATTGGGGGGGGGGGGGTCAGGGTCTCACACTCTAGCCTATGCTTGCCTGAATCCCAATCTGTAGCTCTTTATGCTTCTTATAAAGAACTAGAAAAATTCAAAGGTTCCCAATTAAACCAGCATCCCCCTTCCTTGAAGCTTACTACGTAGCCCAGGTTGCCCCTGAATTTCTAATCCTCTGGCTTCGGCCTGCTCGATTACAGGTGTGTACCATCACACATAACATGTTTCCAACATAATAAACAATGTATAAGGAGACAGAAATGCTAATTTTCTTAATTTAGTCATTATACATTATATACAAGTACCTATTACAGTATGCCCCATGGTACCCCATCCATATGCACAATTGCTAAAAAAAAAGGGCCACTCAGTGGTAGAGTACTTGCTTAGTATATACACCATGCCCAGCAGTGAGGAAAGGTTTTTGTTTTTGTTTTTTTAAAAAAGTATTACTCATCCTGTGCATGCAGAAATGAATTCCACCCTCTCACCCCTTCCTTCAGCTAATGGAAACAGGCATGGCAACACCTTGTTCCCTCACCATCAGCTTTATAGACTGTTTAACGTGAGCTTTCAGCAGCCCTTACTGTGCCTCTTGAAATGATGATGTGCTTACACTTTCTTTTCAATGCAGTGCATCAGAAGTTTGAATATGTATAACTTTTTTTTTTTTGGTTGTGATTAAGAATCGTGAATTTATTTTTGTGACTCTTTGTCTATTGTTCTTGTGTATCCTGACAGCATCATGTGTGTCAACCTGTGTCAATCATGATGGGTGGTTATGAAATGCCAGACTGCTAAAGTAAATGTTTTGGACTTAAAAGAGTAAATAAATGCTGCTTTGGGGATATTTAAAAAAATGTATTACTCTTTAAAAAAAATAAAATTATGCCGGGCGGTGGTGGCGCACGCCTTTAATCCCAGCACTCAGGAGGCAGAGGCAGGTGGATCTCTGTGAGTTCGAGGCCAACCTGGGCTACCAAGTGAGTTCCAGGAAAGGTGCAAAACTACACAGGGAAACCCTGTCTCGAAAAACCAAAATAAATAAATAAAAATAAAATAAAATTATGATTTGGCCAGGCATGGTGGCAAACACCTTTAATCCCAGCATGTAGAAGGCAAAGGAAGGAAGATTTCTATGAATTTGAGGCCAGCCTAGTCTACAGGTCTACACAGGGAATTCTAGGATAGCCAAGGTTATGTAGAGATTCTGTACCTAAATAAATAAATAAGATTTTATTTTTACTAACACGCATGGTGAATGTATTTGGGGCAGGGGTTGCAGACAAAGGCCAGAAGAGGGCTTCAGAGTTCCCTGGAGGGGGTTTGCAGGTGGTTGTGAGCTACACAATGTGGGCTGAGAATCACTCCTGCACACTGAACCGTCTTTTCAGAGTTCCCTGGGGGGGCTTGCAGGTGGTTGTGAGCTACCCAATGTGGGGCTGAGAATCACTCCTGCACACTGAACTGTCTTTTCAGAGTTCCCTGGGGGGGGGGGGGCTTGCAGGTGGTTGTGAGCTACCCAATGTGGGGCTGAGAATCACTCCTGCACACTGAACCGTCTTTCAGTCCACTGTGCTACTCTTCCATCCCCTCAGTTATCCAATGTGTACTAAGAGCTCAAAACCTAAAGACCTCGTGGAGCTGCAGCTAAGGTCTGTTCCCCACTGCTGGCATGCACCCTCACATACTAGTTAAGTCTCCAGCAGCCCCAGCTGGAGCCCCTTGTTTCCAAGGGAGCCTGCATGCCCCTGCTTCTGCCCTGTTTTTGTGATACCCCACCCCTGCCTCTCCCTCACGGACATGCCAATGCCTTTAAAGCTTACCCAGAATACCATCCTTCCCAAGAAACTATAATCCTTTCTGTCAGAATGAATCCCTCCACTTAAGTCATCATTTACTTAAGACAAGTGAACATCTTTTCACAAATATTCACCTCATTTTTTTCAGTAGTTGGACAGTATTCCAGCTTTTCAATATGACAGTTTTTTTCAAACCCATCAAATTTTTAAAATAGAGGATATTTTAAAATCATATACTAGAGAGATGGCTCAGCGGTTAAGAACACTGGCTGCCCTTCCAAAGGACCCAAGTCCAATTCCCAGCTCCCACATAGCAGTTCACAGCTGTCTGTAATTCCAGTTCTGGGGCATCTGGCATCCTTGCACAGACATACATTCAGACAAAACCCCAGTATACATAAAAAAATAAATCTTAAAAAAAATCTTGCCGGGCGTTGGTGGTGCACGCCTTTAATCCCAGCACTCGGGAGGCAGAGGCAGGTGGAGCTCTGTGAGTTCCAGGCCAGCCTGGTCTACAGAGCGAGATCCAGGAAAGGCACCAAAACTACACAGAGAAACCCTGTCTCGAAAAACGAAGGAAAAAAAAAAAAAACTTATACTCAAAAGACTGATGAGCATTGCATACACATGGTGCACAGACATACAAGCAGTTTAACACCCACACAAATAAAATAATAATCTTTTTTAAAAGGAAGAAGAAATACTGATCATTTAAAACAATAATTTGTCAAGCAACTTTCTAGGAGAGAACCAACCTACGACAGTCCTCTAGTTTAAGAGAACACTCTTCTCTTAGGGACGTGCAGTTCAAATCTGCTGAATGAACTGGCAGTTCCTCATTTCAATTCTTAAAAACTAATTTTCCATACAGCTGTGTTTACTCACAGCATGTCTCATTTTGTGCTGGAGGTGTAAAACAGCAGAGCCCAGATCTCTCCCTCTCTCCTCTTTCTATTTTCCCTTGCCTTTGTGATTTGCCTTTCTGCAGTTTCCTAGCCAGAGCTGTAATTAGTACTCCACAGGGATCTATACTTTTCTAATAAAGAGCAGTCTACTGAACAATGACATGTGTGCACACACAGCCATGTGTGTTCCTAACAAATTAGGAATATTTTGCACAAGCAAGGCTTCAAAGGATTTTAATAACTTAATGAAGGCCACTTCACATGGCAGCTGCAACTGGCTCCCAACACTGACTGGACTGATTCATCCCTTTCTCTTTCTGCACATGCATCTAATTGCAGGAAGGGAAACAACTCATTTGAGACTGAGTAAAATTATGAATTCAGTTCCCAAACAAACCTTAGTAAGTAAGCACATTTGTCAAGGAAAATTTTCCTCCAATTAGTTCAAAAACTAGTGTTTGCTTCGTAACAGTTTACTATAATATTTTTTGCAAAGTCACTGTTTATAGGCAATTAATAGTGCTTCCCGGGCTGGTGAGATAGCTTAATTCCTGGAAGCTTCCTCACACAGTGGAAGAGAACCGACTCTCACCAAGTTGTTCCATAGGTGCAACACACACACACACACACACACACACACACCACAATAAATAAATGAATGAATGAATGAATAAATAAATGTAAAAAAAAAAGTAGACATCTTAAAAATGTGTTTAAAATATAGTTAAACAAGCAGCAAAGCTATGGGTCTGGATCAGAAGTATAATGCTGAGTTAATCCTTGATACTGCCAAAACCAAAAAGCATACAACACACGTGTGAGTACCCAAGTGTGCATATACATTTGCATGCTCCAGATCCTGTCTCACATTCCCTTTCTGCCAGCCTCTCCCTTCATCCGACATCAGCAAGCTTCTGCACAGCTTGCCATTAGTAAAGCCCTAATCTATATTCAATCAGTAACCAGAAGTTAGTTAGAAAAATAACCATCACACTATAAAGGAAAAGTAGCCAACAACTTACTTGCCAAGCATCTAAACTTACAGAAGAATTCAGATGGGAAGACAAAACTTCCCCTTCATAGAGAAATATGAATGAAACTTCCCCAATTCATGTACCCATTGTCACCTTCCTGTGCTAGTCTATGGCAGCTTACCACAAGTAACACTAATAACCAATCTGCTTCATTGCAAATAAAGATTACTGACCCTTAGAGGTTTTTCAGTTTATAACAAAGGGTTCAAAAAGTCACGTGCACCAATACTGCCTGTAGCCTGAATATCAACTCCAATATATGCAGTTGAGTTTAGGATCGTAAGTTTTCAGATTTGAAAGATAGATGGATGAATGGATAGATGGATGAATAGATAGGTAGAAAAGAAGAAAGAAAAAGAAAAAAGAAAGGAAGGAAGGAAGGAAGGAAGGAAGGAAGGAAGGAAGGAAGGAAGGAAGGAAGGAAGGAAGGAAATTACCTTGGTATAAAACCCAAATCTAAACATGAAATTCATTTCCCATATAACTTTACACACATAGCCAAAAGGTAATGTATGCATGTTTTTAGTGTGCTTGCAGCTGAGTGTAATATGCCATATGTAGTTGGGGTAGATTTTCCACATACAGTGTTAAAATGTATCATTCAACAGGTTTTAGATTTTGAACCATTTCAGATTTTTAATTTTGGGGTTAGAGATGCTCAATCTACAAAACTATTTCTCAAATATATGTAGATGCTGCTGTGATTAATAAAATCAAAACAGACTTACAAGATTTACTGATATGCACTAGTTCCATCATAAATTTTATTGAACAGTAATTTGTACAATTATTACTATCACATGAACATCTAAAATAGTTCATTTCACAAAGAAATCTACCTACATAAGTAATGCTTATTAATTAAAGTTAGCAATTAAAATTGGAAATCATGGGGCTGAAGAGATGGCTCAGAGGTTAAGAGCACTGACTGCTCTTCCAGAAGTCCTGAATTCAAGTCCCAGCACCCACATGGTGGCTCACAACCATCTGTAATGAGATCTGGCGCCCTCTTTGTATACATAATAAATAAATAAATCTTTAAAATTGGAAATCACTTCACAAGCTGGGCCCCCTGAATTGAAGCAGTGTCTAATTCATCTTTTCATTCAGGAACAGACATTGATTAATAGAAGAGCTTCCTAACCCTTCTGTGTTCTTTTTTTTTTTTTTTTTTTTTTTTGAGCTGAGGACTGAACCCAGGGCCTAGCAAGTGCTCTACCACTAAGCTAAATCCCCAACACCCGCTTCTGTGTTCTTTATGTGGGCAAAAACTTTTTAAACTCTTAAAACTGAGAGGCATAAAGTATAAATATTAATAAGGGGACTTGCCAGATAGCTGGGTGGATAAAAGCACTTGCCACCGATCCTGACAACCTGAGTTCAGTCCCTAGAATCCCCATGATAGGAAAGAACTCACATACACTATCTTCTGACTTATGCATGTGCACCATGTGCACTCACAAGAAAATAAAAAATTAAAAATGCAATAAAAATATTTCTAGCTAGGTGTGGTTGGGCACATTTTTAATTCCAAGGCTTAAGAGTCACAGACAGGAACTCTGTATGAGTTCCAGGACAGCCTGATCTATACATAGTGAGTTCACGCCAACAGGCCTACATAGTGAGACTTTGCCTCAAATAATGTAAGATGTAGTACTAATGGGTGATACTCAAGTTAGAGCCTTTCCTTAGAAATTGTTATTCAGAACCTTAAAATTTGTTTTTTTTTTTTCTGGTTGGGTGGTTAGTATCTTGTTCTTAGTTACTTGAGACAGGATTCTTGCTACATTGCCCAGTCTCGCCTAGCAACTGGAATTTTCGTGCCTCAGCCTCTAGAATGAGGTTACAGACGCTTGTCACCATGTGGTAAGAACTTAAAACCTCTTATCACACAACTGTCATGTATAATCTGTAAGATCCTACTCTACATCGCACTGAAATGTCATTCATATTCCTAATTGGTAAGTCAAAGGAAGTCCAGATTCTCATGCTAAACCAAGAGTTTCTTTACTTTAAGGAAAAGCAACCTTAGACTAAACTAACTTTAATTTTCCTTTGGGAATAATTAATAATCTTAAAACAGCAATTGTGCTTTGCAGCAAACAAGAACATTAATATTGGTTGTACAGGTTCAAGAGCTCTTTGTTATTTGGCATTTTGACTTTGCCTCCTACAACAATGAGAGACAGCACAATGTAGGATAATGAATCCTTCCTAATTGCCTGTCTCATTTACCACAATATCAACTCTCTAATATTTTAAAATGGAAAGCGAATGAGCTTTTCTTAGAAATTATGGAGGGAGAAAACTATGACAATAACAACGATTCTCAACCTGGAATATGTATCAGAATCATTGTAGAACATGTTTAAAATAAAGATGCTTGGCCCCAGCCCTAGCATCTTTAAGAATGTTTTTGTTAAAAGCTGATTCTAACACCACCCCCTCAAGTCTCCTAACCAGCACCACCAACATCACCTGAGAGCCTGTTAGAAACAAAAATTTCATACTAGCCACTCAAAAACTGAATGAGAAACTGGGGATGGTGCTCAGAAAACTGTTTCCACAGCCTCCAAGCTACTCCAATGCCTGTGAGTTTTGAGAATCTTGATTTTCATCCTATGGGATCCACCTATTCATCACTAACTCCATTAAGATGAAAATGAGACTTAACTAATGCAAATGCACTTAAGGCATGGTTTTTTCATTTAAAAACAGTTTTGTCTTAATCATTAAATTAACACTGATGTGATCTTCACTGGAAACTGTGTCAATTGAGCAGGTTCTTAGATGGGGGCTCTTTTTTAAAAACAGTGTCCAGATGAGACAAGGACTTTAAAGCCAGCATATTATCTTTCATAACTTCAAGATTAAATTATGGCTGGGCATGGTGGCTCATATTTACAGCAATGAGGCTGAGGCAAGAGGACCGCCAAGAGTTCAAGGCCAGCCTAGACTACGGAGTAAGACCCTGTCACAAAAACAACAACAACAACAACAAAAAATGATTGAATTGTACCACAATTCAATTATCAAGTCACAGGAAATGCAAAGAAGCAAGCTTGAGTTAGGCAAGCACTCTGTCACTGAGCTACATCCAGCCATGGCCTAGTTTCTCAGCAAAGGAAAGAGATCCAGATAAGGGGAATAATAATAATAGATTAAGATAATAATTTGAAATATATGTTAACCACCTGCCACAAGGAAACCTTATCTGAATTGTAATTCAAACATACCACAAAAAGTTATGAGACAACTAGAAATTTGAACACCATCTGATGGTAATTATCTTTTTTTTTTATGGTAGTAATGATGTAATAGGATATTTTGTTTTATTTCTAACTAGGGTCTAGTAGCCAAAGCTAAGAATGATCTTGAACTTCTGATCTTCCTGCCTCCACCTCCCTCTACACTTCCCTAGTGCTGAAACACCACACTCAGTTTTTATGTACTGCTGGGAATCACACCAGAGCTTCATGCATCCTGGATAAACACTCTACCAAATAAACTGTGTCTGCAGCTCTGTATGGTTATTTCTAAGTAACTGTCAGACTGAACATGGTGGTGCACATCTTTAGTCCCAGCCCTTGAGAGACAGAGCCAGGCTAATCTCTGAGTTCCAGGACAGCCAGGGCTATGTAGTAGACCTTCTTGTATAAAAGAAAAGTAATTACCTTTAGGGAACTAGCAAATTATTTACAGGTAATTTTGTATAATGTCTGAGGTCTGCTTCCAAATTATATAAGAAGAAAAGTGGGTGGTTAAAAAAAAGTGTAACTAACCATGAGCTAATAGCTATCAAAACTGGGTAATGAGAACATATATCACTGATTATAGTGTATAGGCAACTATTCTTTGTACATATTTAAAATTACCTCAAACTTTACAAGTTTGTTTTATTACTAATTAGTTAATTAATTTATTTATTCATTTAGGTTTTTTAGGATAGGATTTCTCTGTGTAGCCTTGGCCTTCCTGAAACTCACTCTGTAGCCCAGGCTGGACTCTAACTCACAGAGATCCCCCTGACTCTGCTTCCTGAGTGCTAGGATTAAAGGTATAAGCCACCACTGCCCAGCATTTCACCCAGCCACTTTACAAGTTTTAAAATACAAGAAATTAAAAGAGACTGACAAATCTATAGTGATAGCATTCCTCTTATGTATCAGAAAATACAGACTCAGGAAAAGATTTAAAATAAAGCTACTAGGACTTTTAAAGTTTAGAAATACAAGTCTGACTTTAATACAGGAGATGATTAAAGTACATTCTTTAGAGCTATTCAGCTTTCTTGTCTTTTCATTCTCTAAGAAAACAAACATGCGATCAGTTGTCTGCCACCCTAGTACCAAGGCCTGCAGACAATCATGTTGATGGCCTCAGCTGCCAGGCCCACTAAATGGCTGTGGACTCTATCCTCCAAGCCACTCCACCAACCGATTCCTAAATGGGATGACAAAGAAAGCCCAGCTGAGGTCCTGAGTAAAATCTCAGAGTTTCTTTATCTCCGCCTCACTTCACATAAGAAATTTACAAGCTGGAAAAACTTCTAGATTAACAGTCTTTAACAGGAAATACTTCTCTTCTAAATGTACTTAGTGGACCTAATCTATAATCCAACAATATCACTATGAATATAGCATGTACATTCAAAAATTGCAGCCCAGCATCAGAGTGCAAGCTTAACATGAAATTCGAGTCACTGAGTGCAGTGCCCAGGACCCACCCCTCTACTGAAGGAACACACCAAGACAACACTGGCTATCTTCCTGGGAGAGATATTTTTCTCTCTTTTGTATTTTTCAGATTTACAACAATGAGAATGAATTATTTTGGTAGCTGAACAAAAAAATACTTACTACTCAAGAGAAGTAAATTTTTAACAATTTCTATTACACATGTGGATGTCAGTTCTCTCCTTTGACCATGGGGGAACCAGATGGAACTCAGGTTGTCACTGACGGTTAGCAGTAAGCAACTTTACTCGGGGAACCACCTTGCCACTCCGAGGGAGAATTCTCATTTTGCTATATAAGCACAGGTCTCATTACAGAATTCAGTCGAACTGAATGAAGTGAATTCAGGATTGGGTTCTTTTTCTTCTAATCACATCCCAACTCGCATCTCCTATATGAACTAGCTGTCTTTTTCCTGCATCCCCTCATTAGTGAGGAGGCAGGTATCACTGAAGAAGTATGTAACACTAATTCTCAAGTGATTTCCTTGTTTTTTAAGGACAGTCCCCTTTAGATCTCCCTGTTTAACTTCCTCCTGACCAAGTCACGTCACATCAGTGGTCATCCACTCTGCAAGTCTCCTGATTTGCTTCTGCTCTGTGACTGTGCTCCTTGGTCTAATGCTTCAATCCCCCCAACACACATCAAACCACTTTGCTCTGGGAAAACATGCTCCTGCACTCTCTCTGCATCTATTTTAAGCACTGGGAGAGTAAATAAATTAAAATTTCATCTGGGTCAGCCTCATGTTCAATCTAGTAGCCGGTTCAACTGATTATAATTCATATAACTTGGTTCCTCAATAATTAAAAACAATAACTTTAATGCTATCCAGAGCAAACTGAAGAGTTATTTTTTCACTTAGCCTTGCAATAATTGTGCAGAAAATGTGAGATGCCTTCTAAGACAAGGCTCTCTTTTTCTTAACAAAATGCTCATATAATTAAGAGCAGAAACTTGCCCATTAAAAGGCTGTCCTTACTGACAGAGGCAGCCAGTAGGATATAAATGGAAGTCACTGCCCTTTGGCCTTCTACCCTATCCCCTAAGGTTTTCTTGCCTAGAGCACATATGGCTGTCTGGGTGTGAGCATCCATCTTGGGACCTTCAGAAGTGGAGCCATATGTTAAGAAGGTTCATAAAGTGTAAATTTAGAAGACTAGACTTCATGCTTCCAAGAAAGCATTTTTCTTATTAATATTCACATGAATTTTGTTCTCTAAAATAGATCTATGACTCAAATATGCTCAGTAAAAAGCACCCCAGTTACACTTTTTTCTAATGCCAAAGCACACTTAGAAAGGCAAAACAACTTACTAAAACTAACATGGAGCTGAACTTGTTCAGCCACTTGCTACTTATGTGGTTGCTTGGATACGTAACATCTCTAAGCCAATTGATGTAATTAAACTGCTGATGGTCTGAGCTGTTCTGACTACCGAATGGAGTACTAATGCTTAGTGCCGTTCGTGAGATGATGAACACTGGGGGAGTGTGCACACACCCTGTGACACAACTAGTCAAGTGTCACCTTAGGGAACTCTGCAGTGCAACACACACTTACACACACACGCATCTGCATGCAAGCATGTCTAAAGGGGATTACACAGATGCAAAAAGTCACGGACAGTGGATTAGAAAGCCAGCTCAGCAATGGCTGCTCTTCCAGAGGAGCTGGGTGTGATTCTCAGCACCTACACTGGGCCACTCACAATGCCCGTAACTCGTTTCTGGGAAGCTGATGCCCACTTCTAGTCTCTGAGGGCACCTGCATGTACATGGTATGCAGACATACACTCAGGCATACTACATACATATACATAAAATAATTTTTAAAGAAAAACTAGATAGCCAGGTGGTGGTGGTGCACACCTTTAATCCCAGCACTCGAGAGGCAGAGGCAGGCGGATCTCTGTGAGTTCGAGGCCAGCCTGGGCTACAGAGTGAGTTCCAGGACAGGCTCCAAAGCTACACAGAGAAACCCTGTCTCAAAAAAAAAAAAAAAAAAAGACAGCATTTTTTTTTTACATTTATTTGTGTGTGTGTTTGTGTACACATACATATAAATGTGCAAGCACAACGGTGCACACGTGGAAGTCAGAGAACAACACCTTGTTGAGGCTGGTCCTCTCTACCATGTGGACTGAACTTAGGTCCTCAGGCTTGATGGCAAGCATCTTTAGCTACTGATCCATCTCACTGGCTCCTAGATAACATATTTTTAAGGTTCAATCTACTGTCATATATGTCCATATGTAATAATACATAGCAGTTTTTTGAGATGGAGTCAAACATATTATCCATGATGGCTTTAAAATCTTAAGATCCAATGACCCTCCTGCCTTAGATAAAAAAAGAAAAAGAAATGCAACATATATAGTGCTTCGCAGCCACTATTTCTTTGTTTGTTTTGTTTTCATTTGGTTTTTCGAGACAGGGTTTCAACATGTAGTTTTGGTGCCTTTCCTGGATCTCATTCTGTAGACCAGGCTGGCCTCGAACTCACAGAGATTCGCCTGGCTCTGCCTCCCAAGTGCTGGGATTAAAGGCGTGCACAACAACTGCCCGGCACAGCTATTACTTCTAATGGGATAACACCAGTGTCAACTGTACTGAGGTAACTCCCCAGTTCTTAAGTTGGATGTGGGCTTATGAGGGTCTCTTCTGTTGCAGTATTTCCCAAACTATATCTTATGTTCCATATGTCCTTTTTTAAAAACAAACGTAAATACACAGCCCAGGCTGGTCTTGAACTCCAGTCCTCATGCATCACCCTCTGGAGTGCTGTGATGATAGGTGTACACCCACACCCGGCTTTATTCCTTTTCAATGTATTAAATATCACATAATAAGGATATACAAAACAGTATAAAGGGGTATTGTCAACTTAAATCATTCTTGCTACCATCAATTTACTGCTCCAGAGAGTCAATAATGTGTTTCTCATCACTTAGCAGAAGACAGACAGTACTGTCCTCAGCAGCTTTCCAAGAACTATCTATTGATTTGTCTTGTTTTCTGATGATGTATTAAGTTTCTTGGAGGAATAAAATTTCCATACAATTTGAGATACAGTAAATATAACTTCTAATAAAGTACGAATAGTACATGTGACAATTACCGCAAGTATGTCTTACAAAGAATCTGGGACTGTCTAAAAAAACCATGAAAAACACATTTCCATTAGTAAACCATAAACAATGCTTCAATTTGTAGCCCACCAAAAAGCATTCTACTCAGTGAACTAACAAACTGAAACAAATTAGCTAGTTAGCAAAAGTTAATATAAACTATCCTAAATTAGCCACTAAGACGCCCACCCTATTCTGTGTATATCTACGGTAACAGTTATTCTTACGGCACTGAAACACTGGAAGAATTCCCCAGGTGCATCTAGCAAGAAGAAAGCCATCCATCCTTAAGGGATTAAGGAGCCCTACTTAAGATTCATAATCAGGCAAAGAATCTCCAGTGACACTGACCCATTAATCTGGCCTCCCTTCTGCCTCCCCGAAGCTGCTCCATCCCCACTCCCGAATAATGAGGCATTCTCCCTGGCCCCTTTCTGCAGCCCCACCTCGCCCTGCACGCTCACTCTACATGCAGGATCTTCTAGCTGTCATGTAGGCCTCACTGCTTCTCTCCTGTCACTGAGCTTCATTCCACACTACAAACGCAAATACCTGAATATTTGCTAACACTATTGGTCTTATAAATATATTCAATAAGTCAAACATGCTGTTTTACGTTAATGACCTTAGACCAGTCCTGTGAGATTTAAATGAGTTACCTATATTTATATTTTATTTTTACTGATTAAAATTACATATTGAGAGAAGTAGAGGCATGAGACAAAATATGCTTGCTACAGAATTAAAAACCCAGTTTCAGTTAATAAAGTATTTATTATTCAAGTTGCAATTATTTATATACTACAGAAATTCCAAAATATCATCCAATGGCCATCAATAGACCAAAAGAAGCAGAGTCTAAAATGTCACATACTCCAAAGTTTCATAATATACCTAGTTATCCTAAATTATGTCCACACTGAACAAACATACAGCAAGATTCATGTCTTGAATGAGAAGCTGAAACAGACAAATCTTAAGGCTCTTTTCAATCATAAAATGTTACATCTATTAGTAAAGGGCAACAAACACTTTTTAAAGGAATAGAACTTTACAAGTTAACAAAAAATCCTAATCTGTGTGGTGATATTTTTATTCTCACATTCATTTACATTATCTACTTGAAAGACATAAGCACATCTCCTTCGAATATGAACTATACAGCATACAATGTCAATTCTCCTGTTACAGCTGGGACACTGACTCAAATATAATAGCAGCCCAAGGCAGTGTTCACTGGCACTACTCCAGTGGTTCTGGTAAATCGATTAGATGCCAATCTAATCCAGAAAGCCAACAGGACTTTGTAGCACTGAAAGGAAACTTATTTTCTCGTTTTTGTGCCAAATCTAGCTAAGGAGTCTACAAAACAAACTGGAAAATAGTAAGCGGGCGACACACATCACATTCTAATATTACTCACAACGTGTAGACTGTTTCTAATTTAAAGAAAAGAAAAGCAAAACATTAATTATCTAAAACTAATATATTTTACTGGCCCTCAAAACCCTTCTTCATTAGAGTTATAAAATTCTGTTTGTCCTTCAGAGTGACAGATATCATCTTATCTCTGTCCTATGTACACTGTGTTTGGATCCATGATATAGTTCCTTTAAAGACCACCAATTTAAAACCTCTAAACTGGGGGGCTGCAGAGATATCTCAGTGGTTAAGAACACTTGCTGTTCTTGCAGAGGACCCAGGTTCAGTTCCTAGCGCGCACACACACACACACACACACACACACACACACACACACACAGGCTCACAAACACCTGCAATTCTAGAATTCTAGTTCCAAGGGACCTGACATTCTCTTTGGGCTTTCCAGGACACCAGGCACACATGCTGTGCCATACATGCATGCAGACTGTGGAGGTTTGAATGAGAATGGCCCCCATAGGCTCATATAGGGGACTGTTTGGTCCCCAGTTAATGGAACTCTTTGGAAAGGATTAGGGGTGTGGCCTTGCTGGAGTGGGCGTGGCTTTGTTGGAGGAAGTGTGTCACTGGGGGTAGGCTTTGAGGCTTAAAAAGCTCACGCCTGGCCCAGTCTCTCACTATCTCTGCCTGTAGCTTTCCTATCAGATGTGAGCTCTCAGCTACCGCTCCAGCACCATGCTTGCCAACCTGCCACCTAACCCCTAGCCAGGACGATCATAGACTAAACCTCTGGAACTAGAAACAAGCCCCTTATTAAATGCTTTCTTGCCGGGCATTGGTGGCGCACGCCTGTAATCCCAGCACTCAGGAGGCAGAGGCAGGCGGATCTTTGTGAGTTCGAGGCCAGCCTGGTCTACAAAGCGAGTTCCAGGAAAGGCGCAAAGCGACACAGAGAACCCTGTCTCAAAAATCAAAAAAAAAATAAAAAAAAAAAAAAAAAAATATATATATATATATATATACTTTCTTTTATAAATTGTCTTTGTTATGATATTTCACCCCAGCAATGGAACAGTAACTAAGACAGGCAAAACACCTATACATATTAAAAAATATATAATTTTTTTAAATTCTAAACTGCAAATATTAACTAATAATTATCATAAATAAAAATTAACTGAACTTCATTATGTGACAGAAATTCTTTTTTTATTTTCCATCTTTATATAGCTTATATTTTTTTATTACACTATTTTTTAAGGACTTTCTCTGCCCTTTTTCTTTTCTCTCCCAAGCCTGTATATATTTTGTTTTGTTTGTCTCATGTAATCTAGCCTAGCCTTGAACTGCTTGTTGGCTAGTTTCATGTCAACCTGACACAAGCTGGAGTCACCTGAGAGGAGGAACTTCAACTGAGAAAATGCCTCCATAAGATCCGACTGTAGGGCATTTTCTTTTTCTTTTTTAATTACTCATGATATTCATTAATTACACTCATAATACTAATTACATTTGTGGTATTCATTGATTACATTTGCAGTAGTCATTCAGTAACTATATTTATGATATTCATTAATTACATTAATTGTGCTGATGTATTACATTCATGATATTATGTCCTGATACTACTGTCCATTTATGGGACTTTTCCATCACACAAAACAGAGATTCTGTACTCAGGAAACCATTGCTTTATATTCCTTTCTTGAGATAACATCTAATCTTTCTGTCTCTATGAATTTGTATAGTCTATATATTTCATGTAATACATTCTATAATATTTGTCCTTTTTTGAATGTAAAAACATTTTATGTACAACTGCAAGAGAAATAATAAACAGATAGCTTGAACATAAAAGAGATTATAATTCAAAAAGTCCTGGGTTATTTTAAATAGTAAAATATTTTCTCTGGGGGGCTAGAGAGATGGCTCAGAGGTTAAGAGCACTGGCTGCTCTTCCAGAGGTCCTGAGTTCAATTCCCAGCAACCACATGGTGGCTCACAACCATCTGCAATGAGATCTGGTGCCCTGTTCTGTATAATAATAAATAAATAAAAATTTTTAAAAATATATTTTCTCTGTAGAAAATAGAAAAAATGGTAACATTTCCCAATAAGCCCTTTTAAGCCAAACGATAGCTGAATTATACATATAAATATTGATTAGATTCTGGAATACAGAAACCCGTCTTCATCTATTCTAAACTGCAAATATTAACTAATAATTATCATAAATAAAAATTAACTGAACTCCATTATGTGACAGAAATTCTTAAAGAGATATACACACCACCTTTACCAATATGGTAAAAGTACAAGTCAGGTATGGTGGAAGCACTTGGGAGGTCGAAGCATGTGGATGAAGAATTGAAGGTCATCCTTGGCTACATAGTAAATCTGGGGTTAACCTGGATAACACAATATCCTATCTCAAAAGAAGAAAAAAATACACACACGTGCACACACACACATACACATACACACACGTATATGATATTTTTATATGACAAAAAAGGGAGAACTGTGTCTCAGATTCTCTTCAGAAATACACAGTATCTAAAATATTGTCTGCATACGTTTTCACCAGACAACTAAGTATCAAGAGGAATTCACTGTCATAAGGACAACACAGCACAACCAGAACCAATGTAGTTCACGGTATTACTAGTTAGAATCCTTTGAAATAGCAAAACTATTACATAGAAATTTACGGATTTAAAAATAGGTGAGATTCTCATTTTTAAAGTTAGTTTTTAAATGATTATTCCTTGGAATAAAGGCACAGTTCCAAAGTAACATCTTAATTTGTTTGTTCTATTGACCAGAGTTGAAGCCTACTCTCATTTAAGTATGCAAGGAAGGTTTTTCTGCCAGTCAACTACATTGATATTCCTATGACATTTCAAGGACTATGCAGTGGAACAAATATAAGAAAGGTTGGGAGAATGAAATCCATAAAGCTGCATGTTACCTAATGTGGTGTTGTGATATAAAAAGAAATACACATTTGTTCTATGTTCCAGCTCCTAAAATTCTTGAAATCACCAGTAATGAGTGCCTTTTCCATGCTACAGAGATAACGGATGGCCAAGTCTCCTGGAAAAGCCTGGGATGAGGGCTGCTTGCAGAGGGACCAACTTTTAGTCTCATCCCTCAGCCTCCTGGGAGAGGAAAACGGCTGAAGACTGAGTTAATTGCCAGTGACTGACAGTATAATACATCACAGCTATGTAATGAAGCTGCCTATCTGTTGTTGGAATCACAAGCCAAGGAACTAGACATGAGGATAAGGCTATGGTGGATGCTCCAGCTTCAGGTAGGCACTGAAATGGATACCCTTGCCTGTGCTACACAGAGGAGAAATGAGCCATTTCACAAAGCTTTTTCGTGACTCTGACTGCAGATCATGAAAAAGTTTTAAGTCACTAAGTTGAAAGTGATTGATTATATAGCAAAAGATAACTTGTAAGAGCTTGTGGTTTAAAAAAAATACATAGAAAAGAAAAAAGAAAGAAAAACCTTAAGGTCTTTAAAATGCACTACACAGACTGGTAGTGTATGGAAACTAGCAAACAAACCGACAAAGACAAGAGAGAGGAAATTCTACATTATCATAAGGAAGGACCTTGAATGAATACATACCTGGTGGGGTATGTAGCTCAGTGGTAAAATGTTGGCATGTTTGAGGTTCTAAATTCAATTCCTGGCTTGGGGGGTAGGATGTGTTCCCATCAAAAGAATGAGAAGACAAGCCACAGAATATAAGAGAATTATATCATACGTCTGAGAAAGATCTGCTTTACAGAATATAAAAATTCTTGGTTAGTTAAGCTAACACAGACCTGTAATTACAGCATGCGGAAGACTGAGACAGGAGCATCAGGGGAGGGGTGGGGAGACAGGGGTGTGTACAAGAGGGAAGGAGGAAATGGTTTTTCCACCAGACAGCAGATATGCGTGGCAAGCCAAGAAAGGGATACATCCCAAACACGACCACATCCTGAAGTAGGGGGTGTTACCTTCTAAGTCCTATTACAGAGAGCCATACTAGTACTGCACGGGTTTCCCTGTTAAATCTCTAAAGGCTAAGCCTATAAGATGGGAACAGCATGTTCCAGGCGGGCCTTGGCTGTGTACTACATGAGCATTGAGAGAGAAGCTCTCCACTGGGACAGAAATGAAAGAGAAAGCTGCACTCCCTGAGGTCAGCAAGGAACTCCCCAGGGGAAGGAGAGTCTTTAGGAACAGAAGTCTTTACTATGATCTCCAATTACTCTGTCCTACATAGAGAAACTTTCAAAACCAAGTCTGGATGATTCGTTTTATTTAGTAGGATAGAAGACGTTGTTGTTGTTGTTGTTGTTGTTGTTGTTGTTTCCTATCAAAATATAACATTACTGAAAACCCAGGTCTGACTCCAAAACCTGTATCCATACTGGCTCCAACATCACATTGCCCTCAAAATACTGGCCAGGCATGATGCACACACCTTTAATCCCAGCACTCTGGAGGCAGAGGCAGGTGGATCTCTGTGAGTGGTGAGGCCAGCCTGGTTGATATAGTGAGTTCTAAGAAAGCCAGAGCTACATAGAGAGACCCTGTCTCAAAAAAAAAAAAGACAGCAACCACAAATGCATCCTCAAGGTGCTATGAGCGGAAAAGTACAGGACAGAGTCACCCAGAGAAAATGAAGGAAGGAGGAAGGGGTATTGTCAACAAAGCAATACAAATCCTTTGAGGGATGGAGAGATGGCTCAGTGGACAAAGTGCTTGTCATGCAAGCATGAGGGATTTGAGTTCAAATCCCTAGAACCCATATAAAAGGCAGCTGTGACAGCCACCTGTAATTTAAGCACAAAGCACAAGGAATCCCCAAGCTCACTAGTTAAACTAGCTGGAACTGGCTAACTCTGGGTTCAAACGACTCTGCCTCAACATATAAAATATAGAGTAATCAAAGACACCCAAAGTCAACTTTGGGCCTCCACACACATATGCAGAACCCCACCCACTCACCCCTCACCCACACACACTCTGAACTCATGAACACATATACATGATCACACACTCTACACACACACACACACACACACACACACACACACAAAAAAAAAAAAAAAAACTTTGAGGACTGATATCAAAGAAAAATATTTGGCTAGGTGTGGTGGCTGGCATATACCTTTGATCCCAGCACTGGGAAGGCAGAGCCAGAGAGATCTGTGAATTTGAGGCCAGCCTGGTTTACACAGTAAGTTCCAGACAAGGCAGGCTACATAGTGAGGCCCTGTCTCAAAAAAAAAAAAAAAAAAAAAAAAAAAAAGATTTAATTAGTCCAGGAGATGTGCAGGGTAGTGCCTGATTTGTCGCTAGCATTCAATATGTGCTAGTCCCTATATTAGAAACAAAGGCCTGAAGCAGAAAAATGTTGCCTTAAGCGCTGTCCTTCAAGCTCAAGCACAATGCTACTAGAACAGAGATCTTAAAGAGTCAAAAAACTCCACAAATTTCCTTGTTGAAAGTTCCTCCAATGGGAGGCCGGGGGAACCCATGGCTGATGTGTAGAACTGAAACACAAATATAATAATAATAATTTAAAAAAAGTTCCTCCAAGCAGAAAGAGAACCAGGATTGGGGCGACTTTACATAACTGAGGGCAGGAACCCAGCTCAGGGCAGAGCCAGGCGTTGTGCCGGCAGAAGGGGCTCTGAGTTTAATAGTCGGCACTAGGAAGAACAGTCTCGGTTCTCTGTTTCAACTGGAAACAGGAACATAATACTTCTCCAAAACGTGTAAAAAGCAAAAGTATATGTACGTTCATGATTTGATTAAACTGCATTTTTAAAATATTTACTTACAAAAAACGAGGTACTGTGTCTTCCTCAAAAGATTTGAGATTAAGATTTTAGACAGCTTGAGTAAAAGCTGCCTTGAAAAACACCCTCCCAAAGCAAACCCCTTCCTGTTTTTCAAATGTGTATGTTTACTTTCACATCTGCTTCAAAAGATAAAAGCAACAATGGGGACACCAACCACATACCCATGTCCTTCCTACCAACCCGGAAATGAAGCTATGAAGCCAGACTTGCTGTGAAATGGGTCTTTAGGAAACTCATGCACAGGCTAACACTCAAATGAAAGCTTGAACATTTCAGTATGAGTCTGAATCAAATCCAACAACTAACACTAGACAAAACTGATGCTGTCTATATAACCATATTACATATTTACATATAGCAATTATCCGGATATCCAATTTCAGTAGAAACAGTTAGAAGAAAGACACAAAACAAGATGTCTCAGTGGGTAAACATTCTACCCAAACCTGGCAACCTGAGTTCAATCCGAGAACCCACATAAAGATGGAAAGAGAACGGATACCACAAAGTTTGCTTCTGGTCTCCACACATGCAAACAGCATTCACATGTACACACACACACACACACTCTCACACTCACACAAAACTACAGTAATAATAATCGAAAATATTTAAAAGAGGGGACTAAAGAGTGTATGTATGTATTTATATAGAGCCTAGAATGATGGCAAACACCTGCAATCCCAGCATTTGAGAAATGAAGGCAAGAGATCAGGATTTCAAAGTCACCCTCAACTACATAACAACTTTCAAAGCCAGCCTGAGGTTACATGAAACTCTGCCAGAAAGGAAGGAAGGAAAGAAGGGAGGAAGGGAAAAGAGAGGGAGGGAGGGAGAGAGGGAGGGAAGGAGGGAGGGAGAGAGGGAGGGAGGGAGAGAGGGATAAAAGGAAAGCCAGCCACTAAAACAAAAAACAAAAAGCAGAGATGATTCCCCTTCATGTCCATGAGGTCATATTTTATTAAAAGAAAAGAGAAATAGTATTTATCTAATATCTCTGTGTGATGGGCACATACTATGTATGTATAACCAGAAATGTGGATGTTACCTCATTTTACATGAGGAGTACAAGCACAGAAAAGTACTTTCACAAGGTAAGAATTATTAAGAACTCATCAGTTGTGACAGGAGAGGGTTTACATCCAAATTCCTATCCCCCATTGCTCATGGGCATGCTGAACAAGCAAAAAGGGTCCCAGGAAAGACTTCTCTCTTGAAGCCAATTTTCACTTGTGAAATTTTGAACAAGTTACTTAACTTTTAACTCATTACCTAAAATGTAAAGTAGGATTAATAACACTCCAATGACCTGTGATGAGGCTTAACTATGAAAATCATCATGATGATCATGTATCTGGTGTTGGCATGATTCTTAGTACTTCACATAGTATTAAGGATATGGCTCACAGTAGGGTCTTCCCTAGGATGTGCCAGCACCACAAAAAAAAAAAAAAAAAAAGGGAAATACTCATAAACTTAATCCTACATTTAACTCATTTAGTCATAACAACATTAGAGGTATAGTATCCCTACATTATAGAATGAATAAAATGTTACAGATATGCATTAACTTGCCCATAACCACTAACTACTTACAGAGTGGCACAACTAGAACCGAAAACAAAGCACTCCACCCCAAAGCCCGTATTCTTTAACATCTGTATTATATCTATAAAGTACCCAGCACAGAGCCTGGGCCATATTAAATCATCAATGAATGCGGACATTATTTACCTGGCATACTAAATAGGTCCAGTAAATACTGTTGGGGATATATGTTAAACCACAGAGAAAAGCCAGAATGTAAATACAGGTTGATTCTGCTTTTTCCATAAGTATGTGCCTTTCCATGACAGAACCACTCCTACACTTGTGTGTATGTGCCCAATCAGTCCTACTAACACCAAATCATTAATCTCCTTTAGGGCAGGATCATGCCATCTACATTCTTTTATGATCACATATATTCACAGGATCCTGCTCATCATAGATAATTAATATGCAATGAATGAATGAGTATACTGTTTATTCCTCTTCTCAAAATTCTTCCAAGATCTCCCCCTCCCAAGCTCACAGTAACATACAAAGACATTAACACAAAGTACTGGAAGGTTTACTCTTTATACCTATGACCTATCTGAACTCAACTCCAACCCTACATCATTCTGACTCACTGTGCTCACTAACTTACTGTTTCTCAAACACAAACATGGGAGGTGAGATAGCTCCACCTGATAACCTGGGCCTGATCACAGGAACCCATGGTAGAAAGGGAGAACCTGACCTCCACACCCACACAATGGCATTTGCTGGTGTTTATGTACACACACACACACACACACACACACACACACACACACACACAAATTAAACTGTAAAAACCACAGTTCATGTTGCCTACACTGCTGGTTCTCCAGATACTCCTTACTTCCTTCAGAATTCTGCTCAAATGTCACCTTGTCAGAAAGGCCATCTCTGACCACTATGATCTAAAATATTAACCCCCCAACCTTAGTCTTTGTCCTCTTACTCCACTTCCACCATTCCTCAGTAAAATCCAATGACTTACATATTTATCTGTACACTCTCACTAAAATGTAACCTATAGGCAAGGTGTGGTGGCAGTGTTTCCCTATAATGCCAGCACTCAGGGTGATGGGCAGGAGGATCAGAGGTCAAGACCAGCCTGGGCTACATAGCCCTGTCTCAAAACAAAACATCAAGGACTGGGGATATACCAGAAAGGTGGACAGCTTGCCTAGCATGCACAAGATGCTAGAGGTTCGATTTTCAGCACCACATACACACACACCAAAACAAACAAAAACCAAGAACAAAATGCCTAAGAGCTGGACAGATAGCTCAGTGGTTAAGAGCACTAAGTTGCCGGGCGGTGGTGGCTCACGCCTGTAATCCCAGCACTCAGGAGGCAGAGGCAGGCGGATCTCTGAGTTCGAGGCCAGCCTGGTCTACAAAGCGAGTTCCAGGACAGGCTCCAAAGCTACTGAGAAACCCTGTCTCGAAAACCAAAAAAAAAAAGCACTAAGTTTAGCTCCCAGCACCCTTGTCAGACAGCTCACAAGCACCTTTAACCCAGCTCCAGAGAAAAACACACCCTCACGCCACATCTTGAGAATATTTAGGCCCATGTGTTAGGAACCCCAGTGGTTATGTTCCACTCCCAATAAAATATAGTCCTGTAAGTCTAATTTTAGGAACAAATGGGGGGGGATATAAAAAATCAGATTTAGCCCAGGGAAACCTGTGTACTAGAATAGCAAAGGGGGCTCATTATCTTTCTTTTCTTTCCTAATTTTAATCTTCCAGATTTGTTTCCAAGAGCTAATAACATATGTAAACCCCCAAGGATCCATAGATGCCTAAAGCCAATGGGAAAAGGTAATTGGGAACAGGATATTTACAATGTCAAGGTTTTTCCACAACTACTAAAAATGTACACCACTCCACAGAAATCTGTGGTTACCACTTTAACGAGGTGACCAAATTAGCAACACAAATTGTGGACCAGCCGGACATTATGAACTTCCTGGTGTGATTCAAAATGAAGAACACAACATCATGCAGAAGTCTTGCCAAAAACGTTTAACCTGTGTCTAATCAAACCTACAGAGATAAATTTTCAGTTTATAGGAAACAAAGCAAAGCAGAACAAATTAAACAAAATCTCAAGGGAACAATCAGGCAAATTCAGAATAGAACATTCTACAATCAGCTGGCACCAGGACTTATCAAAATTAATGACAAGTAGGGGGGTAAGTACTGTTCTAGATTAAAGGAAATGGAGGAGATATGATCAAATATTTACATTTAGAAATCTAAGGAGGGCGGCTGAGACAGCACAGTGAGTAAACACACTTGCATGTAAGTCTGGCCACTTGAGTTCAATCGCTGGAAATTACATAAGGTGAAAAAAGGAGAGAACTGACTCCACAAAGTTGTCTTCTCGCCTCTATACATGCACCCACACATAAACATCATAGATATACACATCACCAATAAATAAAAAAAATTTAAATCTAACTGGGGACATGTGAATTTGGGCTGGGTATTGACTGATATTATGGAATATTGTTACTGTCTTGGGTATATAGCCATGTGTTATGCTTATGTAGGATGGTAGCTTTATTCTTCAGAAATGTATACCAAAATGTTTTGGGAGTATAAAGTACCAAGACTTCTTCAACTTTCTTTCCAAGAAAATATCATACAGAAGGATAGAGGAAGGAAGGAAAGAAGGAACAAAGGAAATAAATATGAATCTAAAAACCATTACAACACAGATCATAAATCTTAATTATCCTGACATTCACATCATAGTATGCACCCTATGTTATAAATCTTGCTATGCACTAAGCCATATCTGCACTGGGGGAGGGAGGTGCAGGAAAGGCATAGTGATAATCCTTTGCTTTCTAGAAGCTGACTGTCTTACTGTGAGTACCAGTATCATATGACATATCTGGCAAATATGCAAATGCTGCAAGAGCTCAAAAGAACACCAATAAACCTTCAGAGACTAAAATATCTTTGGAATCATTTCCTTGCCCGAAGTACACCTCCTTTATCTACTTGGTAACAAATGATTTTTTTCTACCTAACAAAATTATCGGAGACTATGGAAACATAAACTGTGTGTGTTTTGCCTGTAAGGAGCACAGGGTATGATTTTAAAAATAAAATACTGCTTCCATTTCCACTGAAAAAGCTACTAATAGACTATGTGGATGTTCTCGCCTCCCAGAGCAATTGTGTTATTTTGAGTGCTGAGGATGCCAAGAAAGCTGGGAGACTTAAAAATAACCTAACAAAGCGCTCATTCCAATACCAGATGGAAAAAAATTACTCTAAAGACACATGTGTGGGAGGACATATATACAATATCACATGATACCGTGCAAAAAAAATTTATGTCATTACATAATACTATCAGGATTGGCAGGACTCTGCAGGTAGTAAGCTAGCAACAGTGTCAATTCTCTGAATCACTTTTTAAAAAAGAGAGAATGGGCAAGCAACAGCAAGTGGGTGGTAGAGAGAAAGGGAAAAGGAAGGAGAAAGCCTTCACTGGAAAGCTGCCTTCATGTGTCC